>NW_028227273.1:14882500-15102500 GCF_978045245.1 Mus caroli | reverse complement strand
AATGGAGTACTTGTCCATTACAGGCATATAAACTCACAAAGGACCCACACACACACACCCTGCCGAGGCCAGAACCCAAGTGATTTCCTATCTCTGGAATCCGATCCACCTGTCCTCACTCTCATATGCCCCAAGCTTGACGACAGAGCTGTCCTTCTCTCCAGCCACCAATAATTGCTGCTAGAGTTCGAATCTTGTGTGCCCCTCCCCTCCAAATCCTCTGTGTTAGCGACTTAGTTGTCAGTAGGTACTATTGGGAATACCTATTGGGAAATGGTGAAGCCCTTGAGAAGCAAGAAAGTCCTGGGTCCATTGAGGGTGTGCCCTTACAGGAGACTGGTACCTAGAAACAACCTTTTCTCTCTTTTGCCCCCTGGTTTATGCTGTAACCAAGTCCCATGGCACAAACGCTCTGCCACACGATCCGGCCTCAAAACTGTGACCTATGGACTTGTGCTTTTCTAACACAGTGATTATTTCGGGTATTTTGTAGTAGTAAAATGACACCTACCAACACAGTTCCCCACAGGGGACCTACACAAAAGAACCTTCAGTGACAGGTGGGGAGATCATTTGAATGTGAACTGTTCCCCATAAGCACATTTGTTTGCACGTTTGGCCTGTAATTGGTAGCAATGTTTGGAATGGTGTAGAATTTTTTTAAGACAGACAAAGGGCATAGGGTATGGGCATGGCCTAGGGTACTGATGGTGGGCCTCAGGGACCATAGCCCAGCCATGCTTCCTGTCCATCCCTGCTTCCTGTCTCCGCCAAGGTGTGAACACCTGTAAACTCTTACCATCATAAGACAAGCCCTAGCCCCACGCCATCCTTGCCGTCATAGACTGTTCCTGAAACAGTAAGCAGAAATAAAGTTGCCTCCCTTTCAGTTCCTGCTGTCAGATATTTTTGTCACAGTCACAACCAAAATAACTAACACAGATGGGGAGACGGCTTAGGCAATCAGAGTCCAGGCCTTAGAGCATCACCAGGTCCGGAGGTCAACACTACAGACCCAAGAATATGTTGTTCCCAACCCAGCCCTCTAACAATGACATCATCTTCTCTTACCCTTTTGTGGTTGGGGAGCAAACCACTCAGTGTTCATTCTGGCCTGGGAAGGCCTTGTTAGGGGAATTGTTCCTGTCTCCCATGGTCTCTGAGACTCAGAGCAGGACACCTGAAGCTGACTATGTGCCTGGTTCGCTCTCATTTATTTTTCAACATTATTTAATTTCAACACCGTGGCCATCTTTCCAGAGTGGTCTTGATTCCAAGGTACTCATGTCCCATGACTTCAACTGTTCTGGGGGCACAAGTAGATTCTGAAGTCTTTCTCAAGTCAGTTACTAGAGTAGCGCAAACTGCATTGTGACCTATCAGTGTGGAAGAATGGCCCCAGGAAACAGCCATCTGAAGCTCCAAGAGGAAGGATGCAGCCACCCAATTCCACGTGGGGTAGGCTAGGTGCTGCCAAATAGTCATTGAAGAAAAAGCTAAACCGATCTAGCACAGCCAACAGCTTCACATCCCAAGGTGGACACCCAGCAGGGCAAGACGGATTCCTCTGTGTGGCTCTCAAATGCATAAAGAGCTAAAAAAAAACAAACAAACAAACAAACAAAAAAACAAAAAAAAAACAAACAAAAAAAAACCTCTTTTTAGGGATTTTTTTTCCTCTCTTGGGAAGGATGCTGTCGGCTGTGTGTGCACGGGTATGTGGGCGTGTGCAGAGCCACTTTAGCCTTGTTCAGTACCAGCTGTCAACAGCAGCCCAAGTACCAAACACCCGGTTTCTTCTCATCTCCAAATGACTTCTTGACTCCTCAGAGCAGCAGCTGATGTATTTCACAAAATCATCCCGCCTTCCCTGGGTCATCCTCCCGATCTGAAATCTACATTTCCTGACCCTCCCTCCCTGGCCTCTCCCACCCACCCACCCTCTCTGCTCTTGTCAGGCAAAGTTACTCAACACCCAGAGAGAGCTCCCCAGAGCTGTGGCAGATTGCTCCAAGGGCTGCCTCTGCACTGCCACCATGGGGCAAAGAAGGACTGAAGCTCCAAGAATCAGTACCTTCCGCCCCAACCCCATCCAACACTGCTCTGTACCCACCACATACCATTTATCTTCTTGACCAAACTTAGGAGCTGGGTAGAGGGGACTCCACACCATAGTCTGTCTGCAGTCACGGACCATCAGAATGCCCCCTCTTTCCGTCTGCTTTACTCTGTAGAACAGGCTGGCCTCGAACCCACAGAGATCTGCCTGCTCTGCCTCCAAGGCCTGGGATTAAAGGCGAGCGCCACCACTGCCCGCTTTCCATCTGCTTAGCACACAGCTTTCAGTCTCCAAGACCAGCTCTTTATAATCCCTCAGCTCTCTCTTTCATATTGAGACATCTCGTTGATGCCTCCGCTTATATGGTATGAAGAAATGGACTTTGCTTAAGGCTGAATTTACTTGGTCTAGCCAGCGCCATCTTTAACTGTGTAAAAAACGCAGTCATACCATCTTTCTTAGGGTTTCTATGGCTGCAGTGAAACCCCATGACCAAACAGCAAGCTGGGGAGGAAGGGGTTTGTTTGACTTAACTTCCAGATCACAATTCACCAATGAAAGTCAGGACAGAAACTCAAGTAGGACTGAAACCTGGAGGCAGGAGCTGAGGAAGGGGACATGGAGGGATGCTGCTTACTACTCTGTTCGCCATGGCTTGCTCAGCCTGCTTTCTTATAGAACCCAAGACGACCAGCTCAGGGATGGCATCACACACAATGGGCTGGACCTCCCTCCTTGATCACTAAGTGAGAAAATGCCTTACAGCTGGATCTCAGGGAGGCCCCTCCTTTCTGATGACTCTAGCTTCTGTCAAGTTGACCCCAGAGCTCAGGGGACCGGGGGCAGTGGTGGGGGGGGGGGGTGGGGAATGTGGAAGGACTGAAAGACAAGTCAAATCCTTAACACTAGCAGTATCCATTACTGGAGCTCAGTGCCTGTTAACAGCTCCACACTTGGACCCATCGATGCAGGAAAGAATCCTTGCCAACCCTGTATGCTCAACACTGCCCCCCTCCCCCGGGGATGTTTGCCAAGCTTGTGTCGCTGAGAAGCACCTGCTCACTCTCCCCTCTTAGCTACCGGGAGTACCCAGCCTCCACTAGTTACTGTTTGATAATTGATAGCAAATTTGGTTTTCTCCCCCACCTTCCCTTTCCTGTCTCCCCTTTCCATGAATTTTTAGAGTCATTTACTACCCAGAAGTAGACTAGCAGAGCCATCTTCTCAAAGTGAGGCCCTCTTCTGTCCCAGGACTTTATATACACTGTCATTTTACATAGCTTTTCTGTTCAGAAATAAGTAGTTTTAAATGTATGTACCCAAGAGCGTGACTGATCGGTAGCTGCATGCATTTTATTTTTGCTAAAACAAGAATGCCTTCCTAATAGTGGCTAAATCTCAGTAGAACTGTTCTGAGCTCTCATCTCCTAGGAAGCAACCTCCAACCTCAAGATCCAGGACAATTCAGCAGATGGGAACACACAGTAGGACTCTTCTTCCACTCACTACTGGGGTCTTTCCACCCAAGTATTGAATATTACCAGGTGCTGACAGGTAAAGCCTTTTCATTACGAGTAAAGCCTGCTTCTAAAGGGACCACCTGGCTGCCTCTTAGATCCTTCTGTTTGTTCCTCCTTGATGGTGCAGAAGCAAATGCCACTCAACACTTTAAAACATATACTTAAAGCCTGCATATGAGCTGGGTGTGTTGACACACACCTATACACTCAGAACTTGGGAGGTGATAGGTAAAGAACTCAAGGTCACCCTCCACTACATAGCAAGTTTAAGGTTATCCTGGGTTACATGAGACCATGCTCCTCCCCCACCTAAGAGAGAGAGAGAGAGAGAGAGAGAGAGAGAGAGAGAGAGAGAGAGAGAGAGAGAGAGAGAGAGAGAGAGAGAGAGAGAGGGAAAGAAAAGAAGAGAAGGGAGAAGGGAGAAGGGAGAAGGGAGAAGGGAGAAGGGAGAAGGGAGAAGGGAGAAGGGAGAAGGGAGAAGGGAGAAGGGAGAAGGGAGAAGGGAGAAGGGAGAAGGGAGAAGGGAGAAGGGAAGAGAAGAGAAGAGAAGAGAAGAGAAGAGAAGAGAAGAGAAGAGAAGAGAAGAGAAGAGAAGAGAAGAGAAGAGAAAATTAATATCTATGCACACCAGTAGACATTTTTGGAATAGTCACCTTTCTTTTGCATTATAATTACACTTTCATACACTTACCTCTTAGGAGTATAATGACAAGCAAAGCCAACTTGTGCAAGCTAGTTAGCCATGACTGTTTTGTTTATTCGATGTGTATCTATTCACTGTGGAGCTAGAACAAGACTCATCAGTCACTGCTCTGATAGGCTCAAAACACTGAGTGCAGTACATAGCAATAAGTCCAAGAAATCAGACTAAAGCATTCCAGATTTTATTCCTTACCCAATACTATAATTAACTAACTTCCAATGAAACCAGAATATTGTTATTAAAGAGAAAATAAGAGGAGCTATAGAAGAGCTGGTTTGGAAGGTTTAATCCTGTGTGCTAAGGGGTCAGGAAAGATGGGGCACTCTGATGTTCCTGGACCACACAGCATGGGATCCCCTCTATCAAAGTCCTAAATTTGGTCAGGAGGATAAATGGCACATGGTAGGCACAGAGTAGTGTTGTTTGGGGTTGGGACAAGTAGAGGACACCCCAGGCTGAGCACTGGACATAGAGCTGCAGTGTTTGGGAAAAGAATAATAGCAGGAATTAGAATCCAAGCTTCATGCCTTTGGCCACTGAGTCTGAGGGCTTAGTTTGTGATAGAGCCAGGAGAGAGTGCTGAGGGTGGTTTCCTGATGCCCCTCGTGAAAGGTATTCTGTTGCTATCTTATCTTAACCAGCTAGAAGAAAGTAGAGTGAGTATCCCCAGAAAAGTCTCAAGGTTGTTAACGTACACCACACAGGGAGGTGCAGGCCCCCAAAAGATCCCTCCTCAGGGCAGGATAACACAGCTTCCCTGTGTCTCAGGAAAGGAGGTCACCTGGGCTGGGTAACTGTAGACAGAACTTTGTTCTCTCAGGGATAATGTGTCACTGCCCCTAGTTTACCTCACTTCTCCAAGTTTGTTCTTTACCTCCAGACAGCTGCAATGTGCCAACTCCTTCTGCTTGCTCCACACCAAGAGATTTTCTAAGACTAGGGCTTTCAACGTTTCAAACCCAGACGGTTTAGGTGCCAACTGGGATGTGACAGTCATCCCATCACTCACAAGGGACTAACAAGACAGTTGGGGCCACTCCTTGCCTACACCCTAGAAGGAAAAAAACAGCCTGTCTCTTCTCAGCGGAAGACAAGAAGACAGAATGAGAATTTGTTTGGGACTGGCATGTCAGGCAGTGATTAATGTGGATTTGAGAGTCTTGCTGTAACGCTGAATAACTGTCCGGGACGCACAGCCAAGGAAAGTACATGCAAAGCTAGAGAGGAGGAACGGACACAGAAAATACACAACTGTGAATAATTTGCTCATTCAAAAGAGCCCTGGTCTCCTGCCAGAAAAGCCTGGCTCTCCTTCCCTATGTCAGAGGGCCATATAGAAGTTGGTGTGGATTTGGAACTGCTCCAGCCTATTCTCTAGGAGTACTGAGAATCAGAGAAAGCCTGGCATCAGCACCACCTGTTCAAGCAAAGACCCACTCACAACTACACTCATGGATGTTCAAGTGAAGGTGTGTTCACACCTACTCTCATCAATATTAGTTTTGCAACAATCCTATGCTTGGAGCCTGACCACTGTCACAGCTAGGAATAAGAACATAGTTTTTTGTTTGTTTGTTTGTTTGTTTGTTTGTTTGTTTTTCTGAGTGTTTCCACTGAGGAAATCCCTCTGTTTTCCTATTGTACTGCTTCAAATGTATCTCTCTCCCGTTCCAGGACTCCAAGCAAACCATTTGGAGTTTGAATATTGGGTATGACTGACTCCTCTGAGCATCTAGTCTCCCAGAGTGATTTTTTTAATCAGAGGAAGACAGTTAAAAGACAGACTCCATCCATCAATCTCATGGGCCATCAATAATATTCACACTTTCAGCTGATTCTTTATCCATTACCAGCCTCCACCTTGGCAAAAGCAGGTCAACTGGGTGGGCGCAATTGTACAACTCTCCCCCATTTTGTCTCTGCAGACTTAGAGCCTAACTGCATTCCTGTGAGAAAGTCCACATCAAAGAAGATAAGCAAGCTGTCACTCTTTCTAAGCAAACCTAAAGGACTTCTCTCTTGCTCTTTCTGCCTGACAGCCTCACAACTTCAAACAGCTTCCTCCCTGCTCTCTTTCAGCTCTTCACTCCGCCATGATGACCTCCAAGGCCTTTCCTTGTTGACTTAACCATGTTCAGCCCTAGGCTCCACTAATCTGCAGTGTTCTCCACCCTTCAACTTCCTGTCGACTTGAGCGTCCCAAGGTGACCTCATTTGGAAATAATATCTTTACAGACATAATAAAGTAAAGATGGAAAACACTTTTTGTTGGGGGAACCCAAGTCAAATAAAAGTGTCCTTTAAGCCATACCTAACGTGACGACCATGCACTTCAGTCTTAGCCCCACGGGTTGCCTGTACCCACTCCCCACTCCTGGCAAGCCGATCTTTTACTATCCAAACATTTGGGTTCCACTGGTCCACGTGCATCCCTGCCATGTGCTCTTTCTCTCCTCGGGAACATAGGACACTTGCCCTCCTTCCACCTAAGCCTGCCCAATTGTTGCCGGAAGCTTCGAAGTACTCTCTGAATTTCAGAAGTTTTCCTGATGCAGCCCAACAGGGGGCTACTTCAGAAAGACTTCAGCCCCATTCAAACACAGTCTCCTGTTGTCCTGGTGTGTCCTGTGAACTGGTGACAGGGGGCGTCCCCCATCAGTTTGTGTGTGCTTGAAGACTAGAACCTGGAAGCCAGATTTGTAAATCATTCTTGTGTTTGAAATCTGCTTGGTTTTGTGTTGTTGGTTTTTTGTTTTGTTTTGTTTTGTTGATGTTTTGTGGTTGTTTTGTTTTCTACCCTTCCTGGACCTTGAGCAATATATGCAATAAATGGTGGTAGAATGGGTTGTAAATAGCCTGTGTGGCATAAAGAGATGAACAACACGCTTCTTCCATCCTGAAGATGGTCTCCCCATCCTCAACGAGTGGTAACTCAAGCTCTGTGCGACCTCCTGGCTATCACTTCCAAATGGACTTCTAGGCAGAGAAGAGGGGACACCGGTGCACTGCCTGAGGCTTCGGAGTTTTCTTTGCAAAGACTTAGGGGATACCTATGAGATTATCAGACATAAACGGGGACATTTGGAGATCCCACATTTGGAGGTGAGAAGAGTGAGGAAAACCCTAGCTTGTGGGGGGGGGGGTACTGTAGCTGTCCTTGTCACCTAAAGAATTTCTTTCTGGTAGCCTGCCTGGAGTCACACTGAGACTGAACCACAGAGCACTGAATGCATCCACTGTGTGCCTGCACACAGCCACGCACAGCCCTGAATCCCTGGTGAGGGGCCATTCCCAGCAGTGTCACGCTGCCCAGCTGAAGGCTTACAGGTTTCACTTCAGAAACATGACTGAGTGTTATGGGCACTCGGGCTACGCCATTTAGTGTTGGCGTCAGGAAGAAATGTGCCCAGCCAGTGTCTCCAATTCCTCTCTCTACTCTCAGAAGTTACCTTCTCTGGTCTTCCCATCTCCCTCTCCCTCTCCCTCTCCCTCTCCCTCTCCCTCTCCCTCTCCCTCTCCCTCTCCCTCTCCCTCTCCCTCTCCCTCTCCCTCTCCCTCTCCCTCTCCCTCTCCCTCTCCCTCTCCCTCTCCCTCTCCCTCTCCCTCTCCCTCTCCCTCTCCCTCTCTCTCTCTCTCTCTCTCTCTCTCTCTCTCTCTCTCTCCCTCTCTCTCTTTCTCTCTGTCCGTGTGTGTCTCTCCCTTTCTTCCTTTCTCTCCCTCCCTCCTCAGCCTCCCTCCAGCCCCACCTCACCCTCACCCCCATCCCCTATCCCACCACAGTAACAGGCACTTTGCATGTAACAGGAAGGCATAGGAAGACAGGACTCCTTTCTGCAACTCCTCCCAGTGAAATTCTCCTCGGATCAAATAACCCAATGCTCAGACCTCCAAAGGAATTTTAAAGCCAGGACATCTTCTCCATTCATCAGAAGGTGCTTGAAATTAAACTGAGAAATGGCTCCATTCTCTTAGGAGCCAGCTATGGAGAAAAAAGTGACCTCCACTAGGTATATATATACAGTACTCTGGAGTTTTTCCTTCTAGGGCAGAAAGCCAAACACCTTATAGCCAGTTCCTTCCCACTAATTTTACTTCTCAAGACAGTAGCTCACCATAACATACTTAATTTTATTTTCTGAAGCACTCCTTCAACCTTGTGTATTGGCACAAGCTAACAATTTAGCATGCCAAGAGAAAGGGTCTCTCACAACCTGGCCATTTATGGACACGATAGTTGGAAGAGAAAACCTTTCAAGTTCTGTCTTGTAAATTTAGAGACTTCCCTGTGCAGGCTCTTGTTGAATTATCACCAACACCATGTGCACTACAGTCACATAACTGAATTCCTTCCAGATCTAGCTACATAATTCACTCTACCACACAGTCCCATATTCTTGACCTTGACTTTTCCTACTAACAATGGAACTCTGATTGTATATATTAAAAAAAAAAAAGTTGTTCACTACTCCCAGGCACACATCATTGTGAGGAGCAAATGTTGGATCTACAACTACAGAGTTAGCATCAATGGCAGCATACAAAAATGTTGTGTGCCCAGGTAAAGTCTTTATTTGTCAAAGACTTTATTCAGTGGGGTCAAAAATTTGCAATCATTTTTAGTTTCCTCTAAGGTTCCTTTTAAGATCCTCAGTATCAGACAAATGTCTGGCTGGTTAGATAGACAGACAGACAGGTGATAGATCAATAACATAGATATATGATAGATAAATGACATAGATATACATACATACATACATACATACATACATACATACATGATACAGGTATATAGATACACAGATACATAGACAGACAGACAGAAAAATGCATAGATAGATAGATAGATAGATAGATAGATAGATAGATAGATGATAGACAGATATATGGTTTGAATAAAAGCAGCCTCAGTAGGCTTACAGAGAGTGGCACTATTTGAAAGTGTTGTTGGAGGAAGTGTGTCACTAAGGGGTGGACTTTGAGGTTTCAGACACTCGAGTCAGGCCTAGCGGCTCACTGTATCTTCCTGCTGCCTGTCGATCCAGATAGAAAACCCTCAGCTACCTCTCCAGCACCATGTCTGCCTGTGTGCTTCCCACTAGGATGATAACCGACAAAACCTCTCAACTGTAAGTCAGTCCCAATTAGCTGTTTTCCTTTGTAAAAGTTGTCATGGTCATGGTGTCTCTTCACAGCAATAGAAACCCTACCTAAGACAGACAGATATACATGTTTGTGATTAAATAGGTATATAATACCATGGGATAACTTGCTTCCCCAAATATTTATACATACAGACCCTAGACCCTTGTACCTCAGGAACTGTGTTTGGAAATAGTGTCTGTAAAGAGGCTACTAAGGTCAAATGAGATCAAATGGGAGGATTTTAGTTCAATAAAATGGGTATCCTATTGCAGAAGAAATTAAGACTATAGAAATGCAGAGGGAGAAGACATCCATTAATAAATGAAAAAAAATTCTTAAGAGCCATCAGTCCTGCCAACACTTTGATCTTGGACTTCTAACTTCCAAAACTAGAAGATAATACGTTTCTGTTGTTTAAGCCACCCAGGGTGTGATATTGTATTGTAGAAAGTCAGCAAACTAAAATTATTGATAGATTAACTGATAGATTGGAGGTAGGTAGGTAGGTAGATAGTAGGTAGATACATGCATACATACATAGCTATATAGATACATACACACATTGATACAAAGATAGGTAGATAGATACAGGATGGATGGAGATAGATAGATAGATAGATAGATAGATAGATGATAGATAGATAGATACATAGACACATATATATATACATACATACATACATACATACATACATACATACATACAAGATGATAGATAATCTGGACTTAATATACCTGTTCTATAAAAATTATGGTCAGGCTTGGGAGGTTCGCTTGATTGGTAAAGGGGTTGGTTGCTTCATAGATATGAGGATTTGAGTTTAGTTCACAACATCCACATAAAATCAGGCATAGTGACTAGAGTACCAGGGAGGCAAAGACAGGAGGATCTCTGGGGCTCCCTGGGATTAGTCTAGCTTAATTAGTGAGCTCTAGGCCAAAGAGAAACCCTGTCTCAAAGAAGGAAGACAGCAGCCCAGAGGATTGCATGAGCTAAGGTTACCATCTGGCAACCACACACACACACACACACACACACACACACACACAAGTGCGCACACATACACCCTACACATACATATATACATTTTTTAAACTATGACATCCAGAGACTGGGTCTAGAGTTCAGTGATGAGCCCTGAGACCTTGGGCGTTATCCCCAGCATCAAAGACTTTGGTTCATAGGTGAGCCATCTAAAGAGCTCCTCTTTTTGTAGTGCTGTTCTGACAATTACCAGTTCCCTTGTGGATGCTTAGTGCACATTACAATGATTTGGGCTGTGACCTAAAATATAATGAGCTCGTTGAGAGCCCCGGGTCCTTACCTTCTCAAGCAACCTGCTTTCTCAGCCACTTACTGTCTTGAAGGGCTCTTAAGAAAACTATGAAGAAATTCAAGAGTTATTTAAACTCACTGCCCACTGAACCTTGGACCTTAGCTCTAGCCCCAGGGATCTGGGCTGCACGTGTAAACAGGCAGGACTTCTATGAATCAGAAACCTGTGCATCCCAAGCCCCAAGCAGCAGGGTAGCCACCTTGCCTCTCCCCTAAGGAAACCCACTAAGGGGAAACTAAAACCTTAGCAGTTCAAATGTAAAAGTGAAAAGGTTAGTTCAGGACCTTTGGAAAATTCCACCAGAGCCCTCTCCTCCGGAAGGGGAAAGCTAATTAACATTCCCCAGGACTGTCTAGACCTGCAGGTGCGGGAGGCATAGACCAAGTACACACATTGAACACACCCTGCCACCTCATTCCCCAGAGACCAATCAATTTAAAAGTCACACTGTTCTGCCAATCACATTGTGCCTAATGGCTGCTGCTATGAAAAACTGTATCAAAACTGACCAGATGGGCCGGGCGTGGTAGCGCACACCTTTAATCCCAGCACTCCTCCGGAGGCAGAGGCAGGCGGATTTCTGAGTTTGAGGCCAGCCTGGTCTACAGAGTGAGTTCCAGGACAGCCAGGGCTATACAGAGAAACGCTGTCTCGAAAAGCCAAAAAAAAAAAAAAAAAGACTGACCAAATGGGCTGGGGGTGGGGGGGGTGAGGGGTGGGGGGGAGTCGCCATCTTTCTTTCGGGTGTAGAATGGCCCCAACACATTGGAACAATAAATTCCTCTTGCTCTTTGCATCGATTCCCGGCTCCGTGGGGTTCACTCAGGGGGTCGCCCGCTGGCCTGAGCCCTCCTTCTGGAGTCTGAGCCTGTTCCAGCTGAGAACAGAACCTTCTCATGAAGAAAAAGCCAGCCCCAAGTCCTCTACTAGACTTCTGAGGCCTAGGTGTGTGGGGGTGGGGGAGTGGAATTCCAGACAAGCAAAGAAGGCTCCATTAAGGAAAAATCAAACCCAATGCCATCCGTTTGCTCAAAGCCTCCCGTTTTTCTCAAGAGCTTCCTCCCACTAGCTACGAGCCCTGCTCTATTTTCTCCGTCACAAAATAAGGGAAAGAGGGGAGGGGGCTCAGAAGGAGTAGCCTGGAAAAGACACTTGTTTGCAAATATAAACGAAACATCCTAGATTTGGATTTCATTGTTTAGTGTGTCTCAATAGCTCCCGGCCCAACACCTGCTTATAACACAAGCTGATAAAATGTTTCAAAGGAGGGAGGGAGAGACAGGAGGGAGGATGGGAGGTGGATATCCAATGATTCCACTGGAGATTTCTTATCTAGTCACGCAGACGTTCCAAACGTTGTTGACTGCATACCTTGAACTCTTTACTTTAAAACCACCCAATGTTTCTGTGATCAACCCTATAAAAATTAATATGCATTTTAAATGAGTCTCAAAAGCGAAGAGCTCTCAGAAACAGCCACACAGCCACACGGCCAGGAGGGCTGATTTTCAGTTATGGAAGAGGGTCTGAGACACTGCACATGGGTAAAATGGCTGAGACAGTCACTGCCGGGGCTTTTCCAAGTGCTAAATGGTCAGATTAATCTAGGGGCTTTTTCCTGTATTTATTTGGGGGAAATCTTGCTCCTGCCCGGTGTCAAGCATTCTAGTCGTGATGTCTAGAAACACGCCTAAGCCATTTCATCCAGCTGCTGCCCCTCCCTCGGTTTTTAATTACACTTGGCCTGAAGCAAAAAGAAAGGTAATTCTGTGTTGTTGTGGTTCTACGGGAAGCACATAGGGACACTTAAAGCAAGTGTATGCTGAGTCCATTGTGCATTTAGTTATTTGGATTTCCTTACACACGAACTTGATGTGAACTTTTTCCTTTTCCTTTCCTTTCCCACTAAGCTCTTAGAATCTCACCAGTTGCTCTGACCTTGAAGGAAGTCTTTTACATTTGCTCCTCTAGGTTTCAACAACTGCGGGGTTCTACCGAAAGTCAAGATTCCGCAGTCACCGATCTAGGGCCCTTCCAGACCACCATCCTTAAAGGATCCAGAACCCACTCCAGATGGCTGCCCCTGTCAGCCTTTCCCCTTTCCGTCAACAAGGGTGGAGGTGGGGTTGTCTCTTTGAGAATGCCCATCTATTTCCCGATTCTATTCAATGAATCATCCTTAGTCCAAATCCGTGTCCTGAACTATCTGCCAGGCGTGTCATTTTTCACAAAGGGACCTGGAGGCAAACAGCAGCGAATGTGAGGCCAGGACATGTGAAAGGCCTGGGTGTAGGCTTTCCCATCCTCGCCGGAGGTCCACTGTGTCTCGCTGTCTGCAGATTTGGGCTGAGCTCTGCTCCACATTGTTCATATAAAGAAAAAGCGGCTGTTGCCCTGCCCTCCCCCCCCCCCCATCAGCCCTTCCCTGCTCCAAATGTCTGCTACCAACAGCTCCAAGACTCTAATTGCCGCAGCCTATTAGAAATAATGAGACTAACATGGCAGAAGCCAAGGGTAAAAGCGACATCTTGCAACATGAAAGGTTAATATCAACATATACTGCTAGCAAGAGCAAAGGGCACATCAACTGGTGGCTCATTACTACGGGCTAACCCACCGGGAACATGTCACTCCCTGAAGAGGCTTTCTCAGGATGTGACAGCAAAAGTTACAAAAGATAAGGACCAGCCTGCAGAAATCGCTCAACTAATGAGAGCTGAAAATCGTTTGAAATATCCCGATGACCTCACGGACGGTGATGTTGATGGCGATGGCTACAGGAAGCTCCTTTCTTGTCTGACAGCCCCTTTGAGAAGCTTTGCGGAGATGTAACTAACAGGCCGTGAAGGTGTCTCCATCTTCTCTGACAGGGTCCATGCCTTGGGCAAAACAAGCATAAAAGTTAAGGTCCACCCCACACGCAGGTTGGAATTTTGTTTGCAGACAAATTTTTTAAGGAAAGAGGGTGGGAGGGGGATGTCAGCTGCCCTTCTCCTATTGCAAAGGGTGTTTGTGAGAATTTGTGGACTGATCGCCTGACTGCGCTGGGGGCGAGCCAACAGCAAATTGAGGTCTTGAACACTTGACAGGGCAAACCTCCTGTTCTGTGGGGGAAATTCTATAGACCTTCAAGTGTAATTAAGTAAAGTTTCCCAAGCGTCTATACCCCAATCACGCAACACAGATATGTGGCACAAAGGATTCCCACCACATCCCAATACATCTGTAAACAATGGAGAAATACCACGTGCTTTCTGAGAAAGAGACGTTCACAGAGGAAAATGGACTGCTCTCTTAAGCACCATTGAGCACCTTTGACTCTACAAACAGTGGCCCAGCAGAGCTCACAGGAGACTGAGCAGGCAAGTGCATTTCATTCTGCTATCTTAATTCCTTCTCTGGTAAAACCAAAGCAATGCCTGGCCACTTGTCGCCTCACTTAGTGTACTGGCTAGTTTTGTGTCAACTTGACACAAGCTGGAGTTATCACAGAGAAAGGAGCTTCAGTTGAGGAAATGCCTCCATGAGATCCAACTGTAAGGCAATTTCTCCATTAGTGATCAAGAGGGAAAGGTCCCTTGTGGGTGGGACCATCTCTGGGCTGGTAGTCTTGGTTCTATAAGAGAGCAGGCTGAGCAAGCCAGGGGAAGCAAGCCAGTAAGGAACATCCCTCCATGACCTCTGCATCAGCTCCTGCTTCCTGACCTGCTAGAGTTTCAATCCTGACTTCCTTTGGTGATGAACAGCAGTATGGAAGTGTAAGCTCAATAAATCCTTTCCTCCCCAACTTGCTTCTTGGTCACGATGTTTGTGCAGGAATAGAAACCCTGACTAAGACAGAATGACAAGGTTCTCTCACAGCCAGATCTGCTGTGATTCACAGGTGAGCTGTCCCCACAATACTCATGTGGTTGAATACCTGGTTCCTAGCTGGGTCTACTAGTTTTGGAGATTATAGAATCTTTAGAAGCTGGAACCCAGCAGGAAGAGGCAGGTCACCAAGGGTTCAGGTACTGAGGGTTACGGCCTGGTGCACTTCTAAACTCAAGTCTACTCTAAACCTCGGCTTCCTGATCTACCAGGATATATATGAACAAGCGGCCTCAGACACCCACAGGCGTGGAGCCACCTGCCATTGTGCCTTCACTATGGTGTCAGACTGTGTCACCTCAGGCTGTGATTCAGAATAAATCCTTCCTTCTTGAGGTTCCTTTGGCCAGGGCAAGAACAGCAACACAAAGGCTAAGAAAAAGGGCACATTATGTAGGACACAGTGTTGAGTGTTAGCTTAGTATGAGTCATCTAGGTTGTAAAGACCTCTGTGGAAGCAAATGAAGATGTCTAGTAAGCAGCTGTGAACACAAGCCCCGAACTAGCTGCAATGCTGGGCTACGGTTTGCAATAACTGTATGAATGAGGGATGCAATAGAAAGACCAGGGTAAAAATTACAGATTAAACTCACAAATTGATCAGGGCCCAACAAGAATTTTCAGAACCAGAATTCTAACCCAAATCTACTATATACCAAAACTTATATATATATATATATATATATATATATATATATATATATATTCATTCTTTGGAACAAACTCCAACAAAGTTTATATGGGCATTGGATGAGGTCATTTGAGGTCATTTCCTTGATTTAAGCTGTTAGAGTTTATTCTATATATCTTTATCAGGCAAACAAGCCCAAATGTTTGCTCTTTCAGGGATAACCAACTAAAAAGCAAAAAGATAGGGCTGGGAAATGGCTTGCTGCACATGAAGATCTGAGGTCAGATCCTGAGCACTAATGCAAACTGCTCAACTAAAGACTTGACCATGCATGTGTGCTTAGGGCCTGGGGTGTGCAGGGACAAGCAATCCAGGGGTCTCTGTTAGCTAGCCTAGCCCAAACCATGAGTTCCAGGTTCAAGAGGAAGGAAAAGAGACTCTGTCTCAAAAGAAATAAAGTAGAAAGGGATTAAAGGCTCTCCACGTTGATCACTGGTGCCTGACACACACCCATCCATCATGCACACACACACACACACACACACACACACACACACAAAGGTAAAAATTTTACTTGCATGAGTGAAGCCCTAAAACTCAGTATGCTGTGGGCTTCACTGAAGAGGAACTATATCTGGTCAATAGCCACATGAGGAAGGTTCAGCATCATTAGTCTTCCGCTATCGTGTCTGTATAGAAGATAAAACCACAGTGGGACTCACTAAGCTTTCTTAAATCAGCTAAAATTAGAAAGGCTGATGGTACCAAGCGTTTGCCTGTCCGAAGAGGACCTAGAAGTCGTATAAACCGATAAGAAGATATAAAATAATGCAACTACCACCAAAGCAACTGGGCAATTTCTTTAAAAGATGCATCTCCACCATGAACCCGGGGATTTCACGCTTCAGCGATTAAAAGAAAATTACAGGATTTTTACATGAATGCTATTAGCAATTTTACTCATAATACGCAAACTCTGGAAACAATCCAACGTCCATCAATGGGTGAATGGATGAGTAATTTAATATATCCTGATAATAGAATACTGATAAACTACATACATGTTATACATAGACACACCTATGAGTGCTGGTCCAGGAAAATAAAGAGGTAGAAGAGGGCTAACAGTGGGCACCCGTCTCAGTCTTCACATGGTTGTGCTGAGTTACAGACAAAAATGAGCACGACGAAGTTAGCAGTTCCATCCCCAAGCACAAACCTAAAAGAAGTGGTCAAACCTACCAGAAAATGCCTAAGAGTATTCACACCGTTGCACACCACAGCTCCAAACTAGAAATCACCACCGACTCTGAAGAATTTTACAAATTGTGGGATGTTCCCTAATGGAACAGGTATCGAGTAAAAGGAACAAATCAGCCATGAGCAATGCAATGCACTGGAATATTATAAAAATGTATTGAATAAAAAGACAGTCAAAAGGCCCATAAGTGTGATCCCGTTTTCATAAGGTTCGAAACATGAAAAACGATCTTATAGAATTGAAACTCACGGTAGTGGGGCTGTGCAAATGGCTTGGCAGTTTGGGTTCAGAGCGCTTTCCAGAGAAGCTGAGTTCAGTTCCCAGCACCCATACCAGGCTGCTTACGACACCTGTAACTCCAGCTGCAGTGGACACACCACAGGCCTCCATAGGCACTGTACTCATATGTGCATGCCCGCAAGCAGACACACTCATACCAACACATAATTAAAAATAATGAAAATAAATCTAAATAGAATCATGGCAGTGACTACTCTTGAGGTGGCTGAGACTGACACAGGGGTCATCTAGGGCAATAATGTTCTGGGTCTTGGCTTAGTGATGTTTGCAACAGAATGTAACAGATGTGTACCTTGGTCTTCATGTGAGACCCCCCTAACTGGAGCAGGGGCTGTCTCTGCCTGCCTTCTGTTGCCTTCCCCTTAACTGGGCTGCCTTGTCTAACCTCAATAGGAGAAGATGGGCCTAGTCCTACTGCAACTTGATATGCCAAGGCAGGTTGATATTCATGGGAGCTTCCCCTTCTCTGAGGAGAAAGGGAGGAGATGTGGGGGAGGGGAGATGAGAAGGAAGGATTGGGAGGAGAGGACAGAGGATAAGCTTCGATTGAGATGTAAAGTAAATTGATTAAATTAATTTTAAAAGAGAAATAATAATAATAATTCCAAGCATGGCAGTGGTGGTACATGCTTTTAATCCCAGCACTCAGGAGGCAGAGGCAGGAAGATCATTGTGAGTTTGAAGTCAGTTTGGACTACAGAGCAAGTTCCAGGACAGCCAGAGTCACACAGAGAAACTCTTGAAAAAACAAAAAACAAATGCATTTTAAAAAGAAAAAAGAAAGCAACACAGAAAAAGAAAGTTCCTTCTAGAAAATTCCTTTAACTATATGCTTATTATATAAACATTTTCTGCACTCATTTTTGTATTTCACACACGCACACACACAGTGTATCTAAGATCAGATCTCATTTGCTCAGCCATTTGTTGTTCGCACGTGTTAATTCAGATTTCTTGTTATTCGGCACCACTGTACAAAGTGTCACAGACTTGGTTCCCCTCTTGTGCTGTAAAACACTAATTCTAACTCTTCCTTGACTGTATTTTCCTGGCTGTTACCTAAGCTCTCTCTCTTTCCCAGCCTCCAGCAAACACCGTTCTTTCTTCTTCTTCTACCATATCCACACTTCTAGTTTCTACACGCGAATGAGAGCAGGAGGTGTTTGTCTTCAGTGACTGGTTTATTCCACTTCAAGTGATGCCCCCAGTTCCCTCTGTTATCCTACTAATAGCAGGCGTTTTGCTCTCTTTATGTCTGAATAACATCCCATTGTGTGAAAGTGCATTTTCTTTGTCTGCTCATCTTTGAAGGGACACTTTGGTTGGTTCTGCATAGCTGTTGTGAACATTGCAGCAATAAATATGGAAATGGAGTTGTGTCTTTGATACAGTGATCCCATTTCTGTTACACAATCATTTTAACACCATACCCCTATAAAAGCCAATTTTAGAATTAGAAGAAATTTTACTTCTGTTAAAATTGAAGCCAACAATTTTGTGGAAATCCCGAGGATGCTTGGGAAGAAAAATAGGAATGGTCTACATCGGGATATTTCTAGATAAATGTATGTGTGTTAGTCACTGCAACTGCCACAGGCTATAATAGTAAAAGGAGAGCTAAAGAATTTCAAGGAAAGTCACCTGTGAGTTTTTGGTCAGGGAAATAAAGAGGTAGACAAGGACTAAGAAGTGAGCACATAAAAGCTAGGACAATAGGAAGCAAGAGAACAAAAAACAACCAGCTGGTCATTAATGGAGGTGGGAGTTAGACAGAGAGGTTCTGGGTTCGAATCCTCCATCTTCTTCTCTGCAAAATGAGGCTACTAATGGACCTACCTCATGACATTAGTTTATTCGGCCAGTAACTGGCACGTGGCAGAGAGCTCTGGAACCAAGAGACGTATGAGAAATGGCTGCCGGTTTCTGTGGGTAAGAGCCAGGATCCAGTCAGGTGAGAAGCAGAAGCAGAGGCAGCTTGTGGGTGATGATCATCCAGTGTCCACAAGGCCGTGAGAGCATCCCCAGGGCACTCATTTGGGGGATGCTCATGTGAACCCCAGAATGTGGTCAGTTTTGGTTTCCAAATACAGACTGGCAGAAGCTATGTGTTAACTGGAATTCATCAGGCAAGGGTTTTCAGAAAATCCATCTAGAAATAACAGCATTGTTCATATATAGAGAGAGAATCTAGATGCAGACATGCACGTGTAGAAACAATCTGGCTTCTCACATCAAATCATTTCTCTAATAAAATATATCCAAGGAGAAGGAACCAACTCAACAGCTGTACCTAACGCCTCTCTGACGCTGATGTCATTGACTCTGTCAGTGACGTCATGGGTAAGATGCTGTGTGGTTGTAACTAAGTCTGCCCCCTCAGCTTTCACCTTAAAGGAAGGAATATAAGTGACCTTATGCCAAATAAAAATTACCTCAGTTCAGTTTGTCCCAGAGAACATGGTTCAGGGTGGAAATGGTTTTGTGAAGACTCTGTAATTACAGAACAGAAGGAATTCGCAGATCAAGGTAGTGGTGGGACACCAGGTAGCCAGAAACCTGCTATGGAGGACCATGTGCTGGCTGTGTACATTCATAACTTTGGAACTGATGGGTGCCATAGTCTTCTAGGTTAGTATAAAGGTTTTACCTGAGAGCCAAGAGATGAGCTAAGGGGATTCCAGAACGCCGAGAGAATTTTAACTCTGGACTGAAAACATTACAGATCTCCACAATCCTGAAGTTCTAATCAGATAGTAAGCCTTGCAGAGTCTTGTGTAGGCTTTTTAGTACATCTTTTTAAGGATGTATTTATTTGTGTGTATGTATGTGCCACAGAGGTATATAGATGCCAAACTACAACTCCTGTCAGTCATAGCCTTTAACAACGGGGGTCCTAAGGATTGAACTCAGGTCTTCAGGCTTGGTAGCAAGCACCTTTACCCAGTGACCATGTCTCCCTCCCCTTGCAGGGTCCTTAATAGGTGTGGCCTAAAAATTTCCTAAAAAATTTTTGATGCCTCTACATCCCCCGTGAACAACCACATGTCTTTATTTTTTTCCAACATGAATATGTTATTAAAATGTATTAGGTTAGCTGTTACTCTTACATCTCAGGAGTTACTTGTTTTAGTTCTGAGAAAGGAAAGGAAGGATATGAAAGGTGAACTGAGCATTTTTATCCTTTGTGGGAACACGTGGTTCCAAAGAGACCCCCAAAACTCAGGCGAGCAAGAGAAGCAATCGGACCTTCAGAAATTTTGCTGTGGGCTGGGCATGTAGCTCAGGAGAATACTTGCCCAGCATGTATAGACCTCTGGACTAGACCCCCACCCACCTCTGTGTAAGCCAGGCATGATGGTACAAGCCTCTACTCCCAGCTCTCAGGAGAACCAGGAACACAAGGTCCTCCTCAGCAGCACAGAGTTCCTAGCCCAACCGAGCTGTGGGAGGCCCTGCAGCAAATAAATGATCTAAATTTTGCTGTGGTCAGTACTGGGGTGGACATTCCAATGTAGATGGATAAACCCAGGGTTTTGTGCACAACAGGCCTGTATGACTTTAATTGAAGTTGTGACTGGATCACAGAGGAAAAATGTAGAACCTAAAAGATAAAATTGTGACTAAATTGCTATATTGAGAACTGCATAAAATTCTGAAGTTCTTGTAATGAATATCAGAGCAATACATCATAAATTCATTTTTTTTTTGGTTTTTTGAGACAGGGTTTCTCTGTGTAGCCTTGGCTGTCCTGGAACTCACTCTGTAGACCAGGCTGGCCTCGAACTCAGAAATCCGCCTGCCTCTGCCTCCCGAGTGCTGGGATTAAAGGCATGCGCCACCACGCCCGGCTCATAAATTCATTTTTAAAGATTCATTTGGCCTAAAAAAAAAAAAAACAGTCTTAGAAATTCACACCTAATAGATATTTAGAGGCCCAGTGTTTTGTTTCTAAAAGCAAAGAACATGTAGAAACTGTAACCAATAAGAAAAGGCCCTTTTAAGTAGAAATGTTAATAGCATTATTAATGACTATATTAGTGTTAATTCTGAAATCTATACATGAGGAATGTTTTTATATTTTTAAATGCAGTAAGTGGTATAAAAAGGATATTACATTCATTACACATTAATGATTGCCCTGTAAAATATTATATCAACAAGAAACAAAATGAAGCCGGGCAGTGGTGGCACATGCTTTTAATCCCAGCACTTGGGAGGCAGAGGCAGGAGGATTTCTGAGTTCGAGGCCAGCCTGGTCTACAGAGTGAGTTCCAGGACAGTGGGAGGCAGAGGCAGACAGATTTCTGAGTTCCAGGCCAGCCTGGTCTACAAAGTGAATTCCAGGACAGACAGGGCTACACAGAGAAACCCTGTCTCGAAAAAACAAAAAAAAAAAAAAAAAAAAAAGTGTTCCAAGAAGGCTTCTGGACAGATAGAAGATGTGTGCTTTGCCCATCTCTCCTTCTCAGCAGAAGTGGAAACAGACATTTTATACAAGAAAACCTAAGAAAGAAGAGAAAGAAGGCAGAGCCAGGCACCTGGAGGAGACCCACGGGATGCCTTTGTGGGAAGCACTAAGGCGTTTCCTTTTTGACTCATTTATTGCAGACATGGAACTGAAGAAACCACAGGCACGGGCAAAAAACAAAACCAGAAAAAGTCACGGTGGATTATACCTTTAATCTCAGTATTTGGGAAGCACAGGCAGGCAGGTCTTCATGCACTCCAGGTCAGCTAGAGAGCTGTAGAATGTGACAGTGTCTCAAAAAAAAAAAAGTTTTAAAGACACCCCAACAAATTTCTCCTCTCATTCATAAACATCAGGAGAAGGAGACACTAGAAAGATACAAATCTTTGAGACCGCTTAGAACAATGGCTCTCAAACTGTGGGTCGCGACCCCTTGGGGAGTTGAACAATTTTTTTCATAGGAATCATATTCCAGATATACTGCATATCAGAAGTTTACATTATGATTCAAAACAGCAGCACTGTTATGAAGTAACAACAAAAATAATTTTATAGTTGGGAGTCGTCACCATAACGCGAGGAACTATATGGAAGGGTCGCAGCATTCGGAATGTTGAGAACCACAGACTTAGACAAAGGCCTAAGCTTAATTCCAGCCAACAGCATAGAAAACATGTGAGTCGCTCTTGCATACACAGGCAGGCCTGGGACAAGGCTCCTTAAAGCCATGCCGGGATGCTATCACCTAGAGCAAGCCCTGGGATCCACCTGTCTCTGCCTCCTCAGCACCGGGAGTACTCCGCTACCATCAGTGACTTTTCCCATGCATTCTAGGGAGAGAGCTCTGGCGGTGCAGCTTGAAGAGCAAGCATGTTACATACGGATCCATCTCCTCCTCGGCTCCCCTGTATCACTTTGCAGTGATTCTGTTTTGTGAAAGAAAACTTTGGATCAGTGCCTCTCCTCTATCAGAGCCTCAGAGGAGTAAGTCCTACTGGGGGCCAGACGGAAAACAGTGCTTGTAGACTTGGGCTGATGTAGAGAGGGGTCCTCAGTCCCCAGCAGGCTCAGAATGATTGTTTAGCCCATCGCCCAGTAAAGTTGTGCATGGAGCTGTGCACGGAGCCTGGATGGTGGTCACTGAAGCCCTCCGCAGATGACATCTCAGCTGGAATCCAAAGCTGTTTTTCTAACCCTAACAAGATTTGTCATTAACTGTGCCTGGAGTTAGACCCCATTTCTCTTCCTCCCAGCCTCACTAATGGGGATCAAAGGTCGTGTCAGCCTTCAATGCAGGCTCCTGGGGCTCTGGCTTTTGTTCTCTGGGCCTCACAGTGAGGATGAACAATCAGCCTTGGAAAACACAGAAGAAACCAGCAAAGCCTGCCGTTTAGCAAACAGCCCCTCCAAGAGCAGTCTACTACAACCGTGATTCCCAGCTTTTTGGGACCAGTCAGACAAACATGGAGAATGAGAAATGGAGTCTTTTAAACTCCTGGTGTGGCACAGGCTACATTCTTTGCTAAGACAACTTGCTAAGATCAAAGATAGGTTTCATTGAGAAATGGCTTCCCATTCCCAGACAGGCTCAGATGTAAATGGGGCATTTCTGGGGACCAGGGCATCTTTTACAGTACCGATTTTGAGTGGCATTGGTCCCTGATCTTTTCATAAATACATCTGTGTTGTTTTCTGGCAACAGGATCTTCTTTGACAGGCAGCAATATTTCTCTCTTTCAGCTTGACCATTACTGACATAAACAGATATGTACAGATGCATCCCATAGCCAGATATCAACACCAAAACATCGAAACCAAGTTAGCACCTTTTGTGTTTGAGATGTGCATATTTTTCTGAAAAAATTTTCAGTTAAGTCAGGCAAAATGTCATGCTGCTGCCCTTGCAACCAGGAAATCATGTGTCTACAGATAGCAAATTGGGACAGGGGACCCCTCCTTGAAAACAAATGTGTGTCTGACTCAGAGTGTTGATTTAAACCTTGAAGTGCTTTGACTTCAACCAAACAGGAAGCCAGAACTTGGCTTCATCAGAAACTCCACTTGCCCATATCCATGCCAATATTACTGCCTCCACCCAGGGTACACCCTGGAGGGGCTCTGTCCAGCACAGCATTGAAACCACAGATCTGTCAGGTATCTCCAGAATGAGTTGCCCAAAGACCTGGGTGCCTGATGGAGCGCTACAAGAAACCTACATCAGCTTCGTCATCTAGGAAATAAGACCCACTTCCTACTCCTACCCAAAGAAGCTGCAATGGGAAGAATGTAACAGAGAGGGAAACTGCTGAGAGTGCATTTATACCACCCCCTCTCTACTGCATGGGGCTGCTAACCGTGGTCTTGTTTTTTTTTTTTTTTTTTTTTTTTTTGGTTTAGTCCTGGCTGTCCTGGAACTCACTTTGTAGACCAGGCTGGCCTTGAACTCAGAAATCCGCCTGCCTCTGCCTCCTGAGTGCTGGAATTAAAGGCGTGCGCCATGCCCGGCATAACCGTGGTCTTTTTACAAACTAACTTTGTTACTCTAAATCGCATGCTATACAATTCACTCTTCAGGGTTGTACTAGTTAGTTTTGTGTCAACTTGACACAGCTGGAGTTATCACAGAGAAAGGAGCTCCAGTTGAGGAAATGCCTCCACGAGATCCAGCTGCAAGGCATTTTCTTAATTAGTGACCAAGGGGGGAGGTCCCCTTGTGGGTGTTGCCATCTCTGGGCTGGTAGTCTTGGTTCTATAAGAGAGCAGGCTGATATGTAGTAATATTTGTTTCTTTGTATAGGCAGTAGTCTATTTTGATATAAAGGCTTTCTTTAGTGTTTGTTTTACAATAAATCTATTGGACTTTAAAAAAAAAAAAAAAGAGAGCAGGCTGAGCCAGCCAGGGGAGGCATGCCAGTAAAGAACATCCCTCCATGGCCTCTGCATTAGTTCCTGCTTCCTGACCTGCCTGAGTTCCAGTCCTGACTTCCTTGGTGATGAACAGCAGTATGGAAGTGTAAGCTGAATAAACCCTTTCCTCCCCAACTTGCTTCTTGGTCATGATGTTTGTGCAGGAATAGAAACCCTGACTGAGACAAGGGTTCACACCCAGTGTTCGGGAATTTTCACACAGCTGCACAAACACTGCCAGGATGATTAGTAACTGTGCACTGCCCTTAAGAACACAGGTCACACTCCTTAGCAGTCTCCATTCCTCCCCACACCGCACCCAGACGCTCACTTTATCTTTGCCCAGATTTGCATGTTGTGTGCAGTTTTATGCTACTCCACTTTAGTTCTGGGAAGTGCCCATGCTACCAGCCCCCTCCAGCTTCCCTTGAATCCACGGATAAATCACACACTCAAAGTTGTTCATTTTCAACTTGCCTTCTTGGCACAATTGTTGGGCAATGCTATCTCCCGCCTGAAAAAAACATGCCCTTATCCTAACTCTTAGCTCTGCTCCTCCTACCTGCCCTAACTTTAGTCAGCCAGTTGAATCTAGTCACTGCTAAACATCTCTGACCTATAGGAACAGCTATAGTCTACCAGTCCTTACATGGCTGCCTTGTTCTCCTCTCTCCAAAGCATGACAAACTCCCTTCTCTCCTTCCTTCAATCTCCAGGGACCCAGAACTCCCACCTGAACCTTTTGCCCAACAATTGTCTCATGGCTTTCTTTACTGACAGTTCAAGAACCAATGGGAGAACAGGACCTTAACATCAGACCCGCCCCTACACCTGCATATCCCAGGTAATTTATACTAACAGAAATAGCTAGTGTGTGAGTCTCCCTGGCTTGCATCTTTTCATAACATTTGAAAGGCTCATCACTATTTTAATTTCTTCTTTTTGCAGTACAACACCCCGTCTAATTATTATCCCCCTCTGTATTTTGTAGCCATTCATCCGTGAGTGGGGATTCGAGTTGTTTCTGTCCTGGAATTATGATGCACGGTGCTACAATAAACACTCATACACAAAGTTTGAGGGTTTCTTAAAGGAGGAGTGCATCTTGGACTGAGAAAGCCCATGTTTTTCTTTCAGATATTTTCCTGTGGTATTCTGAGGTACAGGTTAAAACCTGCTGCTGGCTTCTGTCTCTGCTGCTGTGGAATTATCATTTCTTCTACTGCAGTGGTTCTCAACCTTCCTAATGTTGTGACTCTTTAATACAGTTCCCCATGTTATGGGGACCCCAACCATAAAATTATTTTGTTGCGCTTCATAACTGTTATGAGCCATAATGTAAATATCTGATATGCATGATACCTGGTATGTGACCTCAAAGGTTGAAAACCACTGTTAAGGGATAGCAATGTTACACAGCCCCTCAAAATACAGCAGAGGGGAAACATGAGTCTGTATTTGAAATATAAATACTCAGATTAATCATGATAACCACAGGCTACAGAAATCTAACTTTCTTTCAAAAAGAAAACCTTGCTGTGTGTGTTGTATTTCCTCAAAGAATCTATTTACATCTGGGGCTGTTTGAAATTCTCAAAGCTTCATTCTTCCAATGCAAGGAAATTGAAAGTGAAAGTTTCTGAGTTTATCCTGTTTCTTAGATTCATTTCTACCTCCATCACAGCTAGCAACATCCATGCCATTGTCCAAACAGCCAGACACAGTTACTAGAGCTTTCTTAGGGCACATAGGGGAGGTGGATTCCGTAACTCCAGAGGGATCTGGGCCATTTCTAGTTTGTGTTTTGCTTTGTTGTGTTTAAAGCAGAGGTCAATAGACGCTAATGCTTCTCTAAATGCTCTGCATTTGCCAAAGGCACACAGGTCCCACAAGGTGAACCACAATCGGAGAAACATATGTAAGAGCTTTTCCCAAAGCTAAATTCTAATATGTGGGAGATAAAAATGCAGCTATGTGGGCCAGAGCAACTTCCCCAGATGTTAACCTTGCTAGGGTTTTCTCCCACACAGGGCACGGGTCCTTTTTTCTAGGAACCTGACAGTAAAGACCCCAAACCTCCCTGAAATCATCCCTGGACAGCAGGGTTCTCTCTTGTCTCTTTGCCTTCCTATTTTGTATGGGAGGCAAAGGTTGGTCTTATACCATTCAAAACTTCATTTTTAAAGTACTCACCCATTCCACCTTCTGCCTGCCCTCCTCATTGACCATGTGGATGGGTCTCTGCAGTTTTCCATCATTGACATTACTATTTCCCTTGTAACTGGAAAATTACAAACATCACAATTGCGGCCCCCAAGGAGCAAATGTGTGACCCAGGCTATTCTTCCTCCCTCCCATTCTAGCTGTCCATCTCTTTATCCACATTTGCTTAAAGTGATCTAGTTTTACATCATACCTTGGGTTCCTTTGGAGCCAGTGTCAATACATTTTTTTTCTATCTAAGTTTCTGTCTAAGTTTTCTATCATAATTTTGTCTCCCAGCACCCATCCTTTGTAAATATCTAAATTCTCTCCACTTTAACATGTTCCTCCTACGGGAGGAAAAAAAAAATCTCCAAAGCAAGCTATGTTACCCCATGCTAGATTCTGAAATTAGCACTTCTTATTTCTTATCTTATATTGAACACAAACATAAAAGACCCTTTCTTTGCAGTGTGTGCAATTCGAAATCATCACTCTGGGTGACACATGGAGAACCATATAGCTAGAGAGATTAAACGGGTGCTGTAGTGCCACCTATAAAATAAAGCGGAGTTAAGCCTTAGACTCAGGCCAAACCCTGAGAGTGCTTAGAATGTACATCGTATAGGGTATAACACTACTGTTGTTATGCTATGATTGAGTGTTGAAGTGTGGCCAGAAGACAGTGTCCAGGACTGAATAAAATTCCAGAGGCAAAGTAATTAAAGATTGAGCTTGACACACTGTTACAAGTAGTTTTCACAAGACCCTGAATTGATTCTAAGTGGGTCTATCTGAAAAAACAAGACAGAGTTCTTAAGTAATGAAAACGTAAGACTTCAGAGTCTGGGTAAACATAACTCAAGAAGAGTTTCCATGTGTTTATATAAAAGGCTGGATACATGGGAAAGAATGGGTAGGCACAAGGTTTGGTTGTACAGGTCGATGGCAGACTGATCATCATTCTGGCCCAACCCCTTGGGTGTCAACAAAGATCACCCTGTGATTATCTCCAACCTCACGTGTTCTGGAAAACACGGGATAGACAGTTTGGGACGTCTTAGGCCAGAATCATAATCTGAGTTCACTGAGCATCTTCATGCATGCTCTCTCCACATAACAAGGGTTTAGTGCAGAAAAGCATCCGTCATTTGGAGTAGCCGTGTAAATGCATATGTCTGCCCCTCCGAGACTGCCCATGCAATATATGAATATTTCTGAAATATTTCACAAGTGTCCCTTCTCTCCCCACAAATCTGTATTCAATTCCAATGCAAAGCCAACCAGAATAGCTGAGGAGCTTGGCCAGGGATTCTCAAATTTACATAACAAGCAAAGACTTCAAAATAAGGTACTCCTAGAAAGAAAAACAATCAAGGCATATATAAAATTAACATAATGAAAGCAGCTGTTGTATGGGCAGAGACATAGATAAAGAACGAGACGGGGCAGGGTCATGTGAGAACATCAGAGAACCACTGTGGTGACTTCCAAAGCAAGAATTCCCCCCAAGAAATGCTGCAGAACCATTAGTCACTCTATGGACGAAGTCTATGACAAAATTAAGCCCTGCTTTACACCACACAGGAAATTCAAATCCTTTCCCCTTAACTCTTAGCACTTAGGCATAAGAGGCAAAATGATAACACTATTTAAGATTATCTAGAAGAACCTCAAGATGATAAAAGTTCCTCTTTTTTTTTTTTTTATAAAAGGTTCTTAAAGAGACACAAGTGTTAATCACTGGGGAAAGGGCTATGCTCAAATCAAGAGGTTTTTTTTTTAAGGATTTATTTATTTTGATGTTATGTGTTTGTCTGCATACGTGTATGTGCACCAGTTACACAGCTTGCAAATGCAGTGGCCAGAAGAGGGCAGCAAACCTGGGGTTGCAGTTGACTATGAATAGCCACGTGGATGCTGGGTAAGAGTAGCAAGTGCTTTGAACAACCGAGATACATCTCTACCCCTGAGAATTTCATTTAACAATAGACCCGATGTGTGTGTGTGTGGGGGGGGGGGGATCAGGAAAAACAGGAGCCAGAAGATATTTACACTATATATAAAACCTATAACCTGCTTATGGAAGGTTACTTTTTGAAAAATCTCTTCTAAATCCAACAAATAAGTTATGAAGTACAAAGCCAAACTATCCAAAAGAGAAATATGGAAAGACACCTCAAAGGGTTCACAAAGCAGGAAACGTGAATTGTTGTCTATGCACAAGTAATATTCAGGCTAATTAGCAATCAGATACTAATTAAGACGCCAATGAATACCATTTTCACCCACTGGTTTGGCAAAAATCACAAAGTATGATATCATCAAGGGCTTGGCATGTTCGTGAGTCAACTGGAATTTTCAGACTGTGTTAGTGGGAGTTTAAATACAACCAGAAGAAGTGAGTTGAATATTCATATATTTGTTGCCTAACAATCCATTACCCTGGAGACACTCTTTTGTATGTGCACAAGATTTCTGTAAGTCTGTACTGCTAGGAGAAGCTCATGTTAAATTATTTTAATACCAAGGATTGGCAATAAATAAAGTTTAGAATGCTGCTGTCTGGGAGGTGACTAAGGAGATTAAGCCATCAGCTGAAATGATCATGTTGGTGGTATGCTGGAGGGAAGGCTCCTAGGGGCTACCATTGTTCCTGAACGCCATCACTTAACTGTGTGACTCTCACATTTTTACATATATCCAATATGACATGATATTTTAAATAAAGCAGGAGACCAAGTGGCCAGTGTCCTCAGAGAACACAGAAATATTCCAATTACCCATCTATACTCTTCGCTAATTAAGTGGCTAAGGAAATTCAGACTGTAATTTCCTGGCAGAGTCAGATGACAAACCCAGATTTTCCAACATTGTTTCCGGATACCAAAACTCGAGGCTATGCCCTTTGCCCAAGTACATAACAAAAAGAAATTTCCATTCTTTCTCATCTTTGTGTCTCCAAGAGCTGGCATGGCACCTAACAGATTACTGGACCCCCCCCATTGAATGTTACTGTGGCATTCCTGTTGGCTTGATCACAAGATCTCTCTGTGGCTTACAGAGGAAAAAAAAAGTATTTCTGTTTCCTGGCTCAGTGTCCTCAAACCAAACAAAGCTTTCCCGGAGGCCAAGCAGAAACCACAAGCAGAGGTGTCATTAGTGAGCACTGCCAGAAGTCACATGTGTGGGTATCCCAGAGGAGAGATCTGTGAGAAGAAATAGTGGAAAGACCTGGGCACTGGACTACACTTGACAGCTGGTCCCAGCAGGCCAGCCTGGTGTGACTGGCTTCCCTGGTGCAGATGCAGGGAAGAGAGCCAACCCCTGTGAATGTGTCTTTGTTGCCTCCCAGCAGAGGAGGGTCCAGAATCGGTGATTCAGCTGTGGAAAGAGCAGAGGATGCCGTTTCTCTTCCATTACATCTGCATAAGAGGCTCGCATGGCTCTCAATGTGATGCTAAGTCTCTGGCAACATCACAGCTTCAACTCAGTTGACAATGTCCTGAACCTCAGGTTTCCCAGGCATCTGATGCTCAAACTGGAGGTCCTGTTGGATCCTGTGGGCACCAACTGTGGTATGCGTCAATTGGTTGGGCCACATTGAGCGCCAGCTGTGGTACCAGGTTTCACCTCTCCTCTCACGGTGTGCAGGTGCCCGGTACCCTGGGTTGTAGAAGACAGGGAGAAATCCTGAGCAGGGTGGGTCCACGCAATCTGCCTCTTCCCTCCAGGCGTCAGACACCACTTCCCACCAGGTCAGGAGGGGGTAAAGTCTGGGACAAGAGGGATCCCAGTACAGTTGGGACCCTGGGAGTGGGATAGTGGGGGTGGGGCTGGAAGGAAGGGGAACCTCCTCCGAGAATCTTCGTTGTGATGACTTCTTTAAGTGAAGGCTTTCTCCGATGATCTTTAATGAAGCAGCTCTCTGAGAAGATCCTAGCTGTTTTGTATTTCTTTGGTTTGAATGCATACCCTTCATTGGGGTGAACCAAGGGTTATATAGCTTTGGGGGTGAGGGCATGAAAATATCCAGGGAGGGCAAGGTCATTGGCGGAAGGCTAAGTTACCGAGATGCCTCAATAGCATGTAGAGGCATTCCAGTTGCTGGGTACGCTGCTCCGGGGTACATGCTCCAAGGCAGGCAGAGATACGGAGGGAGTTAACCCACTCCTTCCGGCCTCAAGTTTGAGATATCCGGGGTTCAAGCATGCTCCATCTCACCAGTTCGGTGCCAATTCCTTGCGGTCCGTGAGCCCCACAAGCTAGGGCATCAGTGGTGGGAATCAGTGGTTCCCTCCCTGACATGTCCTTTCCGGAAGAGGCTCTGAATGCTTAACCCTGGAGTTGTCATCCTCCAGGTTTGGGGTGTCACTTGTATTTTCTTTATTATCCCCAACTCGTAATTCATCAAATGGTCCACCTCCCTCAATGGTTGTTGCTGTTTTGTGTGACTACAAGGTAATGAGGGAAGAGAGGTAATGGGCTGAAGCTGCAGTGGCACATCTGCTGGCTGGGAGCTCCCTTGACCCTTGACGGCATTCATCGTGACCACCATCCTTGACTGCAAACAGATCCTTCTGTCCTATGAAGAAGCATCGCTCTCCTGCAGGCGGTGTGGAGAGCCAGACGCTTGCTTCTGCCAGGTTAGGCAGGTTCTGCATGGAAGTCCATGGATGGATAGAGCATTGCCCACCATTGTGGAAGCTTCACCATGGTTCCCTACAACCCTGAAAGACAAACAACACCTCTCACCTTCGCTCCCTCTGCTGGGCCATTGGGGCATAGACTAACAGGAGATCAGAAGCCATTGTTTCTTAGGTGTGTAAAGTCCCATACATAGGCTGTGTGTATCCTTGTGGGGAGTTTGTATGTTGATTTGGGTTTTTTTTTTCCAGTTTGTGGCTCTTTAAATTTTTTTATTAACTGCTTTTTTATTTATTTACATCACAAATGTTGTCCCCCTTCTTGGTCTTCCCTCTGAAAATCCCCCATCCCATCCTCCTCTCCTTTGCCTCTGAGAGGGTGCGCCCTTACCTACCCACTCCCGCCTCACCCCTCTAGTATCCCCCTACCCTGGAGAAACATGCCTCCACGGGACCAAGGAACTCCCCTCCCACTGATGTCAGATATGGCAGTCCTCTGCAACATATTTAGCTGGAACCACAGACTCATCCATGGATACTCTTTGGTTGGTGGTTTAGTACCTGGGAGCTCTGGGGAATCTGGTTTATTGATATTGTTGTTCTTTCTATGGGGTTGCAATCCCCTGCAGCTCCTTCAGTCCTTCCCCTAACTCTTCCATCGGGGTTCCTGGGCTCAGACCGATGGTTGGCTGTGAGTATCTGCATCTGTCTTAGTCAGATGGTGGTGAAACCTCTCAGAGGACAGCCCTACTAGGTTCCTGTCTTCAAGAACTTCTTGGCATCAGCAATAGTGTATGGGTTTGGTGTCTGCAGATAGGATAGATTCGAAGGTGGGGAGGTCTCTGGATGGCCTTTCCAGTCTCTGCTGCATTTTTTGTCCCTGGGTTTCCTTTACACAGGAACAATTCTGGGTTAAAATTCTGAGATGGGTGGGTAGCACCATCCCTCAACTAGGGGTTATGCCTATCTACTGGAGGTAGTCTCTTCAGGTTCTATCTCCCTCTGTTAGGTATTTTGACTAATGTCATCCCTATTGGGTCCTGAGAACCTCTCACTTCCCTGGCATCTGGGATGTTCTAGTGGTTCCCCCCATCCCCCACCCTCCATTGCTACATATTTCTATTCCTTCTCCTGACCCTCTTGTCTCTTCTCATACTTAATCCTGCCCCTCCCCTTTGGTTCCCCCCCCCTCTCTTCCAGGTTCCTCTCCCTCTCCCCTCCCCCTCCCTCTCCCTCTCTCCCCACCCCCTCCTGTGATTATTTTCTTCTCCACTTCTAAGTAAGATTGAAGCATTCACACTTTCGTCTTCTTTTAACCTTCATATGGTCTGTGAGTTGTGTCATGGGTATTCTGAGATTTTGGGCTAATATCCACTTATCAGTGAGTACATACCATGTGTGTTCTTTTGGGTTTGGGTTGCCTCACTCAGGATGATATTTTGTAGTCCCATCCATTTGCCTGCAAAATTCATGAAGTCAACATTTTTAATAGCTGAGTAGGACTCCATCGTGTAAATGTACCACATTTTCTGTATCCATTCTTCCATTGAGGAACATCTGTATTGTTTCCAGCTTCTGGCTATTATAAATAAGGCTGCTATGAACGTAGTGGAACGCATGTCCTTGTTAAATGTTGGAGCATCGTTTGGGTATATGCTCAGTAGTGGTATAACTGGGTCTTCAGGCAGAACTATTTCCAATTTTTGTAGGAACCATCACATTTATTTTCAAAGTGGTGTACCAGCTTGCAATTCCACCAGCAATGGAGGAGTGTTTCTCTTTCTCCACATCCTCACCAGCATCTGCTGTCACCTGAGTTTTTTTTTACTCTTAGCCATTCTGACTGGTGTGAGGTGGAATCTCAGGATCATTTTGATTTGCATTTCCCTGATGACTAAGGATGTTGAACATTACTTTAGGTGCTTCTCAGACATTCGAATTTCCTCAGTTGAGAATTCTTTGTTTAGTGCTATACCCCATTTTTAATAATGTTATTTGCTTCTCTGGAGTGTAACTTCTTGAGTTCATTGTATATAGTGGCTATTAGCCCTCTATTGGATTGGTCTTTTCCCAATCTACAGGTTACTATTTTGTCCTATTGACAACGTCCTTTACCTTACACAAGCTTTTCAGTTTCATGAGGTCCCATTCGTCAATTCTTGATAATAGAGCCTGAGCCATTGGCATTCTGTTGTGAAAATTTCCCCCTGTGCCAATGAGTTTGAGGCTCTTTCCCACTTTCTCTTCTAATAGATTCAGTGTATCTGGTTTTAGTTGGAGGTCCTTGATCCATTTGGACTTGAGTACATGGAGATAAAATTGGATCAATTTGCATTCTTCTACATGCAGACTGCCAGTTGAACCAGCACCATTTGTTGAAAATTCTTTCTTTTTACCACTGAATGGTTTTGGCTTCTTTGTCAAAGATCAAGTGACAATAAGTGTATGGGTTTATTTCTGGGTCTTCAATTCTATTCCATTGATTTACCTGTCTGTCTCTGTGCCAGTACTGTGTGGTCTTTATCACTATTGCCCTGTAGTAGAACTTGATGTCAGGGATGATGATACCCCCCCCAGAAGTTTTTTAATTGCTGAGAACTTTTGCTATCCTGGGTTTTTTGTTACTGCACATGAAGTTGAGAATTGCTCTTTCTATATATATGAAGAATTGAGTTGAAATTTTGATGGGGATTGATCAAATATGTAGATTGCTTCTAGTAAGATGGCCATTTTTACTATATTAATCCTGCCAATCCATGAGCATGGGAGATCTTTCCATCTTCTGAGATCTTCGATTTCTTTCTTCAGAGACTTGAAGTTCTTGTCATACAAATCTTTCACTTGCTTAGTTAGAGTCACACCAAGGTATTTTATATTATTTGTGACTATTGTGAAGGGTGTTGTTCCCCTAAAATCTTTGTCAGTTTATCCTTTGTATAAAGGAAGGCCACTGATTTGTTTGACTTAATTTTATATCCAGCCACTTTGCTGAAGTTGTTTATCAGCTGTATGAGTTCTCTGGTACAATTTTGGAAGTCACATATGTATACAATCATATTATCTGCAAATAGTGATATCTTGACTTCTTCCTTTCCAATCTGTATGCCCTTGACCTCCTTTTGTTGTATAATTGGTCTAGCTAGGACTTCAAATACTATTTGAAGAGAGAGAGCAGCCTTGTCTAGTCTCTGATTTTAGTGGGATTGCTTCAAGTTTCTCTCCTTTTAATTTGATGTTGGTTATTGACTTACTGTATATTGCTTTCATTTTGGTTAGGTATGTGCCTTGAATTCCTGCTCTTTCCAAGACTTTTATCATGAATTGGTGTTGTATTTTGTCAAAGGCTTTTTCAGTATCTAATGGGATGATCATGTGCTTTTTTTCTTTGAATTTGTTTATATAGTGGATTATGTTGATGGATTTCCATATATTGAACCATCCTTGCATCCCAGGATAAAGTCTACTTGGTCATGGTGAATGGTCATTTTGATGTGCTCTCAGATTTGGTTTGCAAGAATTTTATTGAATATTTTTATATCAATATTCATAAGGGAAATTGGTCTGAAGTTTTCTTTCTTTGTTGGGTCTTTGTGTGGCTTCATGGAACAAATTAGGTAGTGTTTCTTCTGTTTCTGTTTTATGGAATAGTTTGAGAAGTATTGGTATTAGGTCTTCTTTGAAGGTCTGATAGAATTCTGTACTAAAATTATCTGGCCTTGGGCTTTCTCTGGTTGGAAGACTTTTAATGACTGCTTCTATTTCCTTAGAAGTTATAGGACTGTTTGGATGGTTTATCTGATCCTGATTTAACTTTGACACTTGATATCTGTCTAGAAAATCACCCATTTCATCTAGATTTTCCCAGTTTTGTTGAGTATAGCCTTTGGTAATAGAATCTGATGATTTTTTTTAATTTCCTCAGTTTTTGTTGTTGTGTTTCCCTTTTCATTTCTGATTTTGTAAATTAGGACACTGTCTTTGTGCCCTCTAGTTAGTCTGGCTAAGGGTTTATCTATCTTGTTGATTTTCTCAAAGAACCAGCTCCTAATTTTGTTGATTCTTTATATAGTTCTCTTTGGTTTTACTTGGTTGATTTCAACCCAGAATTTGATTATTTCCTGCTGTCTATTCCTCTTGGGTGTCTTGCTTCTTTTTGTTCTAGAACTTTCAGATCGGCTGTTAAGCTGCCAGGGTATGCTCTCTCCAATTTCTTTATGAGTTTTCCACTTAGCACATTGTGTCCCATAAGTTTGCGTATGTTGTACCTTCATTTTCATTAAACTCTAAAAAGTCTTAAATTTTTTCTTTATATCTTCCCTAACAAAGTTACTATTGAGTAGAGAGTTGTTCACCTTCCATAAGTATATGGGCTTTCTGTTGTTTTTGTTGTTATGGAAGACCAGCCTTAGTCTATGGTGAACTGATAGAATGCATGGGATTATTTCAATCTTCTTGTATCTTTTGAGACTAGTTTTGTGGGCAATTATATGATCAGTTTTGAAGAAGGTACCATGAGATTCTGAGAAGGCATATTCTTTTATTTTACAGTGAAGTGTTATCCAGATATCTGTTAAATCCACTTGGTTCATATCTTGATAGTTTCACTGTGTCTCTGTTTAGTTTCTGTTTCAATGACTGTCCATTGATGAGAATGGGGTGTTGAAGTATTCCATTATTATTATGTGATGCTCAATATGTGCTTTGAGTTTAAGTAACATCACTTTTACAAATATGAATGCCCTTGCATTTGGGGCAAAAATGTTCAGAATTGAGAGTTCATCTTGGTGGATTTTTCCTGTGATGGGTATGAAGTGTCCTTTCCCATCTTTTTTGATAATTTTGTTTGAAAGTCTATTTTATTAGATATTAGAATGACTACTCCAGCTTGTTTCTTGGGACCATTTGCTTGGAAAAAAAATTTTCCAGACTTTTGCTCTGAGGTAGTGCCTGCCTTTGTCACTGAGGTGTGTTTCCTGTAGGCAGAAAAATGCTGGGTTCTGCTTACATATCCAGTCTGTTAGCCTATGTCTTTTTATTGGGGAATTAAATCAATTGATGTTGAGAGATACTAAAAACCAATGATTGTTGCTTCCTGTTATTTTTGTTGTTTGAGGCAGTATTATATTTGTGAGGCTGTCTTCTTTTGGGGTTGTCATGAAAAGATTAATTTCTTGCTTTTTCTATGGTGTAGTTTCCCTCCATGTGTTGAGTTTTCCATCTCTTATCCTCTGTAGGACTGGTTTAGTGGAAAGATGTTGTGTAAATTAGGTTTTGTCATGGAATATCTTGTTTTCTCTGTCTATGGTAATTAAGAGTTTTGCTGGGTATAGTAGCCTGGGCTGGCATTTCTCTTAGGGTCTCAAAAAATTCAAGAAAATCAAACAAGGCAGGTAAATTGATCTTCTAATTCCTTGGCATGGGAACAGCCCAGTAACTGTCTTAGATATAAAAATGTCTCTAGACAAAACTTCAGCTAAAATGAGACAATAAGTCTTATTGGTTATGAAGTCCCTAAGATTCTTCATGCCCTTCTTCATATGGCATAAGTGAAGATTTATTACATTTGATTATTGATAAAATTAGCTCATAAAAAAGACAGTTGTCTTTCACCTGCTCAAACAAGGAGCAAAATTTCATCCTTAACTGATCTGTGCACCCTGCACAATCCCTACGAAAATCTTAATGGTACTAAAATTTTGGTTGTGTGTATATATATGTATACACACACACACACACACACACATATATATGTCAGAATGTACAGCTCATCCTCAGAGGTGCTGAACTGACCTGCTTGTCCCCCTACTTCCTGTTGCTGCAATCCTCAGGGATTGCTGCTGATTCCAGATCATCTTACCTCATTCAACCTTTCAAACAGATCCAGTCAGAACTTCAGTCAAGCTCTGAGCCTTCTAAGCATACAGAGACTGGATAACAGAAGCTAAAGCTAGCTTTCTTAAGTCTAACCAATTTTCTAATTTTCCTACCCCTCCCCACCCCTTTAAAGAATTTCTCATTGCCCCTAATTAGCAGGAAGGAGCCATGGAAGAATCATAAGCCGATTCCTTTGGGTTTGGGTGTCTGGTTACAATTATTCTGCAAATTAGATAGGTTGTCATTTTAAGAGATAATTTGGAAGTGGTCATAATTTTGAACGTGGAAGAAATAGATGGAATGGATTTCTAAATATTCTTGAACAAAACAGTGTGTAGCCATAATCTTACACTGGTAGAAATCTTTGTACTTGATGTAAAATTGAATTGGTACAGAATGTATATATTGATATAGAATTAAGGTTTTCATTGGTGTGAATCTGTATATTGATACAAAATTTGAAATTAATATTGTTACTCTTAGATAGGCATTGTGCCTATGCAACTCATTTAAGAACAAGTTGATTAAGTAACACAAGTTAAGTCAGATAGTAAACTCAAGGTTAGGTTAGATTCTAATTTAACTATAATTGAGTGCTTTCAATGTACTCAAATAGAAATGGCGAAGAGTAGCTAAAGTTTAATAGTTCAAATATACTTTACTTAGACAGGCTTCAAAAACATCAGAAATCCACAGAGTGTAACATTTAATGTTATTTCATATTAAGGATCATTTGACTAGAGATGTGTCTACTACTGACAGTACCCCCTTCACAGTTCAAAGAAGATATTGAACATCTTTACCTCTGGGCAAGGTTGCTTATCATGCCAAGGTAGACACGGGACAGAAATTACCTCTTTCATCTACATACAAAATACTGTCCATAATGGACACACTATGCAAAATAGTCAACTGATAGCTCTGCCAATACAGAGTAAATAGTCCTTCATAATTCTGCTTTACAAAGGTCTGTCAGATCCTGGGCCAGAAAGCTGAAGTCTGATGCTCCATAGTTTTGAGAAATGGGGACTGCCCAGGTAGTCTGCTGTCTCTACAAATGTTTAAGTTTAAGAAGCGGTGTTTACTGCTTCCTATATACCCAGGTAGCATTTATCTCATTCTTGGATTTCTGACAGGGTTGAACACTAATTATAGTCCCATAAGCAAATTTAAGTTGTTTAACATTAAAGACATGATATAGAGTAGAAAGCATGATTTTTCAGATGGTGTTATTAGTTAAAATATAAACATAATTCAGAGGTAGAATTGTAACTCTTCAAGTTAGGAGTGATGGTAAGGTACTTTAATTGACAAATATGATGGACTGGATGTTGACTGTATATCATGCTTTGTAATTTACATAATTGTTGTGGTTATGCTCAATTTAGATCTGAGAGGAGAGGTTTGTCTTTCTTTTTAATTGGACAGAAAAGATGAGATGTAGAGGAGTGGGTCTTATGCTTTGATTTCATGGGGAAATCTGTGTATTCTGGGGCTGAAGGTCCTTGTCCCCAGTTGGTTCTTGATCAGTCAATAAAGATGCCAGCAGCCAATGGCTGGGCAGAAAGAAAGAGGCAGAACTTTCAGGTTACCACAGGCTAGGGGAGAGGAGATACTTGGAGAAGAGATGTGGAACAGACTCAGAGCTGTAGGAGAGGTCTTCCAAAATGTAGGCAGAAAAGAAAAGCAGCTCACAGAAGAGCAGCCCAAAAGAGACTTGGGCAGCAAGACCAATGGACTTCACAGAAGGTAACTAAGTTAAGGGCAGATTTAGAGGTTTTGAGCTAGGAGGGAAGGTAAGGACATGCTAACTGCAGAAGTCTTAGAAGAGCCTAGCCACAGAGCCAACAAGGCAGTTTAAGAATGAGCTAATGTGTGTGTCTTTCATCTGTGTATCCAAGATAGTTCCTGGGTGGATGTGTGCCTATGACTCACCAGGAACTTAAAGAGGTATAGCCAAAATTCCTTCAATAGAAAAGGAAAAGAGGAAAAAAAAAAGAGCAAAGGTCATACAATAGTGTTGGACATAGAGAGTAGGCACTGCACAGGGAAAATTAGCCAGCATCTCTCCACACCCCAGGAAACTCATGACACCCCCAACATGTCAGCCAATCCCTGTGAAAGTGAAAACAACCTCAATTCTCACAACACTTTCTTCTGGAGTCATGAAAGCTCCCACAGAAAGCCATCATGAGAGAGTCTCACCAAAGGGCTTAATTCACTTCCGAAGGCAGATCCCTCTGTGCTTTTAGCACTCCTGTGTGGGTGTGGGCACTGGCAAGCTGCCACAGAGATGTGTTCAGACAAATTGTAGGGCTGAGAGATGACGTCAGATCAGACAGGGTGCTACACTGGTGTCTCTTACCCTCACAGGGAAAGAGTTTTACACCACTGAAATGGCATCACATAAGAAGCCAGAAGGCAAGCATTCTGACAGAGGGGCCACCTCAGTGAACTGTCTGCTTGAGACAACCACAGCACTGGATGACAGAGGTGATGAGCAAGGAGATATTAGCAGAATCAACAGCCACTGTGAGGACGGGCTCCTCCGATGGGGAAATTATTTTTCATTGTCTAAGGAAAAACTAAGTATCCTGTAGAACTGCCTCAAACCCAGGCCATTGGGGCTGAGACAACAGACTCTTGAATCCTGATAGGAAAGGAGAGGATGGGAGGCAGAAGGATGCTGTCCTGGCTGGTTTTATGTGTCAACTTGACACTCGTGTCATAGCAGAAGGAGCTTCAGTTGAGGAAAGGCCTCCATGAGCTCCAACTGTAAGACATTTTCTCGATTAGTGATCAGAGAAGGACCAGCTCACTGCTCACTGTGGGTGGCGCCTGGGCTGCTGATCCTGGGTTCTATAGGACAGCAGACTGAGTAAGCCATGGGAAGCAAGCCAGTAAGCAGCCCCTCTCCATGGCCTCCGTATTCAGATCCTGCCTCCAGTTTCCTGCCCTACTAGAGTTCCTCTCCCAACTTCCACTCATGGTGGACTTGACCTGGAAGTGTAAGCCAGATAAACCTTTTGCTCCCCAACTTGCTTTCTGGTCATGATGTTTTCTCGAAGCAATAGAAACCCTGACCGAGAGAGATGCTGTGGGTGGCACACCAAAGCTCAGAGCCTTGCTGGCATCCTGAGGGTGAGGCTCGGGCTGCTTGTTCCACCTCCCTGGCTCAGTGGCAGACATGGGTGGTCGCGGAGCATTTGCGAGTGCCAAGAAGGCACACGTGAGAATCGAGCAAGCAATCTCAAGTACTCACAAGGACTTAACTATGTGGTAACTGGTGACTCTAATAACCTAGGTTAACTGAGATTATAGTATGCCAAAAACTTAAATGTCTTTTCTGAAAAATCACAAATGCATAAAAAAAATCTCCCATTCCTCAGAAAGGTGGGAACACAGATCTGTAGTCTTTGATAGAGGACAGATGTAAAGTAACTCTTTTTATAAGGTTTATTTTTTATGTGTATGAGTGTGTTTGCCTGTGTATATGTCTGTGTAACACATATGTGGCTGGTACCCAGAGAAGTCATTAGATTCCTTGGAACTGGAGTTACAGTGGTTAGGAGCCTCAAACCAGATCAAAGACTCATTGTGATGAACATTTGTAAGTAAAGATGTGTAGACAAAATGGTATTCTGATACACTGCAGCTTCCATGGTGAATTTTTTTTGCTTATTTGTTTTCTTTGGGGGGTTGGGCAGTTGCAAGGGCAGGGAATGGATATGGAGGGATGGGGGGATGAATGGAATTGGGGTGCATACTATGAAGTATACAAGGAATAAAAAGATTTTTTTAAGTTGGAACAAGAAGAGTAGGGGGTGGGATCTAGAGGAAAGTGGGCCCTAAACCTTTGTCCCATGAAACCACTATGGAAGTTTCAGGAGAGTTTAGCTCTGTGATGTGACTGAAATCAGTCTTACGTTGTCTCCAACTTTATGCTTTTTCTTTGGAATTACTTTAGTGGTTCAGAGACTTTTGTGCTTGTAAACAAAATTTGTCCAACAGTGTTTTGATGGTTTCATTGAATCTGTTGATTGTTTTAGGTGTGTAATTATTAAAACAATATTTATACTTTCGATATGTGAATATGTAAAAAGCATGGCCGGGGAGAAAATGGGGTGTTAAAGAGAAGGGGGCATTGCAAGGGAAGGAACAGGATGCAGATTTAACCAAAACATGCTGTATGTGTGGATGATATTGTGAAATAATAAAACATATTAAGCCGGGCGTGGTGGCGCACGCCTTTAATCCCAGCACTCGGGAGGCAGAGGCAGGTGGATTTCTGAGTTCAAGGCCAGCCTGGTCTACAGAGTGAGTTTCAGGACAGCCAGGGCTATACAGAGAAACCCTGTCTTGAAAAACCAAAAAAAAAAATATTATAAAGACTAAAATGTCATAAGAAACCTCTCATGTGTAATTGATGCATGCTAGAGAGGAAAGAAAAACTGCGTAGATCAGTGTCAGAGTGCTCTTTCTTGCTTCTGGCAGAAGCACAGCACACAAAGCTTAATCATAATGGGACTTTAATAGAAGGATGCTGGAACACACACACTTAAACACACACATACAAACTCACACACATCAACATATACACACACCAACATACACACACACACTTATTCACACAATCATACACACTCACACACACATATACTCACTCACACAGTGCACACACACAAATATACATACAGTTACACTCACACACTCACATACATACAGTCATATATACTCACACACCAACATACTCACATACATTCACATACACACTCACACACATTTACACAACCAACATAATCACACACATATTCACTCACATACTCACACACTCTCTCATACACACACAGTTACACACTCACACACATGCACATACACACACCCACATACACACATACACATTCACACACACTCATACACATTCTCACACAGTCACACACACTCATACACTCAATCACAAGCACACACTCACATACACACTCACACACACACCAGCATACTCACACATGCTCACACACATATACACTCACACACACACACCCATACACATACACTCATACACACACATATATACTCAGACACACACACACAGTCACACACATTCACATGCATATATACATACACACACTCAGTACCTAAATCTAGGTCTCCATGCCACAAGGACACTTCTTTCTCTGACTCCTTTTACATTCTCTCCAAACAGGTTTTCTTCCTGTGACTGACAGCAGCCTTTAGCAGCCCTTGACCCCCATCCTCTCCACTCCCCCACATAAGATGCCTTCATCACCAGCTCTTCATAGAACCAACTGAGGAAAGGCATCTAACAGGACAGGATTTTGTCACATGTCCTGTCCTTAAACCAACCACTGCAACCAGAGAAATGGGGTTCTATGCCCACCTCTGGTCAAGGCCAAGGAGTCATGGAGTTTGCAACCCTTAATAATCACAAGGAAGGAGACTAGGAACAAGTTCCCCTACCCCAGCCAAATAGGTGCTTCTGTTAGATTAATGACAGTTATTGGTGCAGGATCTCATTTGAGTAGAGGCTGTCTTGGAAGCCAGGCCTCAACCCAATGGAATGTTTCCAGTGAATCCAAGTTCATTAATGAAGACTGAAGAAGGGAGAATCTTGCAGAGTCCACAGAGAACCTCAGAAGGTGACTTCTTCCTCTCCTCCCACACAACGAGAACTGAAAACCAGGCATTTGTATCTGTTGCTTCTCCTTTTAGGTTTAATTCAACTTGAGAGGACTCTGAGCCTTAAGCAAGTGAGCAAGGGAAAGTCTGTTGGTTGTGTGGGTAATAAATAACGTCTCTCTCTCTCTCTGAGAGATGTGATGCTCGACTCCACTAAGCCACTTGGTGACTGCCATCTGACATTACAGAAGCTTTTCCTGTGAGACCACAAATATCTAAGCCATTTCCCTTCTCAGAAGACTCCAGCTAATGGCTTTCTGTGCTATTAGTGGAACATATCCAACAATCTTTGATTTGTGGTTGTGTGATTGGGCCCTGAAAGGAGAGGCTGTTTCCTTGCAAGGAGGGATAATTGCCTGGGAATTCTTCAGAGTGATATCATTCCTGTGGAGTTGGAGGGGACATCAATTTTCTTGACACTGAGGATGTTTGGGGGGGGGGGGGCGAGAACTTTTGAATCTCATCACACAAACCCAAAGCCACAGCTTAGCAGATCAAACCAAATAACTTTAAGCAAAATGGTCAGCCTTCAGACTGTGTCTAGGTCAAGTGATGTGTGTGTGTGTGTGTATGTGTGTGTATGTGTGTGTGTGTGTGTATGTGTGTGTGTGTATGTGTGTGTATGTGTGTGTGTGTATGTGTGTGCAGGCAGGGTGAGGAGTATCCGTATGTGAGATGTATTTGTTCATGGTGTGACAACCTATGGTGCCAGTCCTCAGGTACCCTCCACCTTTTGTCTCTCAGTGGCCTGGAACTCGACATGGGCCAGTCTAGTTGGCTTTTAATCCTGGAGATCCCCCTGTCTCTGCTTCCTATATCACAGTATTTGGATCACAGGTGTGCTCCAAAAAATAAAAATAAGAATAAAAACTTTGGCTTCTGTAGACCCAAATTCCAGTCTTCAACTTGTAAGGGAAATGTGTTACCAACTGAACCATCTCCCCAGCCCTCTGCCTATGAATTCTGAATCCTTCCCAGTCACTGTGGTGCAGTCAGAGTGGGAAGAGGACACCAAGTACGCCTCATTAACAGGAGAGAAGACAACAGTTTGAACCGGACAGTTGCAAGAAGAGCCACGTGCTCATGGTCCCACGTTAGGAGTCTTTGGCACCATCTGCTCCCAAGGAAATGACCCTAACGATCATCGCTATATGATTGATGCTTCCAAGGCCCCAGCAGGAAGGACACCATTTGTTTTGATGCTGGAGACCTATCTTCCTTTTGAAAGCATAACAGCCAAAGGTTATCTTGGGCACAGAAGGGACTTTTTGTCCTTAATGAGTTTTTTTTTTTTCTTTCGGAATAATTTGAGATTTGCAGGAAGGCTGCTGATACAGTGCAGAGAATCCCTGTGTGCCTGCCATCTACTGCTGGTCACAGCTTTCACTACCTTTGTCAGAATGGACAAGTGGAGGCTTGCATGGATGCTGTTGAAATGCCTGGGGTTTCTCATTGATGCCCCAGAACCTCATACTCTTCAAGTCTCAACTTCTTAGTCTCAGCCAGTCTGGGACACATTCTGACATTCCTCATTCGCCACAGTCTTCATGGCTTTAAAGGGCCCTGGTCCAGTGTTTGGTAGGAGGTTCCTCTGTCCTTTGGTCTGAATCTGTCAGACTAGGGCTGTGAAGTTTTCTGGAAGAGGTGCCTGGGACAGTTTACTTTTAGAGTGCAGGTAACTCAAAAGTTAATGGCTTGCTTTAAAACCAAAGAGACAAAGGGGGCTTTGTCTCTTCCAGCCTGTTTTTAATGATGTCATATGCTGATTTTGTGATGAATTTTTCCAATTCAAGTTTCTAACTCCTTTAAACAGTGAGCCCCAGGCCTCTGCAGGGGCCACAGGTGGGTAAGCAGGTGGCTCCTTCTAGAACAGTGGGTCTCAACCTTCCTAATGCTGCCACCCTTTAATACAGCTCCTTGTGTTGTGGTGACCCCAACCATAAAATTATTTTTGTTACTACTCCATAACTGTAATTTTGCTACTGTTCTGAATTATAATGTTAATATCTGATATGTCCAGTGGTCTCAGGCTACCCTTGTGAAAGGGTTGCTCAACCCCTCAAAGGGGTCATGACCCACAAGTTTTAGAGTTGGGTGCTACCTGCAATGCCCCACAGCATTAGCTGCCGTGGGTCATGCCCATGGTGTTGGGCTGAAGTGGAATTTTCCACAAGTCTATCATACTGCTTTTATAACAGAAAATGACCCAGATGAACTACCAAGTCAAGGAAAACGATGCAAGAACAAAAGAGGTGGCAGCTGCGTCTTAGGAGGACTTCATTTTCCTAGTGATGGGAAATGGCATGAATGGAGTCTAAGAGTTGTGTGTGACTCTCTACCCTCTGGTCACATGACCTTCCCTTGTGTTTGGCAACAGAATGGAGGGACCCAATTCAAGGGAAGCTGGCTGAGAAGGAAGCTAATAAATGATGGGGTATGACAGCGACAACCACCCTCCCCTTGACTTCCTAAGCTCTCTGTGTCATGTGCTGGGACAGGGCCACTCACTGAGGGCCATATACTTTTACCTTTATCTCGTTTGGATCTTTGTTCCTGCAAATCCCAACGGAGAAGCCTGTTTGAGACATGGGGAAAGCCTTTCTGACGTCTCCTCTTTCCCTGTCCATCCCGGCTATCAGTGTTCCACCCTCTCTTCAACCCTCTGTCCCTTACGTTGATTGGAGACAGGTGTTTCCTTATGTTGTCTAGGATGGCCTGAACTCCTAGGCTCAAGCAATCCTTCTGCCTCAGCCTCCCCAGCTTGAGGTGACAGGCTCATGAACTGTCAGTGCTGCCAGTGCTGTCACAGAACCCAGAATCTCCTGTCATGGTTCAGAATTCTAATCCCCAGTCGCCTCTTCTCAGACAGTGATAATAGCCCCATTCCCTCCTTTCCCACACTCCCCTAATAACCCTAGCTTCCCCACAGGCATCGGGGTGACCACAGCACACTTCCAAGCACCCCACTAATGTGGTTATCCCAGTCAAGAGCAAACCCAGGGCAGAGGAGGGTGAGTGAGTCCTGGACCAGACATGAGGAGATCTGGTGGTCCTGGTTCCAATGCCATTGGTACCAAGCAACTACCTTACCTCTGTTTTATCAGCAATCAAATCAGACACCATGTTTATCCTCCTTACCCACCTCCTGGTTTCTGAGGTATAAACATAAGCAAAACACTTAGTGTCTCACTGGTCCTCTTGTCCCGCAAGCCCATGCCAAGTCCTCCTCTGTCTACCATGAGCCTCAGTTTGCTGACCCTGTAATCACATCACTTTGTCACTTGCTGGTCACACCTGCACTCCTAATCCTCATACAAGTGTGTTAAGGACAACGGGCTCTCAGGCAAACATGGGGCCTGATAGAGCATCCCTGCTCTGGCCCCTGATGTAGACAGGGCATATTGAGTAAACAAGAAGAACCAAGCAGGTGAACAAACAAGTACCGCATGTGTGTTTGTAAACTGTTGGGCTGTACATGTATGTGAAAGGCCAGATGAGATTTGGCCACCTAACCTGTCCAGATCAGCTGCCTTCTCTAAGAACTTGCTCTGTCCTGTGGCCTGGGTCTCAAACCTGACCCTGCCCTCTAGCCAGGGTCTGGCTGCAGCTGAAGACACCGGTCTCAAATCTGCTTATCAACTGACTGTCAAGATGTCAACAGTTTCTCCCACTATCTCAGCTATCGCCCAGACAATAAACCAGAAGATGAATGTAACTGAATTGGAACATTATATGGAGTCAGAGCTGGGACAACCATGTGGGTCCGTTCCAAGGACCAGAATCCAACAAGGCAAGAAGAGCTGGAAAGAAAGACCCGGAAGAGATCGTCTTGGCCTCAGAACTGGTTTCCCCAAACCCCATTTGCACTTCTGGATCCCTGGTTTTATTCTGTCATTGGACATCTAGAGATGGCGTCTGGGCATTATACAGATTCTTCTTTGCATAGTCTGGAGAAGGGTGGGGCTTATTTCTTAAGGGGAATCATAGTAGACTCGGACCCCCTCTTTAAAAGAGCTCCTCCAGAAACTACACCAGGAAAAATCTTTACTTTGGATGAAATGACCCAGAATTATCCCTGTCTAAAAGAACCCCAGAGACAAAAAATGGTGAAGAGACTGAGGGAAAGGAGGTCCAGTGACCGCCCACCTGGGGATCCACCTCATGGGAAGACACTAAGTCCTGACACTGTTACTGATGCTCTGATGTGCTTACACACAGGAGCCTAGCATGGCTGTCCTCTAAGAGGCCCAACCAGCAGCTGACTAAGACAGATACAGATACTTACCCAACCACTGAACTTGGGAAGGATTAAAGAAGCAGATGAGGAGGGCAACCCCCTAGGAAGACCAGCAGTCTCAACTCACTTGGACCCCTGAGAGCGCCCAGAGACTGAGCCACCAACCATGCAGCAAACATGAGCTGGTCTGAGGCCCCCAACACTATATAGCAGAGGACTGCCTGGTCTGGCCTCAGTGGGAGATGTACACTCAAGAGACTTGAGACTCCAGGGAGTGGGGAGAGCATTCTGTCAGGCACAGGGGGAAGGAGGAATGGGGTGAGGAATTGTGGGAGGGGGGACCGTGATGGGGGGGAGCAACGGCTGGATTGTAAATAAATAAGTAATTTTTAAAATAAATAAATTAGAAATATATGTTTTCTGCCAGGCAGTGGTGGTGCACGCCTTCAAACCCAGCACTTGGGAGGCGGAGGCGGAGGCGGAGGCGGAGGCGGAGGCGGAGGCGGAGGCGGAGGCGGAGGCGGAGGCGGAGGCGGAGGCGGAGGCAGGCAGATCTCTGAGTTCAAGGCCAGCCTGCTCTACAGAGTGAGTTCCAGGACAGCTAGAGCTACACAGAGAAACCCTGTCTCAAAAAAAACAAAAACAAAAACAAAAAAAAGAGAAAAGAAATATATGTTTTCTGATCTGATGTCAGAACAATTAAAATCAAATAAATAACAAGCACAAAAACAAAGCCAGATTCTAGTTTCTCTCCAAAGCTGAACAAAGTTACAATCTACTATATGGGAAGGGCTAGGAGGCAGTAAATAATTTCAGAAGCAGGCTTCGTCTGCCCTCTGCTGGGCTCCAGGTGAATTACAGCCCTTGCTACAATCAGAAAGGAATGGTGAGGTTTGGCCGGTTAGCAGCCCCCTAAGCAGGAAAGCAAAGGCTCAAAGCAATGGTTCTCAACCTTCCTAATGCTGTGACCCTTTGATGTTGTGGTAACCCTCCAACCATAAAATTATTTTTGTTGCTACTTCACAATTGTAATTTTGCTACTGCTATAAATCATAATGTTTGTGTTTTCCGATGGCCTTAGGTGACCCCTGTGAAAGTCTTTCAACCCCCCACCGAGGAGGGCGCGACCCACGGGTTGAGAACTGCTGCCCTAACGAGGAGTCATGGATGTGTGGCTCACTAATGTGTCCCCACATGTAGCTTAGTGTGTGAGATACATTTAATATATGTTCTGGGTGAATGAATGAACAAGAAAGTCATGCTTCCAACTCGGAGCAGGCATGGAATTGTGAGCCAAAAGAAGAGGAGGAGAAAGAAGAAGAGGAGGGGAAGAAGAGGAGGGAGGGAGGGAGGGAGGGAGGGAGGGAGGGAGGAAGGAAGGAAGGAAGGAAGGAAGGAAGGAAGGAAGGAAGGAAGGAAGGGAAAAACAGAAAGACAAACATGTTTTACAATGTCCTTATTCATACATGCTTAGAAATAACCTGGTGCAGCCCAAGAAGGAAGACCAAAGTGTGGGTGCTTCAGTGCTTCTTAGAAGTGGGAACAAAATACTCCCAGGAGGAAATATGGAGGCAAAGTGTGGAGCAGAGACTGAAGGAAAAGCCATTCAGAGACTGCCCCCACCTGGGGATCCATCCCATATACAGTCACCAAGCCTGGACGTTATTGTAGATTCTGGGAAGTGCTTGCTGACAGAAGCCTAATATAGCTATCTCCTGAGAGGCTCTGCCAGAGCCTAACAAATACAGAGGTGGATGCTCTCAGCTAATCATTGGATGAGTTGGAGAAGGGACTGAAGGAGCTGAGGGGATTTGCAGCCCCATGGAGGAAGCAGCAGTGTCAACCAGTCAGACCCCCTAGAGCTCCCAGGGACTGGACGACCAACCAAAGAGTACACATGGAGGGACCCATGGCACTGGCCACATATGTGGCAGAGAATGGCCTTGTTGGCATCAGTGGGAGGAGAGGCCCTTGGGCCTGAGGGTGCTCGATGCCCCAGTGTAGGGGAGTGCCAGGGAGGGAAGATGGGATTTGGTGGGTGGGTGAGGGAGCACCCTCAAAGAGGCAGGGGAGGGGGATAGGGTAGGGGGTTTCAGAAGGGGAGACCTGGAAAGAGGAAAACATTTGAAACGTAAATAAAGAAAATATCCAATAAAAAAGGGGGGGGAGAAAAAATAATGACCTGGTGCCCATGAGGCATGCGCTGTCGCCTGGACACCAATCAGAAACAATCTTCAAATAATTCCTACAGGCCACGCAAACCACCTCAATTAGACCATTCAGACTTCAAAGATGTAAGTGAAGTTTCTATATATGCCTGCCAAGAAATTACTTCTCTGGGAGTCTAGCATCTAAAAGCCATGGAGTGAATAAAGCCAAAGAATTGCCTGAAAGACAACAGAGGTGATTGGAAACCATACAATTGTCCATGTCATCTTCAGCTCCCAGGTGGACTCAGCCATCCAGTGACATGTCCTTAGTGACAGCAAATTTGGTGACACAGGCATCATCTTTACTGGGGGTTCTGTTTATTGAATATAAACAATTCATACTAGGGCTAAGAGTTCAACATTCCATGTACCTTAGTAAACTACCTACCTGAGAGAAAATGGGACTTCAGTGAGGAGTCAGCATGACACTGGGAACATCCTTATATACGTGTGCATCACAAGAATCCAGAATCCGATTCCAAATAGGGATTTAGGGCCCTCTCTTTAGAGGAGGACGCCATGCTTTCATACGGGGGAGAGCTGCGTTCTGTTGTAGAAGTTGGTGGGGGACCATCAGAGGGTGAGCTGCGGTCAGCTTGGATTCTGCATCCCACACTTTGGTAATTCCCCTGGTAGAAATGTACCCTTTCTCAGATAGGGTAAGTGGGAGAGTACAGTGAGAGCTTAAGAAGCCAGACATTATTTTGCAAGTGGGTGTTCCATGAAAAAAAAAAAAGATAATGAGGTAAGGGGTACTGAAGGCTGTTCCCATCCTGCACAGGGGCTGCATCATGCTATGGCTCCTTGAATGTTTAGTTCTAAGGTACGGTTCAGAGCTGCTCCAAGAAGAGCTGCTGAGCATCCTAAGAACTCTGCAAGCTTCAGTAAACTTTATGGTTCCCTTCCTGCTTCAATTATCCAGAGTGGATCCTGTTCTTAGAACTAAGAACCCTGGTTTATTTTAAAACAAGGCACTTGGGGACAATTGGTCTTGCCTCTCTCAGCAGCAGCTTCCCTATCTTTGAATATTTTTTTTTTCAAACACAATGGTAAAGATCAAAAATAAATAACAAGCCATGTGCCCCATACCTAGGACATGCATTTAGCGTAGCATCTTACTTCACAAACACATTTCCAAAATATACTTCCTTCTCTCCAACTTAGGGTCATGACTGCTTACACGGAAGATTTCAGGCACGTTCTCTACTGTCCTCTCCCCCCTCACATCCGTTCTCGACACAGCAGTCAAAACAGCCCAGTTAAATACAGACAGCTCCAGCACTCGCTGCCCAGCCAGCCCTGATGGCTCCCAATTCTCCTGAGTAAATTCTTTTATCAGCCTGACAGACAGACGCACATGTCCCGGGCCCCTGACCATCCCTCTCATACCTGCCTCCTTACCGTCCCTTCAGGATGACACCACACTCGCCCCTAGCACACCCATATACCTGTCTGTGCATCCCCCACCTTCCTCTCTCTGCACAGCTCATCCCTTCTCATGAGTCCTGCCTGCCCCGCTTCCAATAGAGTGTTCTTGTCTGCTTCCGACACTTAACCTTGTTCTGTTCTTCTAAAGGGCTATCATAACAGACCATAAAATTTTGCTTTGATACGTTCGTTGCTGTCTGGCATTCCTAAAAAATAATAATAATAATAATAATAATAATAAAGCATCCTTTTCCCTTTTGCTCATTGACATTCTCCCATGCATATAAATACTTCCAGTAAACGATTGTGGAATGAATGAACCAACCAAGTGCGTGCTTCTGCAATTGCTACATTCTCCCTTAACAGCCCTCTTTCTTGGCCCTCTTTCCTGTATGAGACCATGTTAGTACAGGTACATTATTGCTGCTTGGCAGTGACATATGACATGTTACCTATTAAGTCTTGTGAAATGATTGAACTGAGTAAATAAATACTGCTTCTATAACATCTATATCGCTACCACCCCACTGCCGCTACACCCACCGGGGCCCTTCCCTGCAGTCACCTTACACTATGCTGTTTAATAGTGCCCTGTTACGTGGTTTTCCCTGGTGGTGACACAGTACTCTCCTCTTTGTCTGTGGGGGCTATAGATCTAGCTTTCCATCCCAGACTGCCTTGGTAAATGTAAGTAGCTCAACGGGTTAAATGCTTACTGTATAAGCACCAGGGCCTGAGTTCGGATTCCCAACTCTCACATAAAGAGCCGTGCAATGGCAGTCCACACCTGAGACTGGAGGATCCTGGGTTGGGGGCAGGGTGGAATGCTGACCAATCACTGAGTTCTGGAGTCAGTGAAAGACCCTGTCCCAAAACAAAGCGGAGAACAATAGAAAAAGATACCCCCAAATTAATCTTGCTCCCCCCACACACACACACACATACTCATACATACAAGTGAAGATGAGCATGCCCACTCTTGGACTATGGCACTGACAGAGACATAGACATAGTTTGGATGTTAAACCTTTACTCTTTCCAAGAACAAAGTGCTCTGTGCTAAATAATGTGAACATACAGGAAGCTTATTAAATCATGTTGCTATACAAAACTCTAAAGGTAATCTAAATATTTAAGACTTTTCACCTCTATCTCTTCCACAGCATGTTACCAGGTTTTAGTTAATTACTGGATGCCTTAGTATACTGATGCCATGGGAGAAAATATCGCGTCTGGCATCTAGGAGCGAATAGTTACCAAACACCCACCTAACTCAACAGGAGCTGTTACAGGTCTAAAGAAAAAGAAGATAGGCAGGGTGATAACTATTTTAGCCCATGTAAAAATATTGTGAACATCAAAATACATGGGAAACTTGTTGAGAATCTTCAGGTGGGAAGGGAAGAGGATACTGGGGAGCTATGACCAAAGTACATCACATATGCATGGAGTTAGGAAGGAAAAATTTAAAGTGGATCAACAAAATGTTCTGAGCAGTTACTCTGTATAAGGTATTTGATAATATAAAACACAAAAAATAAGAGTGTTCATTTCCAAGGGGCCTAATCTAGAATGCTATCTTCCCACAGACAAAACATATTACCCTCCTCCTAAAGTCGTCCCTCACAAAGCAGACACCAAGTTTAAAATAGGCCTAACTTGGTAGGAAGCTTTTTAAAAAGCATCTCTACGTGAAGGATTTAAAAACTAAGCTGGCCAAGGGCTACATAATGAGACTCTGTCACAACTTTTAAAAGACAAGGACAAGGAGAAAGAAGAAAATCTATCATATAGAGCCTAATCCTATTTTCATGTCAAATAGAATCCAGTGAAGCAGGTGATACAGACATATATGCCAACAAAGCACCCATAGACATAAGATGAACCCCAACACACACAGGCACATACACGCACACGCACACTTTGCTTTGGTACTAGCAGTCTTTGGGAATGTAGCCCAACAGCATGTATCTAACCCAGGATGGTTACTCCTCTGTATCTCAAGCTTCAGAGGTGGTTTTTTTCCCCCTTGTTTTTTAACACAGGGTGCCACTTTGTAGCCCAGGCTTGTCTTGAATTTACTATTTTCCTGCCTTAAGCTTTGAGTGCTGGCCTAGTACTCAGAGATCCTCCTGCTTCTGCCTGTGCCTTCAAGAGCTCTAAGAAAAGGTGTGTGGCACCACGCCATGCTGAAACTTTTTTTTTTTGATGGCATCTCCTTCAATTTCATGAGCCTTGTGGAAATATTTTATTGAGCTAGTAATATGTTACTCCTTCTCCAAACCTTTTTTAGAAAAATCTTTGGTGACTTCTGATCTAGATCTTTGAGGAGCTCCTGAAGTCACTCTGCAGAGAGAACATATTTTGTTGCAGTATGTTAAGGACAGTTTCTCTGCCTAAATCCAGTAAAAACATTATATATATTCAAAGACGTTCCTAGGGCCCAGTATCGGAGTAAAGTTAATAAGGCAGTAATTCTACGCTGCTTCAGAAAGCTCTAATTTGGCTTTGATTACAAATTAACTTTTGAAAAACTCCCTGGAAGTTACCTGTTATGGACAGAGGCTAAAGACAGAATCCAAGCGAGACAGTAATTTGATGTTTAAGGTACTGCCAAGGGGAAACAAAGATGGCGGGCAGAACACAGCTGCCAATTCTTCAAGATGAGTTTCGTCATCCCAGGAATGGACAATCATCAGCATGCACACATAAACTCACGTGTGTGTACATCCATGTGCGAATGCTGGCATGCAGGCCCTGGTGTGGAGCAGTCAGATGACGACTTCAGGTATGGGTTCTTGCCTTCTACCTTGGGGTTGTACACTACTGTTGTATACCATCGCATCTGCCAGGCTATCTGGCCTGAACTTCTGGGCCTTCACCTATCTCTGCTCCCCATCTTGCCATAGGAGCCCTGGGATTCCAGCTTTTGGTAGGTTCTGAGGATTCAGACTCTACCCCTAATGCTTACACTGCAAGCACTAAGTCATCTATTGAGCCCCATTATAGGTATTTGTACAGGAACCAAGATCAAACACCCCCTTTAAAGGTGTGCCTTGAAAGGTCCTTAACTAAAATTAAACTTTTAAAAAAGCAGTCATGCCAGAAGTGAAGTCTCTAGCCTGCGTGGTTCAATTCCACAAGCAAAATAACCCCCTGCTCAGTGTTTGAAACTATACACTACAGTTAGAGGCACTTGCTGCTCTTCAGAGGATCCAAGTTCTCTTCCCAGCACCCATACTGGGCAACTCACAACCACTGCAGTTCAGAGGGACCAGATGCCCTCTTCCAGACTCCGTGGGCATCTGCACTCAGGTGCACATACACACATACAGATACACAAATATATCATTAAAAAGAAAGCAAAACCCTCAAGAGTGAGGTAACACGATTATTATAATTTTATAAATAAGATGTTTACAGAAGCAAAGATGACTAGCAATCTATACTCATGAAAGATGAGCCTCACCATCAGAGCCCCAAAGGTTGTTCCTATCACAGGATATGTCTTAGAAAGATAAATTCTGTCACTGAGAAAAACCTATTTGGTATCATTACCCAAAACTGTAGCACAGAAAATGCGCCCAAACCAGTGTCCCTGGCCCCTTCTGTTATTCTGGTTGCTCTGCCTCTACCTTAACAATGGCCAGGGCCTTCCAGATAAAACTAAAGTCTTCCTTGGAGTCCTGAAGATAATTCTAGAGGGAAAACACCATTTTAGCAAGAAACACTACAGCACCCAGTGGTCTAGACTTTACTTTTAAAAAGAAAAAAAAAAGGGGGGGGGAACTGTGTAAGTTTTTAATTTCAGAACACTTGCTAGTATACAACAAACTTTTTATTTTTCATTCATAAAAACAATTTACAGCATTCATAAAACAAAGTGGTCAGAGAAATAGAGACTGTTCGGATGGATTCGTTCTGTGTAGGAACAGATGAGAAGGCAGCTGCTTACCACACATGGAAACAAATACAATCCATATAAAATAGGACTGGGTCAGAGTGGGAGGGAAGTGTGCCAACCAAAGCAAACTCAGACCTTCATGCATGCAACTCAACATCTGAATTCTCTTAAAAACCAAATAGGAGCAATTTAATAGGTCTCTGTAAAGGAGGTTATAAGTACTGGAAAAATGGTAGCTTTACATATATAGCCCACACGCAAACACACACATTCTCACTCACACACACACACACAAGATGGGGGTGAGGAAGAGATGGAGAAAAGATTAAAATTACTAAATCCCCAGATAGATTATCACAAAAAATATCCCTTACATAAAAAGACACGGAAAAGTAACTTTTTACACACTCAGCTTTAAATACAACACCTTGAGCTCTAACTCAGTGCACCCTGACCCGCCCTCTTTCAGCATGAACAATGTTATATGGTGAGATACACACTTGAAAGAATTCCTTAAAAAAGAATCACAACTTTCGTTTTATATATACAACAAATTTTTAATTATGTACTGAAAATAAATTACAGGAAATAACTTTAAAATGCAACAGAGGACAAGTCACAATAAAACATTCCCATTGAATTCTCTTGGGGGTGAGACTGCAGTGCTCAAGGAAGATAAATATCACAAATATATCAAAACTTCAAACTGTCTATGCATTCACACAGTGACATGAGCCACAAACATTCCTTTCACAGGACTGGACTTAGTAGCCTACCACAGAACCAGATTTTGCCATAAACTACAAAACTTTTAATACAAAATTGTATTTATATATTTATAATTCATATACATGCCCTACCTGTAATCTTTAGAAAATAAAAGCTACACGCTGTACAGACACTCTTAACTCATAGCTGTAGGCAACATTTTTGGATGGAATTTTTCCCCCAATAAAATTAATGGCATATTTTATGTACATGAAGGCTAAACTGCAAAAAGACAGTTCAGTTTCCCAGATAATGCATCTCCTTTCAGGGCAGGTTTACAAATTTAAAAAGGCAAGACAAATGTACACCTCAGAATTACCTTCTCAGCTACAAGAGTTCTCATGTGACTTGTGTGAAGTTTCTGAAACATGCATTTATGTAATACTGGCATTGAAGGCAGTAAAGCAATATACACTTTTAATGTAGTGGCTCGATAAAGGCTTCATTGTCATTCCGATCTGATTCTTGATACAGTGATTCATAAATTCTCTAAAAATTAAAATTTCAATGGGACACTATATTAAAGAGACTCTAAATAGATTTCTTAAAATATTTCCCTGAAATATCCTTTTACATAAGACAAATTTCACTAACATTGAATTCGGTAAAAAGAAAGAAAAGAATTAACCATGGCACAAACGCGCATGATAACCTAGTGCTCCTCAGGCCGTCACCGAGTCTAAGGAGACAGCAAAGAAGGCTGGAAACCAACAAACACTGTTCACACTCTGTGGCAGCCATCTGTGAAGCCAGTTACACTAAACTACTTCTACAGTTGATTGTAAACTTTGGTTTATTTTATCTGAGTTCTCATTGTACAGCAAGCATGAACAAGGGAGAGTGGAGTCCATGAGGAGATGAACTGTCAGTCTGTCTTTAATCGGGCATGATGAGACACCTGGTCAGTCAGGCCTGCTTTGATAGAGTTTGTTACAGACTGCCTTATGTTTTCCTCCATCAAATTATCACCCAGGGGCTTCAATACCTGTGGTATGAGAAATGTGCAAAACAAACAAAAGCATGAGGTAAAAAAAGAGTACATATAAAAACAGATATAAAAAATTCAATTTAAATTAATGACAAAAATAATCAGGAATGTGAGAAATAAAAAGATGCTTCTCCCAAAAGAACAAAGAAAAAAGAAAAAGAAAGAAAAAGTTATGAAGCTACAAACAATGCAGTTAAGACATTTTATAATGCAACGAAAGTTACTTTCCTCTTACTCAAACCATTTACAAATCCTACGAGACGAATGTGCAATCCATACCCTATGTGCAGCATCAAATCTGGTATGTATACAGCATTATGCAGACCGGCCCAGACGGTCCTGCTTATTGTCCTACATGTGTAAGTGTGAACACTTCAGATAGAGAAAAAAGTTAAAAATCCTGTCTAATTTCTCTTCTTGTTATTGTTGGATGACAGTCTCTGTCGCTGTGCTGACGAGAGAGCACGGTGGACCCTTCGACGTCTACTGACTTCAAACAGTTTGGCAAACACCTAAAACACGGAGTGATGTGTTAGGAGAGAAACTCAGATGCCTCAAAACTACAGTTAAAGACTAGAACAATTTCAGACTTTGTAGTTTCTCACCTTCCTGGGACTCCTCTGAAGCAAAAGAAAAGAGAAATGCAAAGAAATTTTAGACAAGACTAGCTGACCATAGCACAAGTCTTCTCTGACAAGGGATGGTGACTTGTGGCTCTTACCTCACTACACTACACTGACAATAACTTTAGACAGCTGAGATTCTCCCGTGAAACTCTTCTCTAATAATGGCACCTCTAAAGTCCTAGCATCAATACTAACAGAAAGCATTTCAAAAGGCACTGTGTAATAATTAAAATCAAAGTAGGAGAATAGTTTTGATTAAAAAAAGTAAAGTAGATTATTTTTAAAGCAGTGATGTGGAAATGATTCTTAATCCATTCTATTAGCAAGTAGCAAAAGACAGCAAAGCAGTAAGACTGATTTTAAGAGACAAAAATTTGACTTTGACAAAATATCCAGACGCAAACTCCAAAGGAGATCTGAATCACAAGAGTACGTTTAAAAGAGTGTCCAAGTCAGTACACTAGCTTAGTGTGTGTCAGTGGTTCTCCACCAGGGACTCACAACCCCTTTGGCAGCCCTCTACCCATCCCAAATATTTACATTATGATTCTTAACAGCAGCAAAATTACAGTGATGAAGGGGCAACAGGAATGATTCTATGGTTGGAGGGTCACCACAGCATGAGAAGTTGTATTGGGCCAAAGTATTAAATTAGGAAGTGAGAGCCACTGGCTTATACAGTCATAGTGTTGTTGTTATAATACCCAATCAATTTTCTTCAGAAAAAAATCGTTGACTCCTCAGTCTTTGAATTGAAAATCCAAACAAGCATGCACCTGTGTATCTGTAGCTCTAACAACGCCTCACCTCACTGACCTAGAGGAGACATGGACCAAGCCTCTCATCTGCTCATCTGTAATAATTACAGCTTCCATTCTGTTCCTGCATATGATGAGATGAGGTCTGGGCACTTAATGAGGATCATTTTAACCACCACCACAAGAGAAATGTCTATATTCAAACAATCCAGGTAGAAATATAAGAAACAGCTCTCCGTAATAGGTAACAGCTGAGCCAGGTCTCAGCCTGGCCTAGGACTCTGGCTTAACATGAGATTAGAGTTGATGTTGCTTCCTCTGTCTGTGCTGCTCTGCCCTAGTCTCTGCGTTTCCACATAACAGATGTTAAACTTTTTTTTCTTTGGAAAGAAATCTCTATGGGATTACTCCTTAGAGTACTGCAATAAATTGCCAGCCTCCTCCCAGGAGACATGAAAACCTAACATATTCCTCCTACATTGTTTCTTGTTAATATTGGCTAGAAAACTTTTTTTCTTACCTTTAAAATTTCTCGTTCACAGTATTCTTAGTAAATCTAGCCCTGCTCACCATCTGGCATAATCACCAGGCTTTTATGTAAGAATCAACCAAAGATATTACAGATTCAAGCTAATCAAAGAAAACCATTAATTATGAACAAAGGGAAACCCTTAACTAAATTAGATTCTTACATTAAAAACAAAAACAAAACATCACCACCACCACAAAAAAACCAAAACCACCAAGCCCCATCCTCATGTGAAAAAGAAAAAAGTAGGTGTACAATTAAGATAGAAAGTGGAAACTAGAACTCACACAGAAGTCAAACTAGTCACTGCAAAATCAAAGAATAGATACCAACCTGTTCCCACAGTGTTTCAGCAATCTGATCAATCATTGTTCCGATCTCTCTGAACTCCCCAGAGTACTTAACATATGCCCAAGTACAAAGGGACGTCAGTGCGAGCCCCATGACGAGGTTGCATAAGACAGCTATAGAGTTTAGGCCAATGAAGCCAGTCAGTCCTGAGATGATATACATAGCAAACATGACTGCAAACAGTGTGGCAGGGGTGCGAGCAGCATAGAAGATATTTTTGCCATCATTGTGCTTTATAAAATTTGCATAGGTTTCTTCGATTTCAGCTTCAAGCTGGTCCTGATAACGGCGGCAGAATTCATCTCCACCCATTTTTTTCACAGAACGAAACTGTTTGAGCGCCACTTCCTTGAGATCCAGGTGTTTTCGCTCCAAATCTGAAGGTGCAATGTACGGCTTATCACCACCGCATACCTGTATAAAGAGAGATTACATGCTAGAAGTAATACTTGAAAAGTGTTCCTTGCTCAAAGATTTTAGTCTCATAAATTAAACTACTTAACATGGCTCCTTTAAACTTGAGCATAACTCATAAGTAATTACATCAACTGTCTGTGCTGGCTGGTCTTATGTCAACTTGACATAACATCAGGCTGTAAGGCATTTTCTTAGTGATTGATGAGGGAGGGTCCAGCCCATTGTGGTCCTGGGTTCTTATAAGAAAGCAGGCTGAGTAAATCAGGGGAAAGCAAGCCAGTAAGCAGCATCCCTCCATGGCCTCTGCATCAGCTCCTGTCACCTGGTTCCTACCCTGTGTGACTTCCTGCAGTGATGAACTGTGACATGGAAGTGTGAGTCACATAATCCCTTCCCTCCTCCCGAACTGGCTTTTGCTCCTGGTATTTCATTGCATCAACAGAAACCCTAAAACACTGCGTCAATCGAGTAATTTTCCAATCGTGACTAAACTACCAAAACTGAAAATGCAGTTTTTACACTGCCCTCTCCGACTTCTCTTTACCCACAAGTAAACAGAAGCAGCACAACAGCTTCTTAGCAAAAGAACAGATTAAGGAGCACGAGACACGGTAAGTACTTCAGAGACCAGCCGCTTAGTGAAGAAACTGCACTGGACTCAAGCTACTATTACTTCCATCCCAAGCTGAAAATTCTAAATTGAAAGTCAGAAAACATACCCTGCATGCTAGCCATGTAATTTATTTTCTAACAAATTATTCCAGCAGAGACCAAAAAAAAAAAAAAAAAAAAGACAATTACAGAATAATGTAGCATGACAATATGTAAGGAGTGCACATTAGTTCGATTATTTCATGCGACTCTTAGGTAGCAGCATCAAGGTTAAACATGAGTTAGTTACCAACCTGCTCCATACTTTTACAATAGACATCTCTTGCTCCTGCTACTGCTGCAAGGTTATTCGCCTCAGCCGTTGCCTAAAAGATAAATATATATAAATATATACATACCATTACTGTGGAAAAAATGCCCTATGACTATAAATTCCTATTAACATAATAAATTATATATAACAAATAACTATGGAAATGAACAGAAAAAATATCACTCCCTAGTTTTCCTTCCCTTTGGAAGGGTGTATCAGTATTTAAGGTATGACGCAGGCTTAATAGGATTCCCTGTCTGGCTGGGATTTGTGCTAAAACAGACTTGCAGACAATACATCACCATGTGCTCAGGAAATGGACAGAGATAAACACATGTAATCCCAAAATGTGCTGAGTCCTGGGAATTAAGAATTCCTTGTATGAACAACCAGGTTCACACCAAAGTCCTTTCAAACCCACAGCTGTCTTTTGCTGCATAGCTTTAATATAATCACTATTAATCCACTATAAAACTGAGGAATTGCCCAAAGTGGTAAATTTTAGAATATAGGAAATGCATAAAAATAGCAATGCCCCCAAAAGAAAACACACAAAGTCTAACTGCACCAGAGGCAGCTTGTTACTAGTAAACAAAACTGATCCGTATTTCAAGCAATAGCCCTTCATCAAGCACAAAACCATCTCATACAAAAAGCATTTGTGTTATACTGTAACCCTCTAAAGCCATGATTTTAATTCTCCACCCCCAACACACTGTCTTACTCTTACCTGAAGCATAGACTTTGGATGTGGTAGTTCCTCTCCTTGATATATTTTAATGTATGCCTAAAAAGAAAGAAGATTCATTGTATTGGTGTACAATACAATTTGATACAATGTCCCCCCAAAGAATTATCATTAAACATAATAGTTCACACCACAAAAATGAAGTTCTGGGCCTTAAAACTCATATACTGTAAGTACTCATGTACTGTAAGTACAATAGAGTCAATTCTATCCTGAATATTAACACACAGGTATGTTGCCAAATAAAATCCTCTACAGAAATTTTTTAAATTCCAACTTATCTAAAATTTTACTTCACATTTAAGTTTTATATGTAAAGTATCATCTATTTTATAAAAAGAAATCTTTCATTCTCTCCTACTTTCAGTGTTTCAAACAGATGTGAGAAAGCATGTTAAATCATCATTTAAACATTTGAACTCAAACCCTAACTTGCAGTCAAAGCAGAAGCCTGGGTCTTTAAAACATACATCAAGTTTCAAGGAACAAATGGTGAGGGCTGGGGTGAGGAGCAGGGAGTGTTGGTTTTATCCACACACACTACACACAAAAAGGAAATCCGAACACAATAAAGGAGGAAGGAGGGACGAGGAAGAGGAAGACAAGTGCACAGCATCCAACACAAGGTTTTTGACCTCAACTTTCTATGGACTCAAACTTAATTCATAATTAAACAGTGACTCATGAAAGTGCTGAGCACCTAATGGGGGAGCAAAGCCCATGAGCGTCCCCAGCTGTGCTCTCCATCCACCTATCTCTTAGCTGTTAGTACAACTCTGTATCAACAACTTGTTCCAACAAGAAACGCTAAAACGGAGCAGGAAAACCTCCACAAGTAACTGACCTAGACTCAAAACCCAGACACTTCTAGCTCTTATTAGTCCTGAGAACTCTGCGGGAAGACTCTGGGAGAGCCTGGGCTAGAAAGCTACTCCAGGCATCGCTCCCAAGGGCAGAGCTGTGCTATGACGTCGCGACTGGGTCTTCTCTCCACAGCAGCGATGCAGAAAAGGAAGGAGGCTCTGAGAACAAGCAGTGTCACTGAGTACAAGACACCATGTGCTGTCATCTTTTTCAAAAGATTTATCTGTTTCCATGTGTGTGTGTGTGTGTGTGTGTACACATCCCACGTGCAGGCACAGCCATCTGTGTTTATGTGCACTCAGTCTGGGCCCACCCTACGCTAGCTACCATGCAGAGACTAGGAGACACGTGTTCTCCTCTCACGCTCCGACATCCCTTTTATTCATGGTCTTTCTCTAAACATGGGCCTCTTATTTTCTCAGTAAGCTGGGAAGCAACAACCTATCCAACCCCCAACTGTCTCCTCCCTCTCAAGGGAGTCATAACTCTGTGAGATACCAGCTTGTTATTTGCTATCTAGGATGAAACTTGGGTCCTCAGGATTGTCCAAGTACTTTTAGCAACTGACCCTTCCATACCCTTAATGTTGACCTAATGAATTCAAGGCAGAAAAATATACATTGTTTTTTTTTGCTAGAAAGTAAATTTCTTCTCCATAAAGATGTGTTAAAAGTTAAACTACATTTCTTTTTGAGACAGCCATTTAGCGTAGAGTTCACCTACCTTAAAATACTCTACAAGATCCCTACAAGTGACTTTCGATCCACTTATCTCTTTCTCAACAAGGTTTTCAGGAGCAAGCAGCAATGGAACCAGATTTCGAAGTTCCCGTTTAAAGTCTTCATCGATATCTGATGGACATGAAGTTAGCCACCATATTATTCCAGAAACAGAAACAAGCTCTCACTGACATAACTCATGAGACTTTGTTTATGAAGAACACACAGTGAGTGGATTCTATTAGTGAAGGTTCTTTTTTCTAAAAAGTTCATCTAAATACGCCACGGCTCCTCCAGGAGAGGAAATCCCTACTACTCCTCTACCCCACTTCCCCATCAGTCTTCCAGCTCAAATGATGAACTTTCAAAACATATTCTAGAGAAACTAAAACACCTTTGTTTAAAAAGCAAATCATATAGGGAACTATATTAAATTCTGGTATTACGCTGTTTTTCTAGGTGTACATGTAGACAGAGTACAAATACATGAAATAAATCTTTTAAACTTTTTTGAATAAAATAAAACAAAATGGTTAACCAGTATGCTATGATCAATCAGTATGCTAAAGAGTGACAAAGCAACCAAAGGCAAGCTAGAGCCACCACAGGAGAACACTGCAACCCTCACACAGCATCACTGGAATGAAAACGTAAGGAAACATTTACAGGCAGCTAAGGAGCGCCGCGAGCGGGGAAAGTAGTTTTCCTCAAGGAGGACCAACCCACGCAGTTGCTGGTCAGCCCTGAGACATACATGAGTAACATTACACAAACTGAGCAGTTATTGTTAGAAGCAGATATGTATATGCACACACATATGTATGCCAGAACAAGTAATGAAAAAAGAGGCCGTGAATTGGAAAGAGAGCAAGGCTTGAAGGAGGGAAGGAGGAGAACGGTTCTAACTACATTTATAATAGCAAAGATAAAAACAAAATACAATACACACGTCCAAGTGCTACCTAGGAGTGTCTCAGCAAGCATGCAGGACCCACCTTTCAGTCGTCCATCAAAGCTCGGGTTGGTGGCGACTTTGAGGCCGGGATGCGGGAGGAGGAAGCAGCCCAGGTTGGAGAAGCAGTTGTGGATGTGCTTCCTGACATTCTGCAGCTCCTCGTGCTGGTTCTGCTTCACCTAAAACGAGACACACAGGGAAGTTGTCAAAGGTTGGGGGTTTGGTTTTGTTTTGCTTTTTTAATTTTTAAAAAGGACACATATATACCATACCCACATATATGCACACTAAACTCAAGACTACTATAGAGGGCAGTTTTATTTACTATTACTTAAAAAGTTTATTTCTGGTCACTTCTATCAACTTGAAAGGATTTTTTTTTCCTTAGAGAAAGCTGTCTGAAACTCCAAAACAACTAATTACCTGATACCTAAATAACAAGTTGAGATTGTGACTTAGAAACTAATAAAAAATTTGCCTTTAAAGCACTTATGTCAAAGTCATACTAAACAAACTGAAGCCAAAAAAAAAAAAAAAAAAAAGCAGATTTTCCTAAGATGAAGACAGCCTCTGAGCAAAGTACAAAGTCCAATGAAGCGTTCCAGCGTAGGGGCTGGTGGCTCAGTGGTTATGAGCATAAACTATGCTAGCAGAAAAGCACTGTGGTTCCCAACAAACTGCCTGTAGCTTCAACTCCAGGACATCCACACTCTGGCCTCCAAATGCACCTCACTCACATGCACGTATCAACAGACACACAAACATACATGTTTTCAAGAGAACTCAGTGGAGCTGGAGAGATGGCTCAGTGGGTAAGAGCACTGACTGCTCTTCTGAAGGTCCTGAGTTCAAATCCCCACAACACATGGTAGCTCACTACCATCTGTAATGAGATTGGATGCCCTCTTCTGGTGTGTCTGAAGACAGCTACAGTGCACTTACATATAGTAATAAATCAATCTTGGGGCCGGAGTGAGCAGAGGTCCTAAGTTCAATTCCTAGCAACCACATGATGGCTCACAACCATCTGTACAGCTACAGTGTACTCATACATAAAATAGATAAATAAATCTTTTTTTAAAAAGAGCTCAGTGAACTCCAGTGCTCTCAACTGTCTATTATTTATGCCAGTCACTGATCTTTGAGAAACAAGACATTGCTATGTATTTTAAGAACAGTCTTTAAAAACACCTTTACATTTTAAAAATACATTTTATGAATTTCTTTTTGTGTGTGCGCGTGTGCATGTAAGTGTGAGAAGGGCATATGTGTGCTACACATGACACACATGCAGAGATCAACCTTCAACAATTGTCCTCTCTTTCCACCATATGGGTCCTGGGAGATGAACCACACTCACTGGGCTTAGAAGCAAGTTGTCTACCTGCTACACAATCTCATCAGCCAATGAAAGAAGCAAACTTAAAAAGAAAAATTTAAATCATTACTACCATGTCAACATTTAAAAAATATTTAAGAAAAAGAATGATTCCTAGCATGTCTACATTAGGAGGTTTTTTTCAGACAGTCTCACTATGTAGCCATAGCTCGCCTGGATGGAACCTTCTACTTAGGCCAGGCAGGCCTCCAGGAGTGAGCCACCTGCCTGTGCCTCCTGGTGATGGGATTAAAGGTGGGTTCAAGTGTCACTGCTCCACGCCTGCGTCCAGGGGTTAACTCATGCATTCTTCCAAGTGTTCTTCCAAAGGCCATTCTAACAAAACATGCACTGTTCATAACTGAGACCTCTCAACTACCTACATCTCCATTAAGACAATGAAAGGTAGTTATTTATCAGTATAATACTGTACATAGTAAGAGTGAACTAATAAACTATATGCAACAATATAGTTTAATCTCAAGAACAAAATCGTGAACAAGTAAGACACAAAAGAATATATTCTGAGAAAGCCCGGCGATGCACACTAATCCCAGCACTAGGAAGGCGAGGCAGGTGGGTCTCCGTGAACCTTGCTGTACTTTGTATGAAATACAAACACAAAATCTGTTAAAAACGATAGAAGTTTTAGCAAAGTAAGCATATGGAACATATATTGTTGCATATAGTTTGTGATTCTGGGCACAAGTTATATATCTCTGATCATTTTACAAACTCATTAAGCTGCACACTTAAAATGTGCGACTGGATGCATCTCTGTAATAACTCTGACACCTTGTCTTTGAAGTACAGAATTCAAAGTCAGCTATGACTAATATGTTGTTGATTTCTTCTAAATAACCAGAAAAAAAAGTAAACTTGATAAATTACCTCAGTCTGAAAATGCCTTCCAAATAATCTAGGAATTAATATCGTTTTAAGAATAAGAAAGTCGACCCGGCCGGATCAGCGCCAGGGTAGCGGGAGCGCAGGGTTGCCTGACACCCGCCAGCTACCCACGACCCCCGCCGCAAGATTTTGGGACTGCTGGTGAGTGGAACACAGCTTCTGCTCCAATCCAATTGCGCGGGACCTGAGACTGCATTAGTTAGGGAAGCAGAAACTGGCCTGAGTAGGGCCACAGGCCTCACCCGGCCGGATCAGCGCCAGGGTAGCGGGAGCGCAGGGTTGCCTGACACCCGCCAGCTACCCACGACCCCCGCCGCAGGATTTTGGGACTGCTGGTGAGTGGAACACAGCTTCTGCTCCAATCCAATTGCGCGGGACCTGAGACTGCATTAGTTAGGGAAGCAGAAACCGGCCTGAGTAGGGCCACAGGCCTCACCCGGCCGGATCAGCGCCAGGGTAGCAGGAGCGCAGGGTTGCCTGACACCCGCCAGCTACCCACGACCCCCGCCGCAGGATTTTGGGACTGCTGGTGAGTGGAACACAGCTTCTGCTCCAGTCCAATCACGCGGGACCTGAGACTGCTCTGGTTGGGGAGAGAGAAATCCGGCCTACATAGGGCCACAACCCTCTTCCGGTCAGAAAAGCACCTGAGCAGCTGGGGCGCAGGGTCTGCTGACACTCACCAACTGCCCACAACACCCGCCACAGGATCTTAAGACTTCTGGTGAGTGGAGCACAGCTTCTGCTCCAATCCAATTGCGCGGGACCTGAGACTGCATTAGTTAGGGAAGCAGAAAAACGGCCTGAGTAGGACCACAGGCCTCTTCCGGCTGGACCAGCACTGGGGTACCGTCAGCTACCCACGACCCCCGCCACAGGATTTAGAGACTGCTGGTGAGTGGAACACAGCTTCTGCTCCAATCTTTAAATAGTGACAACGATAACAACTAACCCCAGAGATTACCAGATGGCGAAAGGTAAACGTAATAATCTTACTAACAGAAACCAAGACCACTCACCATCATCAGAACCCAGCACCCCCACTTCACCCAGTCCAGGGCACCCCAACACACCGGAAAAGCTAGACACGGATTTAAAAGCATATCTCCTGATGATGATAGAGGACTTCAAGAAGGACGTTAATAACACACTTAAAGAAATGCAGGAGAACACTGCTAAAAAGGAAGAAGACAATAAAGAGGAAGCACAAAAATCCCTTAAAGAATTGCAGGAGAACACTGCTAAAGAGTTACAAATCCTTAAAGAAAAACATGATAACATAATCAAACAGGTAGAAGTCCTTACAGAAAAACAGGAAAACACATCCAAACAGATGATGGAAATGAACAAAACCATACTAGACCTAAAAAGGGAAGTAGACACAATAAAGAAAACCCAAAATGAGGCAACACTGGAGATAGAAACCCTAGGAAAGAAATCTGGAACCATAGATACGAGCATCAGCAACAGAATACAAGAGATGGAAGAGAGAATCTCAGGTGCAGAAGATTCCATAGAGAACATCGGCACAACAATCAAGGAAAATGGAAAATGCAAAAAGATCCTAACTCAAAACATCCAAGAAATACAGGACATAATGAGAAGACCAAACCTACGGATAATAGGAGTGGATGAGAATGAAGATTTTCAACTCAAAGGACCAGCAAACATCTTCAACAAAATTATAGAAGAAAACTTCCCAAATCTAAAGAAAGAGATGCCCATGAACATACAAGAAGCCTACAGAACTCCAAATAGACTGGATCAGAAAAGAAATACCTCCCGACACATAATAATCAGAGCAACAAATGCTCTAAATAAAGATAGAATACTAAAAGCAGTAAGAGAAAAAGGCCAAGTAACATATAAAGGCAAGCCTATCAGAATTACACCAGATTTTTCACCAGAGACTATGAAAGCCAGAAGATCCTGGACAGATGTTATACAGACACTAAAAGAACACAAATTCCAGCCCAGGCTACTATACCCAGCCAAACTCTCAATTAACATAGATGGAGAAACCAAAGTATTCCATGACAAAACCAAATTCACACATTATCTCTCCACGAATCCAGCCCTTCAAAGGATAATAACAGAAAAAAACCAATACAAGGACAGGAACCATGCCCTAGAAACAACAAGAAGGTAATCCCTCAACAAACCTAAAAGAAGACAGCCACAAGAACAAAATGCCAACTTTAACATCAAAAATAACAGGAAATACCAATTTCTTTTCCTTAATATCTCTTAATATCAATGGACTCAACTCCCCGATAAAAAGACATAGACTAACAAACTGGCTACACAAACAAGACCCAACATTTTGCTGCTTACAGGAAACTCATCTCAGAGAAAAGGATAGACACTACCTCAGAATGAAAGGCTGGAAAACAATTCTCCAAGCAAATGGCATGAAGAAACAAGCTGGAGTAGCCATTCTAATATCTGATAAGATTGACTTCCAACCCAAAGTCATTAAAAAAGACAGGGAGGGACACTTCATACTCATCAAAGGTAAAATCCTCCAAGAGGAACTATCAATCCTGAATATCTATGCTCCAAATACAAAGGCAGCCACATTCATTAAAGAAACTTTAGTAAATCTCAAAACACACATTGCACCTCATACAATAATAGTGGGAGACTTCAACACACCACTTTCACCAATGGACAGATCATGGAAACAGAAACTAAACAGGGACACAGTGAAACTAAGAGAAATTATGAAACAAATGGATCTGGCAGATATCTACAGAACATTCTATCCTAAAACAAAAGGATATACCTTCTTCTCAGCACCTCATGGTACCTTCTCCAAAATTGACCACATAATTGGTCACAAAACAGGCCTCAACAGATATAAAAATATTGAAATTGTCCCATGCATCCTATCAGATCACCATGGACTAAGGCTGATCTTCAATAACAAAATAAATAATAGAAAGCCAACCTTCACGTGGAAACTGAACAACACTCTTCTCAATGATACCTTGGTCAAGGAAGGAATAAAGAAAGAAATTAAGGACTTTTTAGAGTTCAATGAAAATGAAGCCACAACATACCCAAACTTATGGGACGCAATGAAAGCATTTTTAAGAGGAAAACTCATAGCTCTGAGTGCCTCCAAAAGGAAACTAGAGAGAGCACACATTAGCAGCTTGACAACACACCTAAAAGCACTAGAACAAAAGGAAGCAAATTCACCCAAGAGGAGTAGACGGCAGGAAATAATCAAACTCAGGGGTGAAATCAACCAAGTGGAAACAAGAAAAACTATTCAAAGAATCAACCAATCAAGGAGCTGGTTCTTTGAGAAAATCAACAAGATAGATAAACCCTTAGCCAGACTCACTAGAGGGCACAGGGAAAGCATCCTAATTAACAAAATCAGAAATGAAAAAGGAGACATAACAACAGATCCTGAAGACATCCAAAACACCATCAGATCCTTCTACCAAAGGCTATACTCAACAAAACTGGAGAACCTGGATGAAATGGAGAAGTTCCTAGACAGATACCAGGTACCAAAGTTGAATCAAGATCAGGTTAATGATCTAAACAGCCCTATATCCCCCAAAGAAATAGAAGCAGTCATTAATAGTCTCCCAACTAAAAAAAGCCCAGGACCAGATGGGTTTAGTGCAGAGTTCTATCAGACCTTCAAAGAAGATCTAATCCCAGTTCTTCACAAACTATTCCACAAAATAGAAACAGAAGGTACTCTACCCAACTCATTCTATGAAGCCACAATTACTCTGATACCTAAACCACAAAAAGACCCAACAAAGATAGAAAACTTCAGACCGATATCCCTTATGAATATTGATGCAAAAATCCTCAATAAAGTTCTTGCTAACCGAATCCAAGAACACATCAAAACAATCATCCATCCTGACCAAGTAGGTTTCATCCCAGGGATGCAGGGATGGTTCAATATACGGAAATCCATCAACGTAATCCAGTATATAAACAAACTCAAAGACAAAAACCACATGGTCATCTCCTTAGATGCGGAAAAAGCATTTGACAAGATCCAACACCCATTCATGATAAAAGTCTTGGAAAGATCAGGAATTCAAGGCCCATACCTAAACATGATAAAAGCAATCTACAGCAAACCAGTAGCCAACATCAAAGTAAATGGTGAGAAGCTTGAAGCAATCCCTCTAAAATCAGGGACTAGACAAGGCTGTCCACTTTCTCCATACCTATTCAACATTGTACTTGAAGTCCTAGCCAGAGCAATTCGACAACAAAAGGAGATCAAAGGGATACAAATTGGAAAAGATGAAGTCAAAATATCACTTTTTGCAGATGATATGATAGTATATATAAGTGACCCTAAAAATTCCACCAGAGAACTCCTAAGCCTGATAAACAGCTTCGGTGAAGTAGCTGGATATAAAATTAACTCAAACAAATCAATGGCCTTTCTCTACACAAAGAATAAACAGGCTGAGAAAGAAATTAGGGAAACAACACCCTTCTCAATAGTCACAAATAATATAAAATATCTTGGCGTGACTCTAACTAAGGAAGTGAAAGATCTGTATAATAAAAACTTCAAGTCTCTGAAGAAAGAAATTATAGAAGATCTCAGAAGATGGAAAGATCTCCCATGCTCATGGATTGGCAGGATCAACATTGTAAAAATGGCTATCTTGCCAAAAGCAATCTACAGATTCAATGCAATCCCCATCAAAATTCCAAATCAATTCTTCAACGAATTAGAAAGTGCAATCTGCAAATTCATCTGGAATAACAAAAAACCTAGGATAGCAAAAACTCTTCTCAAGGATAAAAGAACCTCTGGTGGAATCACCATGCCGGACCTAAAGCTCTACTACAGAGCAATTGTGATAAAAACTGCATGGTACTGGTATAGTGACAGACAAATAGACCAATGGAATAGAATTGAAGACCCAGAAATGAACCCACACACCTATGGTCACTTGATCTTCGACAAGGGAGCTAAAAACATCCAGTGGAAGAAAGACAGCATTTTCAACAAATGGTGCTGGCACAACTGGTTGTTAACATGTAGAAGAATGCGAATCGATCCATTCCTATCTCCTTGTACTAAGGTCAAGTCTAAGTGGATCAAGGAACTTCACATAAAACCAGAGACACTGAAACTTATAGAGGAGAAAGTGGGGAAAAGCCTTGAAGATATGGGCACAGGGGAAAAATTCCTGAATAGAACAGTAATGGCTTGTGCTGTAAGATCGAGAATTGACAAGTGGGACCTCATGAAACTACAAAGCTTCTGCAAGGCTAAAGACACCATCAATAAGACAAAAAAACCACCAACAGATTGGGAAAGGATCTTCACCTATCCTAAATCAGATAAGGGACTAATATCCAATATATATAAAGAACTCAAGAAGGTGGACTCCAGAAAGTCAAATAACCCCATTAAAAAATGGGGCTCAGAACTGAACAAAGAATTCTCACCTGAGGAATACCGAATGGCAGAGAAGCACCTGAAAAAATGTTCAACATCCTTAATCATCAGGGAAATGCAAATCAAAACAACCCTGAGATTCCACCTCACACCAGTCAGAATGGCTAAGATCAAAAATTCAGGTGACAGCAGATGCTGGCGAGGATGTGGAGAAAGAGGAACACTCCTCCATTGTTGGTGGGATTGCAAGCTTGTACAACCACTCTGGAAATCAGTCTGGCGGTTCCTCAGAAAATTGGACATAGTACTACCGGAGGATCCAGCAATACCTCTCCTGGGCATATATCCAGAAGATGTCCCAACCGGTAAAAAGGACACATGCTCCACTATGTTCATAGCAGCCCTATTTATAATAGCCAGAAACTGGAAAGAACCCAGATGTCCCTCAACAGAGGAATGGATACAGAAATTATGGTACATTTACACAATGGAGTACTACTCAGCTATTAAAAAGAATGAATTTATGAAATTCCTAGCCAAATGGATGGACCTGGAGGGCATCATCTTGAGTGAAGTAACACAATCACAAAAGAACTCACACAATATGTATTCATTGATAAGCGGATATTAGCCCAAAACTTAGGATACCCAAGATATAAGATACAATTTGCTAAACGCATGAAACTCAAGAAGAATGAAGACCAAAGTGTGGACACTGTGTACCTTCTTAGAATTGGGAACAAAACACCCAGGGAAGGAGCTACAGAGACAAAGTTCGTAGCTGTGATGAAAGGATGGACCATTTAGAGACTGCTGTATCCAGGGATCCGTCCCATAATCAGCTTCTAAACGCTGACACCATTGCATACACTAGCAAGATCTTGCTGAAAGGACCCAAATATAGCTGTCTCTTGTGAGACGATGCCGGGGCCTAGCAAACACAGGAGTGGATGTTCACAGTCAGCTATTGGATGGATCACAGGGCTCCCAATGGAGAAGCTAGAGAAAGTACCCAAGGAGCTAAAGGGATCTGCAACCCTATTGTTGGAACAACATGATGTACTAACCGGAACCCTGGAGCTCTTGTCTCTAGCTGCATATGTATCGAAAGATGGCCTAGTCGGCCATCAATGGAAAGAGAGGCCCATTGGACTTGCAAACTTTATATGTCCCAATATAGGGGAATGCCAAGGCCAAAAGAATGGGAGTAGGTGGGTAGGGAAGTGGGGGGCGCTATGGGGGACTTTTGGGATAGTATTGGAAATGTAATTGAGGAAATTATGTAATAAAAATATTAAAAAAAAAAAAAAAGAAAAATAAATATTAAACAAACAAAAAAAAAAAAAAAAAAGAATAAGAAAGTCATACTATGCCTCAAGTATTTGAATGTGGTTGAGAAATGAAATGAATCATACGACAGACAGACAGACAACTCCTGAGCCCAGCACATAACAGAAGGACCTCGCTCTCCCTCTCCATGGTATTCCAGATGTGGAGATGTAATCTGGACATACTAAGCATTCCCGCAGGAAAAGGCTCTACAGAATCATGGCCCTGCTTGTGAGGTCATTGCCCAGGAATGCTTTGTGAGGCCCACTGCATAGGAATGAGAATATCTGGTTCTTTTAAAAAGGCCAAGATGGCTCAGCATGTAAAGAAGCTGCCAAGTAAGTCTGGTGACCTCAGTTCAATATCAAGAATTCATGTAAAGACAGGCGAAGGGACTCAACTACACAAAGCTGTCATCTGACCTACACATATACGCTGTGACAGGTACACACCCAAACACAATAATAACAACAACAAGTCACTTTCAAAAACATTGGTCTTTGAATATTTACTGATGGGTAGAGAAGAACAATTGTTCTTTTACATTTATTTAAGCCTATCTTCTTAGGCAAGAGTCTAGCACTTGCACTGGTGACATCAGGTAGTCCAGGCAGCCCACCCTGTGCCTAGCCTGAGGCATATGCTTTCCTCTCCAGGAGATGGAGCTTACCTGTAATCTCTTCTCAAGGAACTGCTTCCCACCTTCCAAGCCATATGAGTGCTCATAAGGATAACTCCAATCTCGAATCAAAAACATTAGCGTCTACATACAGAAAAAAATACAAATCACTTGTTACAAAATCCGAAGATTACTGAAAACGTCCTCCTATATAAACAATGCTAATCAAGACTATAATGAGTAGCCTGGTGGGTAGAACATAGATGACTGTCACTCTTGATGAGGTCCTGGGTTCAATTCTCAGCACCAAAAATTTAAAAATAAAAATGGTTCCAGCAACCAAATAGTGAGTCTGCTCTCTGTGGTTACGATCAATGCCACTTAAAGCAACTGCCCACCCCTGGCACCAACTGCTCAGCTCCTCTTGACAATGTCACTACACAGAAGGAGTCATTGGAGTACTAACACCCAAAGCCAAAAATGAACAAAAGTTATATGGGGAATCATCATTTTAAACCAGCCTACACTTTTAGATGGCCAATTCCACACTGGTTATAGATTTGGTATAAAGCGGTCATTCTTACAAATGTCTTATCCCACAGTGTTTGACTTCTCAGCACTACTGGCATTTTGAACCAGGTAATTCCTTGTGCATGGCTGTCCTTTGCAGTATGGAGAAGTATTTCTGGCCTCTGCATCGCATGCCAGTAGAACTAGACACCCCACAAAACTGTGACAATCAAGGCTATCATGTCTCCTAAGTGGATAATCATTCTAGATTAGAAAAACCGATATAAACCAAACACAGTGTATTTTACCCATATATACAAAAGGAAGCCAGGATCTGCCCAACTGTTTCATAGAAGTGATTGCCTAAAACAGCTGTGTCAGATAAAAATGAGGCAAAATTAATGTAAGCTCACTAATATTATAGTGACTAGAAGCACTCCACATACCAACAGGCAAGCACACTGACTGCTCCCTCCCAGTCCCTGCAGCCGAGAGCAGCATGAGCGGCCTGCAACCCTAAGCCTATCTAGGAAATGAAGAGTGGCAGGGGCCAACTTCAACTTGTAAAACATCACAAAAAAGGAAGCCTGCATGACATTTTATAACTTTATCATGATACTGTCTTCATTTCGCTACTGTCTTAAGTTCTAGAATTAAATAACATCCAATGAAGAGAAGCACCCTCCACAAGTTAAAGTACTGCAAAAAAATCTGGAGTCATTTCTGTGTTTCCTAGACAGCTGGACTTCAACCAGTAGTAAGCTGATGATGATACACCAATAGTGTTGTTCTGATTCTGGTGTCAAATGAGTTTATAATGTCCTTGTGGCTTGAAGCTTCTTACAGGCACATTTTTAAAGTGCTTACCTGAAATGGCTTCTGGTAGATCTCTTCCATTGCAAGTCTTCCATACTCTGTAAATAACTACAAACCATGTTAGTTAAGATAATGCCATCAAGAAGACTTAAAGATGTCATTTATAAACCTGTCTGTATCAGAGTAGAAGTCAGTCTTTATTCTTATCTGAATCTCAGGCATTTCACTGGCTAATAAACTAGGTATATCAGAAGTGTCCTCTAGTTAACCAATCAGTCATTTCTTTAAAGTCATACAAAATTTAAATATATTACAGGCTTCTAAACATGAATTTACAATGAAAAAGAATTAAGTTTTAATACTTTGGCATATATTCTCTAAGACATACTTGTAGGTGTTGAAGATCATCTTCTTGAATATTCTGAGACAGATTATATACCTGTTAAAACAAAATTTATTTTGTTTCTTAGTGTTTTAATGAGTAATTCTTCTTTAGTAAGGAAGGTTATTTTAGACGTCATCACAAATTAATCCCTTAGCCACTGTATTAACCAGTAGTATATGGAAAGCATTCCCTTATTAAAGAGAAGCAGCACATGAAATTCACGCAGCGTACATACTCATGGCCCGTGTGCTATGTGCTGTCCTTCCCTGTTTCTCAGTCTTTCACACTATGTCAAGCCATTTTTAAAGGCCACACTGAAGCCAGGTGTGATGATGCCCTCCTGAGATTCCAACACTTAGGAGGTAGGGGCACAAGAGTCGGATGTAGTCAAAGGCCACCCTGGACTACACAGTGAGCTCCAGGCCAGGGAGAAGCAAAGGTTGTTTCACTCCTTGTGTAAGTTGAAGAATATGAGGAGCGATGTTTAGAAAAATCAGTTTCTTCTTGGGACAGGATATATGTTCATTCAATAGGCTCTGGGCTTTTCGGTTGTTTGGTTTTGTTCTAGATTTTTAGGAAGGATTTCCCTACTTAGTCCAGACTGGCCTCAAACTTTAACAATTCTCCTGCCTCTGCCTCCCATGTGCTAAGATTTCAGAGCACTGCAATGACTGGCACACATTGTCACACATGCCATGGTCTTTTTTTTTTTTTTTTTGCTTGAGTTGATGAGCCTAGGAAACGTGAAATGTTTACCAGGCCATGGAAACTAGTAAACTAGCAGTAGGTGGCACTATTGCCCTTTTTGGGATGTTCTGGAAGCTTTCCAAAACACAGAGCAGAACTGATAATGGTTGTTCTCTGTTCTTAGGGTTTGTCAGGTCTAGTCCTCCCATGACAGAGCATTAGAGAAGAAGGTGCTACAGTGACACCAAAGACACGCAGTCAATGCAGCGACTCCAAAGACACAACAAGCAGGTGATGATCTAACTAAACTCAAGATGTCAGGAGTACAAACAGCAACAGAGGATGCTTACTCAGTGATTACTCCCAAACAAGAGATCTAAAATATAAAAGCCAACAGCATAACCACAGGGACAGAGAGATGGGCACCTGAAATCTTAAATCACTGGGTGTCAGCATACTGCCTTGGACTCAGTCCTAAGAGTCTGTTGAAAGTCATCAAGATCAATGTGTATTTCTGTCTACCAGCCCAAAAGAAAAAATGTTTCCTCTCTTGCTCCATAGCCCTGTACAGTCTCTAACTAGCTCCTGTTATGGAGCTCTCCGCCTAACTCAACTCCCCAAGTGCTGAGGCACAGTAGCACTACCATGCCTGGAAAACACAACTTAAGGAAGAAAACGCCCTTCCAAGGTCTGTAGAACGTCGTTCTGAAGCTGGGACTGTAGCTCAGTGGCACACTGGTGGCATCTGTGACACCACATATTAATCCCTCTTACCACCCCTCACTAAACAGGTCTATATAAACTATATACTAATTATATATTAATATTATAAGCGCTATCTCACTTAGATTTCCTCTTTCACAATATACAACTACATTTGAGATAGGCAGAATAAGTAAAATCCTCAGTTTAGAGATAAAAACATGTCTGTGTGGTGTAAGTGGTCCAAAACCAAATCTCCTAGCATCAAAAAGTTATATAAACAAAAGAATAGCAGCAAAATTTAGGATAGAGCTCCTCCATTGAAATCTGAGAGGCAAGCCTCAAACTAACCAGAAGAGCTAAAATGTGAAACACAGAACAGGATGGCCTCTGCTGCCTCTCAGGAGCTATAGTCATGCTATTTTGTGCAGGAAAAACAACAAAAATAAAGACTTCTGGGAGTCAAGAGCATCTCTTAGTGAGCAGTGACAGGATCCTTGGCCTGGAACAGAAGGTAGCCAAAAAGAACTCCTGTGCACACAGCAGCATCCAGGCTGCTTCGTTCGCGTCACGGAGCTGACTGACACTGAGAAGCCATCACAGTCACAGGACACACTCAAGGATTGCTTACGAACCCTGACCGACCACTGACACTGACACAGACCGTTTCTACTGAATGACATGTTCCAACACCCTTTCTCATGGACTGTCTAACACCAGCAGGATCTAGGAGACCACCTGCCCAGCATCAACTGTTAAGCCAGGGAGCTATCCATACAAATGATCCCAACAAAGGAAAGGAATACAAAATGACGTCAACTGACCTCACTCACCTACATCACACAAGAGATGCTCCATCTGAGGCAAGGAGAACGTGGAAGGACAAGGACAACCAGAACACACTGTGCATATGTAATGTACGAGGACTTCACCCTTTCCAAGCCAAGCCAGTGCTACAAACCCCTGTTGCTTAGGTTTTCTAAATTAAATATTGTTACTGAGTGATGGTGGCGCACGCCTTTAATCCCTGTACTCAGGCAGCAGAGGCAGACAGATCTCTAAGCTTGAGGCCAGCCTGGTCTACGGTGTGAGTTCCAGGACAGCCATGGCTACACGGGGAAACCCTGTCTCAATAAAACATTAATTATGGGGATTTTTAGTTCAAATAATCAAGAACTATCAGAGAAACCAAATAGAAAACTAGGTAGCTGTTTAATTATTTAGTACTTTTGTTTTGGTTTTGGCTAAGCAATCATGTGATTGATTTTAATTATCAACATTGTTGATCTTAAGAGTGTGCCTGAATGTGCGCAGGTGCACCACATACCCCAGCAGCACGTGGTGTTTTTAAAATGAAGACACAGAGAGTAGGAAGCAGGGGATCTAGAAAACAAAGATCAGAAATACTGTATGAAAACAGTTACCTGAGAAAAAGGAAAACTGAGAGCACAGAGCTGGGTGGGTAGGAGAGGGGTGTGTGTGGGAAGCGTTGGGATGAAATTCTCAGAGAACTAATGAAAAGGCTGTTCTGCGATGAAAGCAGAGGTGGCTGTGGCCTAACTTCATCCTTTATATCTCATGCAAAGTATATCAGTTTACAGCTCAGTACCTAAGTAATAAGAAATACAGCTAGCTCTAACGTCTAATCCATTTTTCTTCCATCAAGTCTCTTCCGGTGGCTGCACAAAGGTAGGATTTTATGAACTGACAACAGGCACGCTCACCTGCACAGAGCTGGTCATAGTGCTCAGAGCAAACACCGTCGCACAGTCTTTAATGGTTGACTGGCTATCAAAGGCACCCTGGGTATCCATTAGCAGCACAGCCACCTAGGAATTTGTTAAATTTAAAATACTTAGTAAAAAATCACCAAAAATGCCTACAAAAATCATACATTAATAAAGTTCAAAGCAGTAATTAAGTCAAGAAAAGTATTTATATACCACTGTACATTTTAACATATTAATCATTAATAGTTTTGTGTTCTTTTAAATTTTAATACCAGAAAACTTCTCAAGAAAAGAATACAGGAGAAAATAGCAAAGTATAAGTAGAATTTTACTTTTGTTCCATTAGGTCTGTCAATCACAAACACTTCATTCCAAACTTGTATGCCTGTTGTTTCTCTTTCACAACCACCTCGCCACGTAAAGCCAGTCAAGGGTTCATTGTTTCCACCAATCCAGCTTTGAGAATCCTGTTAAAAATCAAAGAGAAATGTAAAGCAAACACAACTCACCCATTTCATAGCTCATAAAGGAGAGGAAGCCAATGCCCAGAGAGAGAACACCCAGTCTAGCATCAAGCCAACAGTCCTGTGCAGAGTGCTAGAGGAGCAGTCTCCTCCACTCAGCCTTTGTCACACAGATCCCAGCCTCCACTTAACCTGGACATCGAGGTAAATGGGTTTACGCACGCCTACTCCTCCTCTTCTGGCAAGCTTTTCTATATTTAAAGATGATAAAATATGGAAGCTAGCTACTTTAATATCTTGTTGTACAGAAGAGTAAAACCACGTCCCAGACAGCAGGCAGGACAGTAGCCCTCGCCTAGAAGAGCGTATACAAAAACACCTCCCACTGCTGGGACTGTCTCCTTAAAAGACAACTAGAATTTGTTTGGAACCCGATTCAAGCAAACTGGTTTAAGGGGTAAGGGGTAGGGGGTGGTTTTTAATGAAACAAACAGATATCTGGACTCCTTATGCAATTATGTTAAATGGATATAAACATTTTTCTTTTAAGATATTTTTTCATACACTATATTCTGAACAGGGTTTCTCTCCCAAATTTCCTCCCAGAGCTTCTCCACCACCTGATATCCAACTCCATGGCTTTTCTCTCTCTAGAAAACAAACAAGCAAACAAAAACAAAGTAAAATTGACAAAGAAAGAAAGAAAGAAAGAAAGAAAGAAAGAAAGAAAGAAAGAAAGAAAAGAAGGAAAAGAAAAAACAGGAAAAGCACACAAAATGACACTTTTTTGTGCACAAAAAAATAGAACTGAGTCTTTTGCTACTAGATGTCTAAATATTTATGATGAAAAAGATGCATCTTCCTGGCAACTGCTTTAAAACAGTCCGAGAAACACATACACAAAGAAATAGATAAAACGAGACCACAGGTCTAGAGGAGCATGGCAGTCCATAACACTGTCTCTATTTCTGTAATGAAACCTCTAACAAGGCCAAGGCCCTGGGTTTGGTCCTCATCACCAGGAAAAGCAGGGAGGGGGCGGGGCTATCTTATAACTCAAACCACAGAGCTACAACTACTATAACTATACAGTATGGAGCTGGGGTACAGCCCAGTGGGAAAGCACTCACCTAAACACAAAAGTCTTACATTCAATGCCCACTACCATAAATAATATTTATAAATAGTTAATATACCACAATGTAATTGGTCTAGAATACTAAATATGTGATGTCAATGACTAATTGCCATATGTCAAGATGCCTACACTTTAAAGTCTACATATTATTCTCAATGTAAAGTGTCTCAAAATAAAGTATTTCTTTGTTTTAGACATTTCTAATAAACTTGAATCTAATCCAAAACAAATTATAAAACCCAAATTAGGGGCAGAGAGATACTGAAGACAAGAGCAGTGGGGGATGATGTGACTGACAAAGGACACATGTAAGGTAGAAAGACAAAACAAGGCCAGGCTCAGACATCGACTGAGAAGACGCAGCCCTGACCTTGACTCCATCTATTACTGTCCACAAAACTCTGTGCCCAACAAGCTACAATGCTGTACATGACAACATTCTCTTGCACTCATTCACTGTCCTCGGTTGTCAACACTTGGACCTATTAGACCTTCGTTTCTGCTGGTTACAAGAAAACCACACCATACAACTCCATTCAGTGTTTTCTGGACCTGTGTTTCACAAAGTACCCTTCCTAGTGTTAGAAAATCAGAGATGCCCCTCAACAAGAACAAGTGGTAGGTAGGCCCCGTCACTTTTCCATGTCACCTACTTTTCACAAGAAGCCTCTCTATCTTCTAAAACGCTACCTATGGCTTCCACACAACCTGTGAGGCCATCTGGAGACCTGCTGGTCACAACAATACATCTTTCACTTTTCCAGTCTCTGTTCCCAATATTCCACAGAGATTCCAACACAGGCAAACACACACCTTCCTGTCTCTAACATGCCTGAACGATCAAACCAACCCTACGTTATACACTGTTTAGCTAACCTATTCCTTCTTTTGCCTAGACTCAAAAACTCTTGACACTGGAGGGATCAAGTGTTACAGGTAATAACTATTACTCAGTCCCCCACAATGTGAAAAAATCTGATACTGCAAAAATTCTTTTTTCCAGTTTAACTTTCACGAATAAGTTAAAAGACTCTGTTCTCAGAGATCTGCTGCCTTGCTTCTCTGTCTCTTACATGAGAATGTAAGTTCACGAAAACTGAACTTTTACTTCATCCTACCTGGCTTATAAGGAAGCATTAAATGAGTAAAAATTTTACTTATAAAATTCAATTTGCTTTCTTTAGAATATAGGTATCAAGCATAAAAGTTATGACTGTTCTAGTCCTAGAAACAAGAACAGTAAAAAAAAAAAAAAATTAAAACATGACAAAAATCATAGACCTATAACATCCTTGTAAACCCTCATGTTCAAAGAAACTAAAAAGAATCGGTGTCTCACAGAAATTTATCACTATGTATAATCTCTTCTTAGTTCACTGTCTAGTTAAAAAAAAAGATAAAAGGTTTTTTTTTTAAAGTAAATTAAGGATTCTAGATAATCAAATTCTCAAACAAAATAAAACCTATTATTCCTCTAGTGAATGAACACAGAGGCTTTAGAAAAATAATAATTAATTTAGTCAACAAATTATTTACCTTCTACCAAATTTGAACACTGTTTAAAAACCCAGAGTTCTCTAAATGAACAAAGGCATTCCTGCCCTCAGAGCATTCTAGTGGGTTCTGGAAACTGTCTTAATTCTAACAGACCATCGCTCCTCCCAGAATTTATTAAAAGCAAGCCTAGTAATTCCAAAGCACTGACCTGGTACCATTTGCACTGTAGAGAGACAAAAGTGTCTCAAAGCCCATATTCCTCAGAGTAGAAACCCAATTTCCTCATAGGAGAAAATACAAGATCTTTAAAGTTAATCTCAACTGAAAAGGCAGTCTCCTCTTAGTAGGTGATGCCAATCGATAAACGCAGCTCTTACCCAAAGCCTCCCCTACATAATAGTTATCAGCAACAAGCTCTACCTCAGGAACAGAAAGCTCACACTTCTGCGAAAAGGAAATGTTGCTCATAACAGAGCGTAATGGAAGGGAAACCTCACAGCAGCCCAGCTCCCCTCACCAGCAAGCTTACTCCTTTCATAACGGTGAGGTGGGAGAATCTAAAAGCCACAACTCATCACAGTGAGCATTGAGGAGATGAAAGATGTGGAGTTAAGGAAGAAAGCACTCCTTCTCTTCAAGGTATCTCCCAGAGTAATAATCACAAACAAAAATCTTATTCTATTTAAAGTCCAACTTAGCAGGTAAAACAAGTAGGTTTTTGACACTTTAACACCTACACCAGTATTTTCTAGTGACTGCGTGAGAGCGTGAAGTCCTGGAACGAACTATACACACCGCAAACAGTTAAAACTACTTACTACCCATGCATCACCCAAACTGCCCATGTCTAACTCCTCTATTCTGGGGTTGGATAAATAGAAAGTATGAATGACCCAGGTCACAAACTCAGACACACCAGACAATTCTAACTTGACTACATTCTAAAGAGAACTTAAGTCAATCTGTTTGTAAAAGCTCATCTTAAATAGTATTCTTGACCATGAAGTCACTCAGCTACGACAAATAAACCAGATGCAAAAAAAGATGGACACTGCATGATTTCTACTCCTAAAAGGTGCACACAGTCAAGAAAAAAAAGCAGCATGCTGGCTTCCAGAGCCAAGAGGGAAATGTTTAGGATCCTGAAGTTTCTAAGCTTCAAACCAGAAAGACAAAAACATTATGAATGAAAGATTCCTAAGTAGAATCTGCTAGAAACAATGTGATTGAACTTAGTATCACTGAACTGCACACTTAAAAATGGTTAATATGATGAATCTTATACTGTGGCTATCACTTTAAAAAAACAAAAATGCCCAAAGGCTGCTAACTTGCACCTTCCATTAAACTTTCAGTTTCAGCCTCATTTGTAAAAGCTGAAGTCTTTCCAGGTTCTAAAAAAGGAAAAAGGTTAGCAAACTCAAAATTATGACTTTCTTTCCTTGGACCAAAACAAAAAACAAACAAACAAAAAAACCCCGAGTTTCCAAGCAAACTACCACTCCAAAACCCGAGAGGCCAAGAGCTGCCCCAAACTGAGTTCCCTAGCAGGAGCAGCCCTGATACTTGCAGACAGGCCTCACAGGACTCCACAGTTCTCATGGTAAGCTACAAGAAAACAGCCATTTTAAAATTCACTTGACAAAAATGATAATTTTCAATTATATACACCCAGAAGAGTCCTTGCAACAGAGGCCTGTCCTGCTGTTCAAACTAACCTGGCAGATTTATGGAGGGTTGCAAAGGCACACTTAGCCAATTTCAGTCTAGTGTAAGGAGTGGAGGTGGGGGATAAGAACTGAAGGATCAGCACTGCAATCCCAGCACTAAAGAGGCTGAGGTAGGGGAAGCCATGCACCTTGGAGACTAAGCTGGGCTATATACCAAGACCCTATCTGAATAGCTTAAAAATAAACAAAAGGAGAGACAATCAGTGGGGTCAGAGCAGCTGTCATCAGCATCATCTCAAAAGGCAAAGAAAAGGCCTTGACAAAGCCCCACATCTCCTGATCAGAGCCTCAAAGAAGCTAGAAATAGAAGAAAAACTCCAGTGTAACTATGGCCACATAAACATATAGCCAACATTATACTAAACTGAGAAAAAAATTCAAGCATTTCTTCTAAAAATCAAAACTGGACAAGTGTGCGTCTTAGCTCCACTCTTCCTCAGTGCACCCCCTTAACTCAGTCATTAAGGAAAAGGTACACACATGAAAAAGGAAGAAGCAACCACGTTCATCTTACACACAAAAGGGCTAGAAGACTCCACTAGAGAACTCAGTACTGATGGAAACCTTCAGCAATGTAGCCTGACGCAAAATCAACTTGGAACTCAGCAGCTTTTCCATACAATGACAAGAAACCAAGAAGACAACTTCAAAAAAATAAAAGACTTGAGAATACATCTAACCAGGCTGGCGAGACGGCTCAGTGGGTAAGAGCACTGCTCTTCCAAAGGTCCTGAGTTCAAATCCCTACATGGTGGCCCACAACCACCCATAATGAGATCTGACGCCCTCTTCTGGTGTGTCTGAAGACAGCTACAGAGTACTTGTGTATAATAATAAATAAATCTTTGGGCTGGAGCAAGCAGGGACTGAGCGAGCCAGGTTGACCAGAGGGAGCAGAGGTCCTAAAAAATTCAATTCCCAACCACATGAAGGCTCACAACCATCTGTACAGCTACAGTGTACTCATATACATAAAATAAATAAATAAATCTTTTTTAAAAAATACATCTAACCAAAACAGTAAAATACTTCTCCTTTTAAACATCACAGAACAAAATTAAAGAAGGCATTAAGAGCTAGGAAACCCCTCCCTACCCATGGATTAGCAGAATCGTAGCAAACTTCAGTATAACCAGATAGAAAATCATCATCATAAAGTCTAACAACGGTAAATAGCACTAAGGACAGACAATGGAACGATGGGACATTAAAAAGATTCTGTATCACAGAGAAAGCAGGGAAGAGAAGGAAGTGCTCTACACCAAAACTGGAGTTCTAAGGAAACCCAGGACAATGGAAGACAGCAGAGGAAAGCATGTGGCCCCACAACTGAGCATTAGACAAAAGCCTCTAGCTAGAGAACAAAAATCTCACATTAAAACCCCATCTCTCTTAAATTCCAATAATCTGATATTTCACACCTGACTTTCAGACATCCAAAACTAAAATACTACATGACATGGGTAACATAAATTTTTATAATACTCAAAAAGACAGTACATATATTCTAAAACTTAAGGGTGAAAATTGAAAAAGTATTTGAAATGCTACAAAACAAGAACATTTTCCCAAAGTTCGTCTTTTCCCTCCTAAAGCAGTGCAGGAAGGAATGAAGCAAGGTCTGGAAGCGTCTCCATCTCATCAACCCCTAACTTCTATAGATTCAACAATACACAGCAGAAGGTTTCTAGCTAAAATCATTCACACTAATATAGGCTCTACAAACGAAAACATAAAGACTGAAAATTTCCAATTCCTAAATCAAAGTCTCAGAGAAGGAAGGGAAGAAAATACCCAGAAGCCACTAACAACAGGACCCCGTCGCCTTAGTTTGTATTTGGGAGAGAAAGGAAAGAAACTAAACTTTTTATTTTCTTCACTGATTCAAAATTCTGAAAATTCATATCAAGCTTTGTTCGCTTCTCATATTAGCAAAAATAATGAAAACTAAATTTTAGGCAGCCTGTAATATTAAAGTTATATAAAACTTGTAATGAGTAAAATTATATCAAAAGCAAAAAATAACCAAGAGTACCCAGAATTTAGGAAAGCCTCAAAAAACGTTATAGTAAAGCTACCACAGCTGGGCATGGTGGTGCACGCCTTTAATCACAACACCTGGGAGTCAGAAGCAAGCGGATCCCTGAAATGGAGGCCAACCCGGCCTGGGAGTGAGTCCAGGACAGCCAGGGCCCCATGGAGAAACCGTCTCAAAACAACAACAATAACAAAATCATCATCTATAAAGTATCTCTGCCAAAAGAAAAATAAATAGATGAAGTAAAGCTTGAGACTGCTCTAGTCTCTAGTCTCAATTAACAATTTACAGAAAATTCACAACTATACCACTCGAGTAAGCTAGTAAGTCCAGAGCAAGAAACTGCAAGATCAACAAATGAACTGCCAGAAAAGAGAAAGCTGGAGGGTTAAGAACATTTTAAACCCGTGCTTTCACGATGTGTGCCTCAACTGGAAGGAAACATTTGAAGCAACTGAAAAATGGATCAACTAGAAGATATTGTAAAACCTTAGAAAGGACTGCTGTATATGAAAAAGAGCCTGAACTATTCACTGATGTAATGTCTATGTCAGAGTTTACTTCTAAACACCAAGTACAGTGTGGGACAGTCAGAGTATAGAGGAAAGACAACCATAGAGTTCATGCCTATAAAACCATTAAAAGAATGGGCACAGATTACTAATTTTAATACACTTAAATTTTTTCATAAAAAGTTTCAAGAGAAAACATTACGAATGAGATAAAGTTAGAAGCAACTGTACAGAATTAAGAATCTTCATCTATACTGTCATTACTATCAGAATTCTAAGTATTGTGTCAAGTTGTCCACACAGTACGTAATTTAATTGTAAATCATTTTTCCCTTAAAACTGATTCCTAGAATTGAAATTTAATGAACAATTCCTACCAACTCAAAAGTAACCTGCTCCATTTTCAAAGAGTGTGACTCATACAAGCAACAGACTAAAAATTATTAAGGTCAAAGCAATCAAATATCCATTAACAGATTAGTGAGTAAGTAAACACATTTTAATCATGTAATAAAAAAAGAATGAGTTATATTGCTGCATGCAAAAGCATCAGTGAATCTGAGCATTACAAAATTACTGACATAAGGCAATAATTACCCACGGCCCAGTTCATTCACCAGAGCTCAAACCCAGGAAGCAGCAGATGGGGAGAGGCTCACAGGAGCAGTTACTTTGGATGGTGATCGTGAAGGTGTACATATATGTATAAAGTTTCATCAAGCAATATACCACAGCTTTACATCTTTCAGTTTGCAAATTATACTTATTTTAAGGAAAATATATGTATCTGAACTGTGAGTAGAAACAATCTAGTATTCTACTCAACACTTGAGAGTATACACACACACTCTGAAAGAGAAAATCAACCATTTCTCATTACCCTCAAATTCTGTCTCTGGTTGCATGACTTAATTCCCCTTCTATAACTCACATAAAGTATCTTTTCTCTTTTACCTATATCTCATAGGAAAAGCATGAACCACCAGGAAATCAGTACGTTATAAAAAAAAAAAATCAAAAGTCAGACACTGTTTAATGCAATTTCTAATTAATAAAATAAGGTGACTTCTATGAGGCACTCTATCATATACACAATAGTCTAATTGGCAGTTAAGGATATTTCAACTTAAAAGCCACTATATGAGTATGTAATTTTACTCAGGCCACTCTGTGAGTGCAGAGCCTCCTACAGCCAAGGGAGAGCTTGTTTAGTCCTGTGAGAGATTTCTCCCCTCTGGACAGTCCCTGACTACCCAGGGAGGTAAAGTGTCACTTGAGGTGACACTTATCTATTATTTCTACACAAGTGATCTGTTTCCTTCCCCTCCCAACACTCTATCTTTGACCTATTTAGAATCACAGGTATTTGCAGCTCACAGCTCACAATGGTATCCTATTAAAAAGTTAACTTAAGGAATTAGAAAGCCTCAAAATACAGAGGATCTTTATTGTCCTGAAGTGCACAAATTTTAAAAAAAAATAGTAATATGGTACTATTCATACATGTCATTATTTCAGAAGTAAGTCTTAAGTGGAAGCTTTAATTTAAACACATAAACTATTGTTCACTAATATGAATTACATTCTTGATACTAAGGTATATTTAAGAATGCCTGAGAAGAAAAGAATTTACTGCAGTACTTCCCGGAAAAACCAAACAGGATGTTTCCCTTCTTTCTCATTTCAAGACAGACAGACACTCTAAAGGAAGGAGTCAGACGGGTGTTTAGATAATAACATTATCCGGCTACATGCTACGTTAGTGTCTTCAGGAAGCTTCTGAACGTCACAGATCCCTGCAAAGCAGTTCCACCTTAGGGTCCCACTTTAAAATTCCCCAAGACCTTCGTCTTGCTCCTTTGTCAAATTCCCGCTTGTTCCCTCTGCTCAACTTGTAATTACTAAAAGCACTCTAACTCAAGTGAATCATTTCCCTCCATTTTCTATAGGGAAGAAAACAATAAAACCTCTCATACCATCTAAAAGTGAGAATATGTAGAGACAGGGAAATATACTTATCAAAACAGGCAAAACATGCCTACTCAAAACATCTTTGGTAGAAGTTAGAGTTATGTAATCAAGAAAAAGACTTTCCTAAGAGAGTAAACTAGCTAGGGAAAAAAAAAAACCTTAAAAACATCATTAATTAATATACCTGACCCATGAAAACAGAGAAGGGCAGGAAGAACAGGAAGGCCTCTTATGAAAAGGTCAGCCATGAATAGGGCAAGATTCAAGGAAGAAAACATAGTACATTTAACTTACAGAAAGGGATGAGGCTCGGACAACATGGAAGCCAGTCTAAAAGATTTGAATTTCAGCAATAAAAATGACCATATGAGAAATACAGACATACAAGATATCTATTTCACTCAGCCTAAATGGGAATAGTATAAAGAAATAACAAAGAGGGGTGTGTGTGTGTGTGTTTGTGTGTGAGAGAGAGAGAGAGAGAGAGAGAGAGAGACCCCAAGAGAACACACACATAGTATGTCAGTGATCTTTCAAGGTATAATCAGATATTTGAGACATAGTTAAAAATTAAAAATATAACTGTGCCTCTGTCTTCTTTCTTTTTCTTTAAGTTGGTTGGCAATTTTTATATCAGCTGGGGTCAATTTGAAAGACACTATTCACCTTGTTATACATATATCTAAGCATGAAGTCCAGGAGAAATGATTTCCCTTTCCGGAAAGCTCCTGCCACAGACACCACGACTATGTTAAGGTCCCGTATGTGCTCCTGCAGCAGGATCTGCTCCAAAGCCTCTTCATCAAGCTCAAAGTTATGGTCATCTTCATGGGCGAGAACAATCTGTACTGGGCATGGTTTCTTCATAACCTCATCTGAGTTTACTAGGTCATCATCTTCATAATCCTCACCTAGAATTTAAAAAAGAAACAGGTTACTTTAGTCCCTACGTTACTAACTTCTCCTTAAGGACCACACCTAAAGCAAAATTTGAAATATTTCCTATCTATAGGACACTTGAGAATAGTTATAGAAAGGGGATATTCACGTTCCTTGGATTTTCAATCCTTCTACAGGAGGACAAACACTATCAGTGAGAGTTCCCATTTTATACACACAACTATACTAGGTCCTCTATTTCAGTCAAGCAAATTGAGCAGCTAACTGTAGGCCAGAGCTGGAACACTGTAGCTAGGCATACACAAAGACAAAACCAACTTCACCGAATACTTTAGAGACCAACTGCCCTTGTATTCATCACCTAGAAAATTATTCCTCAGCACAAAGATTAAATCAGATAGAATGTAGTGATTTTCATTCTGGAATTTAAAAAGTAAAATTAGGGTTCTAAGGGTATCCAAATATGACCCAATAAAGTTAACAACTCCCAATTTTTTAAGTAAGACTTACAGTTCCCTTGCCAAAGTAAGGTACACAGGACTGTTGTAGTGGAGAAAAATAGCCACTGAGGTGCCAGTGTCCACTGGGACTTTTCTCAAACACCGCAGCTACAACTTTAAAAATATGTAGCTTCTATAAACAACCAGACCCTTTCTCTGTTCACCACCACACAGGACAATGTGGTAACTTTTGCAGAAAGAGCTTTACTGAAAATTAATGGCGAAATAGCTACAGAAAATGGAAATGGAGACAACTGCCCAAGGTTTAGTTTTCTGTTCTTTGAAAAATCTAAGAGTCTAACAACTGTTGATTTGTACCTTGTTCAGTTTCTCTACCAACCTCCTGGTCCCACGGAGCAATTAAATTAATACTAGGTAGGGACTTTATCAATGTTTCTCCATCAAAAGTAGTAAGCCAAACTCCCTTGAACCTGTCCACTAAGTGTCATCTCCTCTCCAAGGAGACCTCTGATATCTGCTGTGTTCTATTCCCCATTCTCCCGTGAGAAGGGCCAATCTACTTAGTTATGATACTATCAGCCAGCAACGAAACAATCATTATCCATACAAACACCAACCACAGAGCAGCCCCTCTACCTGCAATGAGGATCTTAACAGGCGAGAACACCTAGTTCTGCCCACCTCGTTTGCCTCTCCTGCCACACGACAAGGCACCTTTAACACAGCACAGCCAAATGAACAACAGTATTTTTTCAAACTGTACTTTGAGTGATAATAGATTACAGAGAGCAAGCAAGTCTGAAGGAGAATTTTTGGAAGTAAAAGCAATCACCGTTTAATTAGAGAGAGCATTTTCATTTCCTTTTAATAACATTTGGCTGCAACCTATTACAATCTCTGAATTCACAAAAGTTGGTTTTGCAGGACAGAAATCCCAGCACTTGGGAGGCAGAGGCAGGCAGATTTTTGAGTTTGAGGCCAGCCTGGTCTACAGAGTGAGTTCCAGGACAGCCAGGGCTACACAGAGAAACCCTGTCTCGAAAAAAAAAAAAAAAACTTTGCAAGGTTAATCAATAGTTAACACCAGAAGAAGGTAAAATTCCCAGATCCACTCAGAGCTCTGGGCCAGTTCTGACCTGTAAATGGCAATCACATGTCTAGCTAATGGTCACCACCAGTATTAGCTTGGCACACAGTAGGCACTATGGATGTTTGCTACCAAAGTAAAAATAGTTTTAAAAAATTAAACAGGAACTTTTAAACTTTAAAATGCCAAAATACTATTGTGACTGTCACTCATGTAACTATAGGCTAACATCACCATATACTTGTTGCTAAAGCACAAATCAGGACATATGTCCCCTTTTCCCACTCTTTTAATCATGATTAAAACTATTTCTCACTACCTTTTATCTCATATATCATATTTATGTTATATTGGTCTTCATCAACACACTTGCTCTCCTCCCCAAACCAATCCAACCTCCACAGGGCAACTAAGAGCGTGCATGCGCGCGCACACACACACACACACACACCACACACACCACACACACCACACACACACACCACACACACCACACACACACACACACACCACACACACCACACACACCACACACACCACACACACCACACACACCACACACACACACACCACACACACACCACACACACACCACACACACACACACACCACACACTCACCACACACTCACCACACACATCACACACACACACACACCACACACACACACACACACCACACACACACACACCACACACACCACACACACACACCACACATACACACACACCACACACACCACACACACACACACCACACACACACACACACCACACACACACACACCCCACACACACACCACACACACACACACACACCACACACACACACACCACACACATACACCACACACTCACCACACACATCACACACACACACACCACACACACACACACCACACACACACACACCACACACACCACACACACACCACACACATATACCACACACATACACCACACACACACCACACACACCACACATACACACACACCACACACACACACACACCACACACATACACCACACACACACCACACACACACACACACCACACACACACACACCACACACATACACCACACACACACCACACACACACACACACACACACCACACACACCACACACACACACACCACACACACCACACACACACACCACACACACACACACACCACACACATACACCACACACACACACACACACACCACACACCACACACACACACACACACACACACCACACACACACCACACACACACCACACACACACACACACACACAAAATCTGTCTTCTTACTTAAGAGGCAGGTGGATTTCTTAGTTCGAGGCCAGCCTGGTCTACAAAGTGAGTTCCAGGACAGCCAGGGCTACACAGAGAAACCCTGTCTCGAAAAACCAAAAAAAAAAAAAAAAAAAAAAAAAAAGCTTATGGTTGCCACAGATTCAGAGCAAGTAAAGACACAGGCAGAGAAGAGAAATGTTTGGGGCAGTGAAAGTATATAATTGTGAATACCACTCATTACACATTTATAAATCAATTAACTAAATTTAGAAAAACAAAATATACAGCTCTCAGAGTGAAATTTTACTGTGAAATACCCATCTTGGATAATACATCAAAGGCTAACGTTATAAATGAACTGCTCTAATGAAGGACATTGGTAATGAGGAGAGACATTTGGGAACTGTACTTTCTGTTTATTTTTGCTTGAACTGAAAACTACTCTAAGAAATAAAATCTACTTTTAAAGGATACATATCTTTCTTCCATTTAATCACACTTTATCTTAAGTCTACTAAATACAGGGCTGGTGAGATGGCTCAGCACCTAAGAGCACTAACTGCTCTTCCAAAGGTCCTGAGTTCAAATCCCACCAACATGGTGGCTCACAACCACCCATAATGAGATCTTCTGGTGTGTCTGAAGACAGCTACAGTGTACTTATGTATAATAATAATCTTTGGGCCAGAGCGAGCAGGGACTGAGCAAGCGGAGTTGACCAGAACGAGCAGAGGTCCTAAAAAATTCAATTTCCAACAACCACATGAAGGCTCACAACCATCTGTACAGCTACACTATACTCACATATATTAAATAAATAAATCTAAGAGAGAGAGAAAGAGAGAGAGATGATCTAGCTCTATCACCTAACTATAAATTTAATTATAAGACAATAAAGATGCTTCCGATCTGCAATACACCTCTAATGTTAGCTACCTTATACCAACCCAAACCTAAATTTACAGAAAGAGAGCAAAGAGTAACTTCCTGTCAAAAACAGTAAAAGTATCTTTTAGAATATTCAAATTTCAAACACAAACTTAAAACAACTTTTATAGAAGGGAAGTGTTCAATTAAAAGAAAAGTTATCTAACAAAAGCAAGTACTTTAAAGACTGGTCCTTACATTTACACTCTACGCTCCAATAAAGATATCTATCAGCTAAGTATTCACGAGCTCATTGTCCCAAGCGCTTTTTAGAGCCTTGAAGTAACTAAACCTTGAGACCCCTACTTCTAGGAATTTGTGATAAGGGAATAAACAAAGGTGTTGACAAATATGTACATGTTAGTTTCCCACTGTTATTTCTAGTAGTGAAAAATTAAACCTGAGTGTCTCAAAACTGGAAAATGAACCAAGTTTTAGCCATAACTGACAAATTAGGCAGCTTCAAATATACACTCTTAAGAATTAAAAACTAGTTTTTAAGATCTATTGCTGTGTGTGTGTGTGTGTGTGTGTGTGTGTGTGTGTGTGTTAGTAGTATGTGGATATGTGCGTATAAGTACAAGTGCCTGCAGGTCAGAGGTGCTGGGACCCCCTGGAGCTGGGGTTATGAGTGTTTCTGGGACCCATGAAGGTGCTAGGAACTAAACAAAAATTCTCTGCAAAACTAGTATGCATTTTAATTGCTGAACTTCTCCTCGACCCTTAAGAATGATTTGTAAATCAGCATAAAGTTAACTGAGGAAAAAGCAGTTAAAGTAGTAAGAATCAGCCCCAATTCTCTTGATTTGTTTTCTTTTGCTGTGCTTTTTAAAAATAAGTAATCAGGCACATGAAAAGCTGGCGACATGAAATCACAAAGAGTAAAGAAAGTAAGACTGTGCTACAAACAAACAATGCATACAAGGCATTTTTGTCACACACTAGCCAGCATGTAGCACATAGCCATAGTCCCTAAAAAGCAAACTATAAAGTGAGCACAGTGCTCATTTCCAATGCCTTGGGGAGGGAACCATTTCCTAACTACAGCATGAAGAGCTAGGCAACAAGCAACTCTGAGCTCACCAATACTGACACCGCAGGACTGTGAGTCTGGAGAGAAAGCCAAAAGCAGCCAGCAGCCCTGCAGCAAGGGGCAGCAAACTTGACAGGTGCAGGGAACACTTCACTTATAAAGTGAGATCTGCTACTCAAGGCTGGAAGGGAAAGCAGGTGCTTTGGAGTTGTGGCTATGACAGGCTGGGAAGATCTCACACATCAAACTTCAAGCTAAAACACTAGAAAGGCCCCGACTCAGAATTAAGGATCATGTCCTCAAATAAGATCCCATCTAAGCAGCCGGGCGTGGTAGCACACGCCTTTAATCCTAGCACTTGGGAGGCAGAGGCAGACGGATTTCTGAGTTCAAGGCCAGCCTGGTCTACAAAGTAAGTTCCAGGACAGTCAGAGAAACTCTGTCTCAAAAAGCCAACGCCCCCCCCCCCAAAAAAAATCCCATCTAAGCTGTCCAAACAAAGCCTAAAACTAAGACTTAAGAAAGATCTGCAGGATGCAGTTTTGAAACACGGTACAGGGGCTGGGGAAGCTCAGTCAGCTTAAGTTTGTTTCATAAAACAATAGGACCAGATTTCAAATCCACTGCACCAACGTAAAGAGCCCAGAATATGATGCACACCTATAATCCTAACCAGGAGAGTGGGAACCAGCAGGCTTCCTGGGGCTTGCTGCCCAGTGAGACCAGTGAAGTAAGTGAGCTCCAGGCTCACACATGTATACTCACAGAGGAAATTTAGTACAAACAATGAGAACTTCCTTCTCAATTTTCTGAATATATACCCCAAGGGTGAACCCTAATTTGTCAATTCTGAATGATCATAAAGTATCAGAGAAGCTAATTTTATCACAACAAAAACTGGGTAAAAATGCAGACTCTAAAATGCATAACAATATCAAAGAGGGATCCTGTCTTTAAACTTAAGGAAAACAACCAACACCAATCTCCGGCCTCTAAGTGTGTGTGTAAACACACACATCTACACCATATACATACTCAAGACAAAAAAGAAATTTAGTATAAACACAAACTGCTTGCCACTCAAGCATCAAAAAGTGATTCTGGATCTCTGACACCCACAAAAAATAACCAGGCACACATCCGAAATCCCAGCACTGGGGAAGCAATAGCAAGATCCCAGACAGTCTAGATGAGCTGGTGAGCTCAGCGTCCAGTAAAAGACCCTAACTCAAAAACGAGGTAAATAGCAACATATCAAACACTGGCCTTTGTATATGTGAGCACGCACGCATGCACGCGCGCGCGCACACACACACACACACGCACACGCACAGAGAGAGAGAGAGAGAAAGAGAGAGAGAGAGAGAGAGCGCACACACCAACAGAAATAAAAAGAACATTTAGACCTAAATAATAAAACATTCACTGAACAGACATAAGGAGATGGGAAGCCACAGAAGAGCTGGTGACCTGGAAAATATCCGACAACATTAGCAAAAGTAAAAGGAATGAAGAAAAAAACTAAGTCTCAGAGACGTGTGTCACAACAGGCAATATGTACCTAAGAGTCCAATAAGAACAGAGCTAAGAATACGTTAAAGAAAAACGGTGAAAGTGAAAACCTCACCATATTTGTTTTAGAGACTTACATACTCAGTATTCAGCATAAACACTATTAACACCAAGTTAAAAATGACTAACTTTTAAAATCCTGAAGCTGGGCTTAACCCACATATATACTGCTTTCTTTGTACAAATTTTCTTCAATTTTTTTTTCACTTTGTCATCTCAATTTTAAAAAAAGGTAAATGTCAAATATCAAATTGTTTGAAAGTTACCCAATTGTCACTCTGGAAATGTACAGTGCTATTTTAAACTTTGAAAAACAAGAAATGAAAGAGCATAAGTTCTCTTCCAGCCTTAGCCAATAATATCAGCGAAGCATAGCTGGGAAGAACAAGGCGACCTAGCTGCAGGAGTGCATCTCCAGGTCAGGGCCATCACCAGTCCTCTCTACTAAAGCTGACGGGTTGACTAATGATGTGGGAAACATGATAGCATGCCTGTCAGCAAATACAGGAAAACAAAAGCACAGAACCAAAGCAATAACGTTTGCAGACAGACTTTAGTCTGCAATCTACAAAACGCTTCACCACTGGGAAGCAAGACCTCACAGAAGTCAGTGTAAATAAATGCCAAGTGTGAGAGACTGGGGGACAAATGATTAACAAGTGTCATTGAAGCTAGAGAGGAGTGTCCCCGTGATATTACTCAACATTAAAAGAGAATTACTATTTGAGAATATCATCAACAAAATAATTTCTCAGTGAGTGAATGTATTATGCTAAGCTACAATGCCAAGAAAAACAAGTAACAAATGGTTTCAAAGAATAGTTAGCTGAATTACTAGACTCCCAATAAAAGAAATTCATCAATAAAGCATTTTCCAAGGGGGGGGGGAGGAAATCATTAAAAATACTTGTTCTCAAGCCGGGCATGGTGGTGCACGCCTTTAATCCCAGGCGGATTTCTGAGTTCGAGGCCAGCCTGGTCTACAGAGTGAGTTCCAGGACAGCCAGGGCTACACAGAGAAACCCTGTCTCGAAAAACCAAAAAAAAAAAAAAAAAAAAAAAAAAAAAAACCAAAAAACAAACAAACAAAAAAAATACTTGTTCTCTGGTATCTACTACAACATTTTAGAATATTAACAAGAAAAGTAATAACTAATTAATAATAACTAAGAGATATTCCTCAGTTGTTTGGAATAAGGTAGCCCTGCTAGGTTGCTAAACTCTACCAAGTAAAGGGTATCCTAGCCTTGCTTATTCTATTCCTAGAGTAACTGTGAGAGAGGACTAAGGACACCTCCATCCATGTAGCTTTAAGAAGCTGCATTAGGACTAAAAACATAACCACCATTCAATAAACTTATTAAAGGCCTGCCAAATATTTTTCCAATCATTTATTTTCAGACTAAATTATATATAACACAAAATAGTATTCCTAAAAGAATACTAACTAAAAACAATACATTTGCAGGAACTAATAACCTAAGTTAAGCCTGTTAATTAAAAGTGTTAGTTCAGCGGGTAGAGAGATGGCTTGCAGGTCTGAGCACTGGCTACTCTTCCAGGAGGCAGGTTAGTGTCCCAGCACCCACAAGGTGGCTCACAACCCTCTGTAACTCTAGTTCCAGGTGATCCAACACCCTCTTCTGGCTTCCACACGCATCAGACAGAAATGGTACACAGATGTACATTCAGACAAAACAGGCATATACATATAATAAAGGATTTTTAAAGAAAAATTAAATTCACTATATCTGGCAGACTAAATGAAGGTGCTTACTGGTATGAAAGACTAAACAGAATCAGCTTTAAACTCAGATCCACTGAATGCCTTCAAAGAAAACAACAGGTACAGACGGTGTCACTAGTTGGTTATACTAAACATTAAAGGAAAAGAAACCAATCCTTTTAGCCTCTTCTAGGAGAGAAGACAGGACAATTCCTTCCTATTCACTTTATGAAGCCAAAGTTATTACCAATATCAAAACTAAAGACAGTGATAGAACACAAAAATATACATCAGACATGAGAATCTAATACTCAGAATAAACTCTTACTTAAATAAGAACTACTTTTAAATAGACAAGCTATTTCTACCACACAATTCAAAGGTACACAAATAATAAACTGGCACAGAAAGAAACACAATGCTATTGGATATTAAGAGAAATATAAATTAACATCAGATGGACAGCAATACCTTATATACAGCTAAATATTTGTCAGCAATCACACTCCTTGATAGCTAGACAAGTGAGAACATACGACAACAAAAGACTTAAACGCAAATGTTCACAGCAGATTTATTCCCAATATCCAAAACCTGGAAATAACCCAAATGTTTGTTCATTTACTAGAAAGTAAATAAATTCTGTTAAATCCATAAAACAAACTGCTACTTGGCAATGTAAGAAATGGGTTATATACTTACATTCAGATATGTGTATATGTGTGTGTGTGTGTATGTGTATATATATACACATACACACACACACCGGTAATCCTAAACAGTCACTTTGTATGCTAAGTGAAAGATGTCTCACATACATTACTGTACTATATGATTTCATTTTATAAAATCCTTGAATTAAGTCAAACTGTAATCACAGAAATTAGCAGTTTATCAGGAGCTGCGAATAAACATACTGACTATATAATAATAATATGACTTATATGTAACATATAATAATTTTGTAACAATGATAAAAATAAATGTTGAATACAAAAAGATTTTTAAAAATAACTTTTTTAGGTATTATTCTATATCATGATTTCAGGTTATAAACTATACATTTGTCAAAACCAAATATACTACCAAACCAGTGGATTTTTAATCATATGTGACTAATTCCTCATTTTTATTTCTTAATATAATCAATACTTTTGTTCAAAATTTAATTTTTAAGGTGAACGCCTTTAATCCCAGCACTTGGGAGACAGAGGCAGGCGGATTTCTGAGTTCAAGGTCAGCCTGGTCTACAGAGTGAGTTCCAGGACAGCCAGGGCTATACAGAGAAACCCTGTCTCGAAAAACCAAAAAATAAATAAATAAATAAAAATCATTTTTCAGAGCAAAAACATTCTAATCGGTATTCTAGGACAATGTTCAGAAAAATTAGATCAATGTGATTAAAACCTGGAGCTGGACAAATGGCTGAAAGCTTAAAAGCACAAACTGCTCTTGGGAAGGACCTGAGCTGACTTGGCACCACCATTGGCAAGCAGCTTTCAACTCCACCTGTAGCTCCATCAGTAACAGGGCCTCTGACCTCCACAGGCCTGCACTCACCTGAGCATGCCAGACAGACAGACAGACAGACAGACAAATAGGCCTCTACAGGCACCTGCACTCACATGAATATACCCACACACAGGCACAGAGAGACAGAAACAGAGAGAGAGAGACAGACAGACAGACAGACGCACACACGATTAAAAAATAAATACTTAAAAACTGGAGCTGTCCACCAATTCTAACACTCTTCGATTTAAATATTTCCTCATGAACTAATTATAGGATTTTAAAAACATAATTTTGAGGTTTCTGATGGTAACAAATAAATCTCTTGCCCACTTTAAAAAAAGGATAACTCCCATTTAACTCTAATCTACTCACACTAACTTGTTTGTTATTTGCTTTGTTTGTTGAACAAGGTTTCTCTGTATGACAGCGAGGGCTCTGCTGGAACTTGCTCTGTAGAGCAGGCTAGCCTCAAACTCACAGAGATCAGCCTGCCTCCCAGTGTTTGGATTAAATGCATGTGCTACCACTGCCTGGCATCACGCTTAATTTCTTAAAGAACTCTTAGCTAAGGTTTTTAGGGGGAAGAAGAGGGTAGAAAAGAAGGGCATTTTTCTAGACCTAGGCGTGTCTTAGGCATCAATATACATCAAACTACACATACTCGCTAGAAAATATTTCATACATACATTGAAATTCTAATACATGTGCTTAAAAACTAGCCTTAACATTTAAAATTAAATGCCAAGAGCTTTATAGGTTGTGTCATATAATTCACTTATTCTAAAGCTACATCGGTAGGCTAATGTAGGCAGAAGGGGACTAGATCATGACATGTCTTCTATAGCAGTCAACTGTTACTCCAAATCTAAGGATCTTGTTAAAATGCATATTCTGACTCCTTATATCTAGGGGGTGCGGGGGTTGAAAATTGAGTTTGTAATCAGCTTCAAAATGATCCCAAAACTCACAGTCCTAAAAAAAAATATGGAATAAGTAAGGTCACAATATTTACTCAAGCTTAGTATATAAATGTCATCCATTTACTCTTATTTCAGCTGGTCTCTAATAAGGTTCAAAGTCAAAAAAGGGAGAAGTTTTAAGGTTGTACCATAATATTCTATCCTTCCTGGAGACTGCTGATAACCAAAGTCAGTTTAAGTATTGAGTCTATAAGAAGCACTAGAGACAAAGAACTAAACAAACTCTACTTATAAAGAAAAGAAAGAGTGCTTCTAAAGTGTTACCATGTTCTTTCTATAGCAGGACTGAAAACAACTGCTCCGGAGTGGTCAGCAGGCTCTTAAGTGAGCCTTCACAGTACTGGGACCTGCCTCCCAGACTGATACACTGGAACACAGGAACACTGACAAAGACAGAGACCTGAACTTCAATGAAATGTTTTATTGAAGGAGGAAAGCAGTATCTGCCAATCAGACATTGGAAAACAGTTTAATTCGTAATTTGCTCCTAAAATAAAAATACCAGTTGGAACTTATAAATTTTTCTCTACAAAACTAAAGTATAATGTAAATAACAGGAGTAGCAGGAGGATTCTGACTCCAGAAAAGGATTTATTAACAGTGTCAATTACCATATACTTTTCCCCATTAGTCCTGCCCTGTCAGGAATATGCTACCCTAAGAACCTTAGAAATGATTTGGAGAGTATATAATAGTTTATCTCCTTCTTCATTATACTCAAACCAGAAAACAAAGAGTTGTTTTCCTGTAAGATTCACATATTATCTTCCACTTGAAATCTATCCTGTTTCCATAGCAACCAGCAGTGATGCCGTACCATTTTTGCTGTTCCCACTTAAAGAACACTATGGCATAAAATCCTTTTATGCATTTTATGGAACTAGATGAGGGAAAATGTAATGTAAAATATATTATGTGTATATGCAAATTATTTTTCCAAAACTGCCATGATCAGTTCTTTAAACAATATACTTGAGTATCAGATGCATTTTAAGATTTTTTTAAAAGCCACTTAAATTAAGCTTCTGGACCTGGTGGTAGCACTATTTTGTACTTAAAATCAGGTTGTCAATGAAGACATCCTAGAAATAAGAACACCTCTGTCCCCAAAGAGGTCAGTGATGGCTAACTTTAAAACTGTAGGCTAAGAATTCAGGGCAGAATCCCTCCCTAAGGAAAGCCATGAAACATCCTGGAGCAGAGGACTGACAAGATCAGCATGCTCTGCTGAGAGAAACTGGAGGTGATGAGTAAGAACTGTAAAGAAAGGATCTAAAAAACGGGAGATCAGATAAAAGGCATCAGAAGAGCTTGCTATGCGGCCAGAAGCCCAATGCCAAAGTGACAGTGAAAACGGCCAAGCCATGTCAAGGCCCTTCTTTGGCCTAGCCACTGGGCTAACATTACAATCATTCCGTGTTTTTGTAAGGAGTACTATATTTTCTTAGGTGTTTACTAAATGGCATATGCTTTCCTCATTATTCCTGCCCCTTGTCAGGAATATGCTACCCTAAGAACTTCCAAAATTAATACTGGCACAGTGACAACAAAGTTTTATAACAGTCAGGAGAAATAAATCAAAAACCAAAAAAGGGTTCCCTGACTTAGACAACAGTTCCCTTCCTGGCCCAAAAGGTAACTCTGTGGCGGGCGGTTAAAGGGCGGCCAGTCTGTGATAACCATCCAGCAAGGGAATCAATCACAAGGCAGAGTTAACAGGACAAATCTTAAGGACATTTAAGACACAAAATTCTATTTTGCCCTATCTCTCGGTACCTCAGACAACTAAAACTGTAGCAGCTCAAAAACAGAACATGCTCAAAACTCAGCTTCGCCTCAACGCTGGCAAAATGTCTGCTATGAAATTGGCTAAAGAGAACCCCGCCCCCCCCCCCCAAAAAAAAATAACTATGCTTCACACTAGATAAAATGTAATTAATCTGAAAAACACAAAGCATTTCAAAAGTCAGCTTTGCCTTAGCTGGCAGGGTGGCATCCTTTAATCCCAGCACTCGGGAGGCAGAGGCAAGTGGATTTTCTGTGCATTGGAAGCCAGCCTGGTCTACAGAGTGAGTTCCAGGACAGCCAGGGCTACACAGAGAGACCCTGTCTTGAAAGAAAACAAACAAAGCTGGAAACTGTTTCCTACTGTATTCTCCTTCTGTTCCCTAGGAAGACAATGGTAGGTAGGGTCCATGTCAGGATTCCCTCCCTGTGGTAAATAATGCAACCTGCACAAAGACAAGGGGAACAACAGCTCCAGGGTTGGGAGCCACATTTTGGGCGACCAAGTTTCTCCAAAAGTTATTCAGCCATTGAAGGCTAATTTGGAGGAAGGGGGGAGTCCAAGACAGGCTCTCTCTGTAGCCCCGGCTGTCCTGGAACTCAATTTGTAAACTAGGCTGGCCTCCAACTCTAAGATCCACCTGCTCTGCCTCCCTAGTGCTGGGATTCTAGGTGTGTGCCCACCACTCCAGCATTAGGATCAAATCTTTCTCTTAACTACAGAAAAATAGCTCATATTCCTTTCTTATTAAACATGTTTAACACCTCTGGATTTTTCCAGTAGATTCCAGTTACTTTTACACCTCTTTAGATTGAAAATTCTTAGAAATTAGAATTTCAAGAATGCTATAAATTTCTAGAAAGCTTAAATTGTTTTGTAAAAAAAACAACACGCTGCTTACTAAGGTATATATATGTCTTATATTTCACTAAAGCCCACACAATCTTCAAAGCCTAATAAAACCCACACTAAAACTGGGAGATGCCTGGAGTAAGAGTGGCCACCACCAAGCCTAAAGACCTTGAGTTCAATCCTGACCGTACAAACGGAGAGAAGCACTAACTGCATGCACGTGGTGCTAGCAGGTAGGCACACTCACTGCACATGGTGCTAGCAGGTAGGCACACTCACTGCACATGGTGCTAGCAGGTAGGCACACTCACTGCACATGGTGCTAGCGGGTAGGCACACTCACTGCACATGGTGCTAGCGGGTAGGCACACTCACTGCACATGGTGCTAGCGGGTAGGCACACTCACTGCACATGGTGCTAGCAGGTAGGCACACTCACTGCTACATATTTTGGCACCTGACACAAGCTACAGAAAATGTCTCCACCATATTGCCTGTAGGTGTGTCTGTGGGGGATTTTCTTGATTAGTGATTGACGTGGGAGGGCACAGCCCACTAGAGGTGGTGCCATCCCTGGACAGTGGTCCTGGGTGGTATAAAAAAACAGACTGAGAAAGGCAGGGAAAGCAAGGCAGTAGGCCGTAGGCTGTATTCCTCCATGGTCTCTCTGCTGTAGTTCCTGCCTTGGCTTCCCTCAATGATGAACTGTGAACAGGACATGTAAGCCAGACAAACCCTTTCCTCCCCCAATTGTTTTTGATCTGTATATTAATACAACAATAGAAGCAAACTAAGACACACTCAAATAAGTCTTAAAAACTAACATGGAAAATGGAGAGGAGCCTGAGGAAAAGGTCCAGTGACAGGTCCAAAGTGGGATCCAGCTCAAGTGGAGGCCCCAAGGCCAAACACTATTACTGAGGCTATGGAGCACTCACAAAAAGGGACCTATCATGACTGCCCTCTGAAAGACCCAACAAGCAGCTGAGTCAGATACAGATATTTGTACCCAACCAATGGACAGAAGCTGCTGACCCCTGTGGTTAAATAGGGGAAAGCTGGAAAAAGCTGAGGAGGAGAGCGACCCTATAAGAGGACCAGCAGTGTCAATTAACCTGGATCCCCCAAATCTCCCAGACACTGGACCACCAACCAGGCAGCATACACCAGATGATATGAGGCCCCCAACACATATACAGCAGAGGACTGCCAGGTCTGGGTTCAGTCAGAGAAGATGCACCTAACCCTCAAGAGACTGGAGGCCCCAGGGAGTTTAGAGGTCTGGTGGGGTTGGGAGTAGGGGGATGGGGAACAAACAGTCAGAGTGGACTGGGAAGGAATGAAATCTAGAGTGTACTTAAAAAAAAAAAAAAAAAAAAGCCGGGCGTGGTGGCGCACTTGGGAGGCAGAGGCAGGCGGATTTCTGAGTTTGAGGCCAGCCTGGTCTACAGAGTGAGTTCCAGGACAGCCAGAGCTATACAGAGAAACACTGTCTCAAAAACAAACAAACAAACAAACAAAAAAGGCTAATTTTTTAAAAGTGAAAAGCAGCCTCTATCATCTGCTTCCCGCTAAGGCCTTATAAAGGGGCTGATGAAGAGAGGAGAGCTTCAATCAAGTCACTCCTCTACATCACCATCCCTCTCTACAGTTAAAGACTGCTCCCAATAGGAAAGTTTAAAAAAAAACAAACAACACTAGAGATCCTAGACTAGACTAGAGGTGTTACCTCTCACCAGGTGAGTATCTGTGCACCTAGAGTTCTGACAGTAAGCTCTCTGGGCAGCCACTAACTGATTACACCAGTTTCAGTCACAGAGATGCTGCTCTATGGAATAATCCCCATTAAACTAAAGTTAGAAAGTAGATCCCCTTTATTCTACTTGTACTGGCCAGAAAACCATGTACAAGTTAGTTAAAGGTGCATATTATCTTACCGGGAAAGTGACGGATTATTAGTCTTTCATGACTTAAATGTCTTATGCCCATAAAATCAACTACTGTATAGCCATTTATCCCAGGGTGGAGAAAAACAGTAATTTACTACAAAATCCTATCTGATGTGTGCATACACAAACAGAGAGTGAAAACTGCTAAACAGCTACTTGAGAACCCTGCCACCCTCACAGCCCCTAACAGGCAGGGCTGCCTACTTCACTGCCTTCTCTTTGCACAGACCCCACCTTGGCCGGCCTACTTTTCATTTCAAGGGAAGTATGACTACTACAGCTCTGTGACAAACCACTTGGCTCTGCCAGCAAGGGCATGGGTCAATCTTAAGCACCACACGGAAAGCAAACAAGAAAGCCCAGCCCACTGACTTCACTCCCACAGCAGTCACTCATATCTAATCACATGTGGCAATCCACGAATGGCCCTCACCTCCTCTAACCCTGGTGAGAAATGGAGCAAGTGCCTGCGAAGCTTCTGTAACTGGGGAGACAGCACACACGCCCTCCAGTGGGAACAGCACTGAACTCCCTCCCCAGAACAGAGAGCTTTAAGAAATAAAATGCAGGGGTTTTCAACTATTTTGTTAGGCAACAGATAGTACCTGTCACCCAATGTTCAGGTTCCATATCTTGGTGGCAAAAGAGAATAGGAGATGAAACAAAACTTCAGAAATGAATTCATTGTGGAATGAAGTTTAATTACTCTGTGGCCAAATCTATTTTCCTTAAGGTTAAAAAGTAAATAAAATGCGTGACTTCTCTGAAGTAACATACCTGGGATCTAAAACCCTCAAATGGCTACAAAATCAGAATGCTACCGCCCTTGAGAAGGAAAAGAAATAAAAATTGTTCCTCTGTTCTTTGCCCAGAGAAAACCCTCCTTAAATGTTCATTAAATGAACATTTTAAAAAGTTATTCCTACTTCTGCACCTAATATTTCTGGCTTTTGAGAGCTTACTTGAAAAAGCTTTGCTCCCATTTGTACATCAAACCTATGTCGCACAAACAAGAGCTGTCAGTGTGCCTCACAGTTAAAGTGTCTTCTACTCCAGCAGCATCTCCCTGGCTGGTGTTCAGTCACCCTAGGGAGCTGCCTAGTTCCAGCTGTGGAAAGGTGTTATCTAGGAAAAAGTGTGACTATTTTATTTGGGGGAATAATCAGAAATGTTACCATAAAGTTAAAAGCCACACTAAAAAAGAAAGGCTGTAGAAACAAATGGCTCAGTGAAGACAGCAGACCCATGCTCAGCTCCCAAAGCCACATAAAACGGCTCACAACCGCCCCTAACTCTCTCTCCAGGGATCTGACCCTCTGGCCTTTGTGTGAACCTATACTCAGAGCACACACGAACACACACAAGCACACACATTTTTAAAAATAAATATTTAAAAAGAAACAAAACAATAGGCGTCCTGAAAGCCTGTGCACCTGTGTGGGGTCCACTCCAGCTACAAGCTCCTTTTCTCTCCTGCCTCATCTCCCTCTAACAATGCCTGCACTGTCAAGCAGCTTCTCCCTGTCCCCATAAAAAGAAGTCCACAGAATTTCAAAAGTGCGCTACCCAGCAGACTGAGCACCTACAGAAAGACGCCTGGAATCCTGTCAACTAGAAGGTCAATCATTCATACACCCATGCAGTGTTGGATCCTAAATCCACTCTGGAGGCGGGCGCAACATCTAGCACTTACCCTGATGTTTGGAAGACCCTCGGTTTGATCTTCCACACAGGGAGGGAAATGTCTTGGGGTTATTTTCTTTTTTTACATGAGTTCACACAAGCACACAATTTAGTTTGTAATGCAGGTGACTCAGAAGCAAACTGGCGGTGTCGGGCCTGCCTTAGAAGTCATTTGATAGGAATGGCTGTTAAGTGAAAGTCTTCCACACATGACCACCAAATGAAAGGCCGAGATCTATGAGCAACGGCAGAACAGTTAACAAATGGTAGTCAAGTGCTACTTATCAACAGTCTATAATGACAATTTTGGAGTTTTGGTTTCTGTAAGAAACATAAAAGTATTTTAAGACTACGTTTTCACTTGAATCCCAGGTGTGGGACATTGGGCTGCTTCAGACTGTCCACACAGGTGTGGGACATGGGGCTGCTTCAGACTGTCCACACAGGTGTGGGACACAGGGCTGCTTCAGACTGTCCACACAGGTGTGGGACACGGGGCTGCTTCAGCTTGTCCACACAGGTGTGGGACACGGGGCTGCTTCAGACTGTCCACACAGGTGTGGGACACTGGGCTGCTTCAGACTGTCCACACAGGTGTGGGACATTGGGCTGCTTCAGACTGTCCACACAGGTGTGGGACACTGGGCTGCTTCAGACTGTCCACACAGGTGTGGGACACGGGGCTGCTTCAGACTGTCCACACAGGTGTGGGACACAGGGCTGCTTCAGACTGTCCACACAGGTGTGGGACACTGGGCTGCTTCAGACTGTCCACACAGGTGTGGGACACGGGGCTGCTTCAGACTGTCCACACAGGTGTGGGACACGGGGCTGCTTCAGACTGTCCACACAGGTGTGGGACACTGGGCTGCTTCAGACTGTCCACACAGGTGTGGGACACTGGGCTGCTTCAGACTGTCCACACAGGTGTGGGACACGGGGCTGCTTCAGACTGTCCACACAGGTGTGGGACACGGGGCTGCTTCAGACTGTCCACACAGGTGTGGGACACGGGGCTGCTTCAGACTGTCCACACAGGTGTGGGACACTGGGCTGCTTCAGACTGTCCACACAGGTGTGGGACATTGGGCTGCTTCAGACTGTCCACACAGGTGTGGGACACGGGGCTGCTTCAGACTGTCCACACAGGTGTGGGACACTGGGCTGCTTCAGACTGTCCACACAGGTGTGGGACACGGGGCTGCTTCAGACTGTCCACACAGGTGTGGGACACTGGGCTGCTTCAGACTGTCCACACAGGTGTGGGACACGGGGCTGCTTCAGACTGTCCACACAGGTGTGGGACATTGGGCTGCTTCAGACTGTCCACACAGGTGTGGGACACGGGGCTGCTTCAGACTGTCCACACAGGTGTGGGACATTGGGCTGCTTCAGACTGTCCACACAGGTGTGGGACATTGGGCTGCTTCAGACTGTCCACACAGGTGTGGGACACAGAGCTGCTTCAGACTGTCCACACAGGTGTGGGACACAGGGCTGCTTCAGACTGTCCACACAGGTGTGGGACACGGGGCTGCTTCAGACTGTCCACACAGGTGTGGGACACGGGGCTACTTCAGACTGTCCACACAGGTGTGGGACACGGGGCTGCTTCAGACTGTCCACACAGGTGTGGGACATTGGGCTGCTTCAGACTGTCCACACAGGTGTGGGACACAGGGCTGCTTCAGACTGTCCACACAGGTGTGGGACACGGGGCTGCTTCAGACTGTCCACACAGGTGTGGGACATTGGGCTGCTTCAGACTGTCCACACAGGTGTGGGACACAGAGCTGCTTCAGACTGTCCACACAGGTGTGGGACACAGGGCTGCTTCAGACTGTCCACACAGGTGTGGGACACGGGGCTGCTTCAGACTGTCCACACAGGTGTGGGACACGGGGCTGCTTCAGACTGTCCACACAGGTGTGGGACATTGGGCTGCTTCAGACTGTCCACACAGGTGTGGGACACGGGGCTGCTTCAGACTGTCCACACAGGTGTGGGACACAGGGCTGCTTCAGACTGTCCACACAGGTGTGGGACATTGGGCTGCTTCAGACTGTCCACACAGGTGTGGGACACGGGGCTGCTTCAGACTGTCCACACAGGTGTGGGACATTGGGCTGCTTCAGACTGTCCACACAGGTGTGGGACACAGAGCTGCTTCAGACTGTCCACACAGGTGTGGGACACGGGGCTGCTTCAGACTGTCCACACAGGTGTGGGACACGGGGCTGCTTCAGACTGTCCACACAGGTGTGGGACATTGGGCTGCTTCAGACTGTCCACACAGGTGTGGGACACAGAGCTGCTTCAGACTGTCCACACAGGTGTGGGACACAGGGCTGCTTCAGACTGTCCACACAGGTGTGGGACACGGGGCTGCTTCAGACTGTCCACAGTCGCTGACCAGGATTTCCCAGCTGCAGAGTTTCTGTGATTGTGTGTTGGTTGGAATTCTGGGATGTTTCCTGACAGTATATAAATGCTAGAGCCAAAGGAGGCAGTGTGGATTGATGATCCTTTGTTGTTGTTAAATAGTCGGCACAAAGAAGAAACAAGAAGAAAAAATTATATATCCTGACAGCAAAGATCAAACTTGCCCCAAGGACACCCCTAATCAGCAGGAAGTAGTCTAACGATAGATAATGTTGCCCCTTTCCCACCCCTGACTTTATTCAGGGATCTCTTTCCTCTCTTTTATCTAGGGGGTGGAAAGTGTGGCAGAAAGGGGTGGAGAAGGAAGAAAGAAACCACAAAGTAGCCAAAGGCAATAGTCCCAAGACTCATCTCTTCTCAGTGTCCAATAGCATAAAAACATGCTCTTAACCATGACTGAATCAAACTTATGCTTTTCCTATTGCATACATCAAGTATGTTGACACTACATCTCAAACTGTTCTCACACACACACACACACACACACACACACGGATTCCAAAACAAATCAGCCACCTAAGGTTTTTAAAAAGCCTCTCTGGAAGTATTTCCAAGGGCAGAGGGCTACCACTGTAAACAGTTCTGACAAGAGTTTGTAGTTGACAGGTTAACAAACCTCATTTCTTTTTCTTGTTCGAAAATTCTAAGTTATCCTCACCTCTGACATATGTCCAAGAGCTACCATAAATGATGAAATGTAAAGTTTTCTATAAAGTGTCTGTGGTAAATATTTAATCAAAGTGTTTTAAATTTCATCCAGTGAAACCTTTATCAGATTGTGGAAAAGGAAATACAAAAGCGATCTCATACCCGGTGTGTTTACTCTACGCTTATCTTGACCTCAGGTATCTAACCCTAAGCCCTTACGATTTCTAAGCCTTTGAAAAACTTTTCCGCCTTTAACCATCGCAACTCTCAATAGGGACTTCGTGCGTTCAATTCGCACCACGGTGAAAGATTAAATGCTACACTCCTAAAAATAGGGGTGCTGTGAGTGAGAGCAACACACAACACCGCGCTGCCAACGCAACTGCGTCTTCGACGGGGTAGGGGCGCCATGTACACACACATACAGTAGGAGCTCACATTCAGCAAAACCCAGGAACGACGGGATCAGGTGACTTCAAACCAGACACTCTCAGCCTGAAGCGAATGACTCGCAGCCCCAGGGCTCCTAACCCCAGTCTGACAACCGAAGCCAACACTTGCAACCTTGGCCAATCCACGCACAACTCGTGCGAATGGGTTTGGCGGAGCCAAGAGCTGGCGAAGCTGAAGCTGAGCCCGGGCCCCAGCCCTGGCCTGCGGACTGCGGCTCCCATCGGGAAGGGTGTGTGTGTGTGTGTGTGTGTGTGTGTGTCTCCCATCGGGAAGGGTGTGTGTGTGTGTGTGTGTGTGTGTGTGTGTGTGTGGAGAGAGAGAGAGCTCTGCGACCTGGCAGCCAGGTGCCAGCGGTTCCCGCGTCCACCGCCGCCGCGGGGCCCAGCGCGTCCCGCTCGTCCCTCCCTTCCCGGCCCGCGTCAGGCACCGAGGGCAGTGAGTGCCCGCCGGGTGACCGATCCCGTACCGCCCGCCGACCTCCGCGCGTCCCGGCCCCGTGGCCCCGGCTCAAGGCCGCCCCCTTGGGTCGGGGCGGACACCGCGGCGGCCACGCGGCGGCGGGCAGGGGGCCGGGCTGCCCGTTCCCCCGGCAGCTGGGAGAGCCGAGGCCCGCGGGCCGCCCTCTCAGGCCGCGCGGCGGAGCGTGGGGCGCGGCTGTGGCTAGGCCCTGCGAGCGAGCGAACGAGCGTACGAGCGAACGGGCGGCCGCGGCGGCCAGAGCCGAGCCGAGCCCAGCCAGCCGCGGTCTTCGACCCCAGCGGGCGACCGGCGCCCGCCAGCCCGAACGGCCGCAGCCTCCCCGACTCCCGGACCTCCGTGGCCTCGGCCCTGCCGGCCCGTACCTAGGGAGGTCGTAGACGAGACGTGGTTCACTCCGACGCTCGAGTCGCTGGTCTGTCGCCGGCGCCTCAGCCCCTGCTGCGGCTGCTGCCTTCGCGCTGCCTCGTCCCCCTCCGCCATCTTGTACCGATTTAAAATTAACTCCCCACTGACGTCAAACGCCGCCGCCGCTTTATCAACCTCCCGGGAGCCGGCGGGGCGGCCTGCGGGTCCTAGCGCCGCCCTCTGACTTGCGCGGCCCAGCCACGCCCATCAGCGCCCTCGCTCCTCCTCCGCCCCCGCCACCCTGCCGCGGAGCTCCGCTTGCTCTCAGACGAGTTAGGGAACCCTCACTGCGGACGGCGCCACCCCGCCCCCACCTTCCCGCTCTCGGGGCCACACCCCCTTGCCGCAGGGCGGAGAAGGCTTCTCCCATCCCTCCTTTTCCCAATTCTCTTTGCATCTCTAAAGTTGACTGCACGTGAGGTTACATTCGCATCCTTTCCCTCCTAGCTTTCTTATCCCCAGCCCTCTTCCCTGCGAATCCATTGCCTACACAGAAAGGTTTTCTCTTTCCACCACTATCCTACAATTTGTTTGCATTGGCTCCCCATCGACTTCTGAGGCTACTTTACCCTTTCAACTATGCATATCTGAAACCCAAAAAATACGGCTCTGATCAGAGAAGGAATTCTAACACATCCTCTCCTAACTGTGGTGAACCTTCTTCTGGGAATCCACTGGCATCATGTAGAAAGTTCGAGAAACTTTATAACAGATATGCCAACCTGTGGAGGCAGCTGTGGAACACAGTTCCTAGTCTCATGAATTTGTACCACAACCATGGCTGCATGAGAAATTCCTTTTCTCTTGAAAAAGTGGGAGCCCAGGTGTCCAAATGATTGTCTTATCCCGATCTCTTAAGCCTATACTTTGCAACCTTTAATTCCACAAAACCTCTAGAAAAAAAAAAAAAAAAAGTTAGTGTCATCAAACTTTGGAGGGCATCATTCCAGATGGGCTTTGGTTGAACTGTCTGGGGATTATTAAGTCACCTGTTCTCTATCTTTGGAGACACAGATTGTGAGTTCCTTCTGCACTAACTCTGTGTGCTGCTCCCATGTTTCCTGAGCAACCTAGTAAGGGGCTTGCTTGATAGTAGGTGTGCTTGCTTGCTTGCTTGCTTGCTTGCTTGCTTGCTTTTCTTTTTTCTTCTCTTTTTGTTGGGTGGTGGTGGTGGTGGTGGTGGTTTTTCAAGACATAGTTTCTCTGTATAACAGCCTTGGCTATCCTGGAACCCGTTTTACAGACAAGGCTGGCCTCAAATTCACAGAGCTTGCCTACCCCTGCCTCTTGAGCACTGGGATTAAAGGCATGGACCTCCACGCCTGACTTTAGCTTTCCTTTCATAATTTCTCTCTGTGATAACTATTAGAGATGGTACACTCTGCAGTGTACAGGTACTACCTTGGGCATGAAAGAAGATGTCAAGATGAGGATTTTTGCCTTCAAAGACCAAAATCCCATTTATTGTCAGTGGTGACATGGCACTGAGCACACCCTATCAGATATCCTGGGAAAGTTAGTCATTCCCAAAGCTGTGCTGCTGGCCAACTGGTCTACAGAGGGGGTTCTACTCGAAGACACTAACATCTCATTGGCTCCGCCACAGCACCCCAGATAGATCCACACCTCCTGGATCCAGTGAATATAGAGAAACCTAACTCAAGTCGTCACAGAATGAACACTGACCCACGGTCAAATCCAAGTTTAAAAAGCCACCTTCATTATAGTTACCTCTCTTCTATTCAAACCAAAGAGACACATTCCAGACTTCTTTCTCCTCTTTCCACCCAACAAATCTTCTATTGTCATTGTGACTGCTGAATCTCTCCCTAACTCACTTCCTCTCCAGCACCACCCTAGCCTGTATCTTCATTCAACCTCCTATCTTCCCCCAGTCCCCTGTAACAAAGTATTTTCCTTCTCCTGTAGACTCTTCACCCAGCCGCAGGTCTGAGGTTTTGGGTTTTTTTTTGTTTCGTTTTGTTTTTACATACAAATAGGATCATGGGGTTGCTCTGCTCAGGGGAAAAGCCAAACTGTAGTTGACAAAGGCTTTTACAATGTACAGTCTGCCATTTTTCTTTCTGTTTCTCTGCCTCATTCTCCAGTCCATCACTGGTTCCTTCATTCTTTGATTCCACACAGTCATCTTGTTCTGGGATACCGAAGACACAAGTGATTAGCACGGACCAACAAAATGGGGCTCTTTCCCCTTGTGGAGCGTTCAAGAACAGGTAAGTTGGTAAATAGATGAATTAAAAGTCTGAATCCCCTACTGGTTCACCCAATGCTTCTAAACTTCCAGGTTCCACGGCGCTAGGCTAAAGCATTTCCACAGGATCACATCACCATTCTGAGACTATGATCTTCTATCTATGGAATGCTTCCTTTTCCGGGCACTGCTTAAAGTGCTTTACAAGTAAGCCATCGAATCTGTAAAACAGTCTATCTGTAAATCAGGCTTGCGGTGCTGCAGGTGTGGCCTGGCTGGCCTCCGTAGCAGGTGCCCTGTGGAAAGGTCAGCAGAGGACCTCCTACTATCGTCACCGTCCCAGAGCCCTGCTTGCAATATTGAGAGTGTCTACAGGGTGCAACTCACGGGTAAACCTCAAAACTTCTGTTGTCCTGCCTGCAGTTAGCATGAGTCACATCAAAAGACACACTGCCAAATTGGCAACTTGAACTTTGTTTAATTTCAGAGGATAAAAAAAGTGGGCAGAAGACATCCACAAAGTCACTTAAAATGTCTAAAAATGGCCCTCAAACATAAGATGTTGCCTTTAGGAGAAACACCAAAACGATAAATAGCAACTTCTTCACACACAACTTGGCAAAAGTTCAAACTTAAAGATAACACGGACCTAGCAAAAAACGTGCAGAACCCTCTTCTCACGCGTCGCTGATGAGAGTGAAGAGCAGTATGGCCCCGTGCTTTTCCAAACAGCCACAAAGCCTGTGTTGCATTTCTGTCCATTCTTCTAAGCACCAAACTCTAGGTCTCTGACTCCCAACGGCACAGCACGCTATGTCCAAGGTTGTCCATTGCCACAGCGCCTGCAGCTGCGAAAGACTGAACACGAGATGTCCGAGCTCAAGAAACTGTGATTAAAAACTCATAATGGATCACTTTTGAAGAAAAAAAAAAATCACTGTGAATTAATCTGGAGCAATTTCCAAGAGAAACTCTTACAGGGAAGAAAAAAGCAAATTACATTAAAAAGTATGTAGCGTGCTCTTTTTTTGCATGATGAGGGAATAACAAAATATACATGTATCTATTTGCCTATTCAAAAAGACATCTAAGAAGGCTAACTAGGAAGTGATAACATGCATTCCAATGGTAGAAGGAATTACACATCCCTGTGGCCGGGTGGAATGACACTTCTCGGAGTGTACCTTTTTGTATATAACACTAACTTTTAAAAACACCTATTTTTAGAAAGACTATAAATGGAAGTGAAAATTGCAAACAATCTCAATAGTATTTAAAATTAATGATAATCATTTTGAAAAGGAGAGTAAAGAAAATTCAAATAATCCTAGTAATTTACAAATATAATATTGGACCATACCTGTTCTTAATCTTATTCAAAGTCAGGAAAGAAGCCATTCAAAATCAAAACTTTAAAAAAAAAAATAAACCTGTTTATAGAGATATAGACGATGCAATTGTGCTGGCTAGTTTTTATGTCAACTTGACACACAACTTGGCATCTTGGAATAACTTTTTTTTTTTTTCTGAGTCAGGGTTTCTCTGTGTAGCCTTGGTTGTCCTGGAACTCACTCGGTAGACCAGGCTGACCTCGAACTCAGAAATCCGCCTGTCTCTGCCTCCCAAGTGCTGGGATTAAAGGCATGCGTCACCACGCCCAGCTTTGGAATAACTTTTAACTGAAAAAAAGTCTCCATATGTAAGGCCTGTAGGCAAGTACGTAGGACATTCTCCTGATTAATGATTGAAGGGCCCAGGCCCCTGGTACAACCCCTGGACAGGTAGTCCTAGGTGGTATAAGATCGCCATCTGAGCAAGGCTTAGAGAGCAAGCCAATAACTGACTTCGAGTAACCGCGCTCTTCCGTGGTGCCTGCCTCAGTTCCCACTTTGAGATCCTGCTCTGACTTCCCTGGATGATAGACGTTAAACTGTAAACTGAAACAAACCATTTCTTCCTCCAGTTGTTTTTGGGTCAGTGTTTTGTCACAGCACTGGAAAGCCTGACTACACCAACAATTAAACCTGAATTCATTTTAGATTTATTACAGGATAAAGCAAATGAGTTAAAAAAAAATGTCTTCCCATGGCGAAGAGTCATGGTTGTCAATGAGAAAGAGGAGTCCTAAAAATAATGAAAGAGGGAAGGCTAAAAGACTCTTATGGAACAGCTTTATTTCAGGGGTTGCTATAGACTCCGGATTTCTAATATGCACAAAAGTGTATGCATATACATATACACTCATGCACAAGCATCAGAACCTGAGTTCGGACCCCCCAGCACCCACAGAAATATGTTGTGTGCTATGGTGCAGGCATGTACATAACCTTGCCAGCTGATCTGTAAAATTAGCAGGGACAAGTAGATACTAGAGCCTAATGACCCAGCAGACTAGCCAATACTGTGCTCCAGGGTCAGTGAGCAACCATCTCAAAAAATAAGATGATGGATCAATTAAGAAAGACACACAGTATCCCCCTCTGGCTTCCACACATCTCCTCATGGACGAGCACACCCGAACATTTGCCTCAACATACCTGAACATACAACTATTCAAAGTACAAACAAAATGGATATTCATTTTACAGAGTAAGATATTATCTTTCTGATAAATTAAGGATTAATACAAACATGCATTCCACATATTACCACAACATTATGAAGAATAACTGTCACATACAATTTAGTACTAGAGGAAACATCATATCAGGTTAATGCACAATAATAAAAAGATACAGCCATGTAAAACATGTTTGGATACAGAAAAACTTGGAAAGAGATGTTAAAGGGAAAAGGAGATAAGGTTACATGGGGGTATCCTCGCGCTCCTGGCACTGTTTGAGGAATAACTAATGTTCTAATTCTGAAATCTGAACCAGCAACATAATCCGTAGGGTAATTAGCATCCCCAGCCGTAATGGCAGCAGGCTCCTCGGGGCAGACTTGGGCAGCTCTGCTGCTCTGTCTCTGTGATGTGCAGTTTGGAAAGCTCCGTTTATCGAGATGTTATTATCCCCAAGAACACAATGCTTTTTCAGAGAGATTAGACAAAGAGAGGGGAAAAGCCTTGAAAGGATGGTTCCAAAATGGTCTGTCTACTGTCGACTACCCATCAGATGAGAGGCACAGGGAATAAAGAAGCTGTTAATTCACAGAATAGTTAAGAATTCAAGCCTTCAGGAAGTCATTTCTACTGTCAAAATAAAAGCATAGCTTCTGCAAGATGAAAGTTGATACAGTTAACCACACATGACTCCCAGAGAGCATTCTGGCCTTGTTCTCTCCCATGTCAGCTCACCCTCTGCTGCTCAGAGTAATCCTGAACGATGCAATCATCCAGGATAGCAGGGGCCTGCATGGCTTTCTTCCCTCACTTTTACTAAGGAATCTATTCGTCGAGGCTTCTGCTAGCCCTTGTGTTTTAATTCCCTCCCTCTCTTTCTCTCTCTTCTTCACTCTCTCCCCTTCACTCCTACACACCACCCCCTATGTCTCTCTTTTTTTCTTTTTCCTTCCCTATTTTTTTTAAGAAAACCTCTTTTTGCTATTCCACTTACCTAGAGCCCCAAACCTACCCCCTTTATAGTCTTCAGTTACTACACCTGAATCAAGATGAGTCAAACTTTTATTTTTTAAAAAATACATTTAATATACAATGTTAAATATAATACTAATTTATTATAACTAAATTATATTAACTATATTAATGTTATACTAGTAAAATAATATATAATAAAATATAAATCAAATATAGAAATATAATTATATAAGTATATGTTGAATATAATATAAATATATATTTATATATAAATATATATATGGGGCTAGAGAGATGGTCAAGAGTACTTGCTATTTCACAGAGGAGCCAGGTTCAGTTCCAGCTCCTACATCAGATGACTTTCAACTTCCTGTAACTCCAGTACTAAGGAATACAGTATCCTTAGGTAGCTATACACATGTGGTGCTCTTATGTACATTCAGGCACACACATACACACAAAATAAACATAAATATTTTTTAAATTATGCATATATAGAACTAGGCATGGCAGCTCAGTCTCTAATCTGAACACTTGGAAGATGGAGGCAGGAAGATCAGTAGTTCTAGATCAGCCTGGACTACATGATATACCCTGTCTCTAAATAATAAACCAGCCAGCCTGTATTATCTTTATGTATGGAATGCCCACCCAAAAGGGCTGTGATTCCTAAAGAAAACTTTCCCCTTCACCTCTTAGGAAGAGGAGACTAAAGTCCTGATGAGGAGTTACCCACTTTCCCCGGACAGGGAATACAGCCTTAGGTTCCAACGCCAGGACCATGTAAACCAAGCATGGTGGCATCCACCTGCAATCCTGGTACTCAGGAGGAGATGAGGGATCCAAAATCCAAGGTAATTCCTAGCTGCTCAGGATCAGTCTAAGCTGCTTGGGACCCTAGGGAAAGAAAGAGAGGAGGGGAGGGAGGAAGTGAACAGGAAAAGAAATGAGAAAGGTGGGGAAGGAAAAATGAGAAAAGGTTCTTCCTGTAAGATGTAGATTTGAACAGCATTAGTGTAAACTACTCCATTGATATCAGAGAGATGAGGTAGGGTTAGGCTGGAGGAATTGACAGAAAAAAAAATGTGTGTGTGTGTGTGTGTATATATATATATATATATATATATATATATATATATATATATATATCAATGGCCAGGATAGGATAGAAAAAGTATTAGATATTATTGTTTTTCAAATAAATTAAATTGAGCTCGACTGCCCTCTCTCCACCCCTACCCTCACCCCGAATAAAAGACTGTCTGCTTTGGGAACAACTGAATTCTCTGTAGACCTGGTGACCTTTTCCATGGCGTGCTTTCCGGAGGAACTTCAGCCACACACACACTTTACAGATTGTTGCTCCTGAAGATGTGTGGCTTGTAGGCAATCCCCAGGAAGGTGCTATTGAGAAATGGACTCCTTATTCCTTATTGCTGCTTCCCTGGAGTGTGTGGAGCTCTGCATATTGGCAGAGGCACTTCACAGTCCCAGAGATGAAAGCAATACCAGGCGGCTAAGCAATGACCTTGGGGACAGGTAGCATTTGAAGCATGGAGGGCCATTAGCAGACCATGAACTTGGCCCAACCAAGATGGACTCTGCAGGAGACTTCCCTTGACCTCAGGGGCTAGCAGTCACTGATTAAGCCCAGAAAATGAACAATGACTGTTCCCAGTAAGATCACGGGTCTCACGAAACACTTCCTTTGGGATTAAACATTTCACGGAGTGGCCTGACAGGAAATTTTTCATGGGGGCGAGGGAAACTGGATTTCCTGCTGTAGTAGATGTGTATAAAAATCAAGCATCTGTGTTTCTTAGTTGTTTTGCTACTATAACAAAAAACTCAACTAATCTATGTATGAAGACAAAGGTTATGTGGGCTCAAAGGCTTGGGGATTCTAGTCCGTGATCAGGCTGACTAGCCGATTCTAGATAGCTAGGGCGTGCCCAGTGGCAATTTTACAGAGTGTCTGACAGAGCAAGACCACTCACTTCATCATAGAGAGGGAAGGCCAGAATTCCACATCCCCTCTAAAGGCCAGTCCCAAAGGCCTCTCTCCACCCACATGAACACACACCGAGCTCCACCTCTTAAATGCCCCCAACCTCCAAGAGCACCGTCCTGGGGACCTTCATGGGGCGGAAAGCTGGGCATGCTGCTCTTTCCTTCACTTTTGTGAATATTTATTGTTCATTTACTCTTTTTTTATTTGTTTTTATTTCATGTGCATCAGTGTCTTGCCTGCACATTTGTCTGTGTTCCAGGGGCGTTAGGCTCCCTGGAACTAGAGTTACAGATAGTTGTTGTGAGCTGCTGTGTAAGTGGTGGGAATTGAACCAGGGTCCTCTAAAAGGACACTATGCACTCTTAAGGGCTGAGCCATCTCTTCAGCTCCCAAATAGAGCATTTTCTACCTGGGCTTGCTTCTAAGATTTAGGGGTCCATTTCTGCCCAGAACAAGGAACTTCTGTCCTTCATGAATACAAGAGAAAGCCGATGGTCCCTCCAGCCCATATTCATCTAGAGGTGCAATGTCTCAAACTGAGACACATGAGTTTCACACAAATATATGGCGATCTAGCCATAAGACACAGTGAAAAGAACAGCAGCTCCGCCTCTTGGTTTTATGCACCTGAAAATATAATTACGCTTTCTGACCTCAGTTCCTCTGCTGTGACAGTCTCGGCCCAACAGTTTTCACTGTGACCACAGGTATGAGAGCTATCACTATTGCTTTTCCTACAGTATAATTCCACAAGACAAGAACCACTGACATCAGACTCAGAGCCTTTCACAAAAGCAGACACTGAAGCTTAAAAGGTTGCAGAACTTTTTTGGGTTTACATTACTAGTAAACTGAAGAGCTGGGACCTAACCTGGTTTTTTGTTTGTTTGTTTGGTTGGTTGGTTGGTTTGGTTTTTCTGTTTTGATTACCCATGTTTTTAAACATATTGTCTTCTCCTCATGACATTTTCTGAAAATCTATATTCATTCAGGTCACTAGACAGCTGGCTGCATGGGTTCTGGATGTCTGCAAGACTGTTTCTGCAGGAGCCATTCAGTCCAGACCCAACGGCATCCATGGGAAGCACTCTCCTGGATGAAATAGGGCTCATCTCTCCAACAAATGACTGCTACAGAATCCCAAAGGATAAGGATCTTGCAGTCACTAAAGCATTAACAGTTTAGGACTAGCAGGATGGCTCAAAGGGTTAAAGACCCTTGCCACACAAACCTAGACACTTAAGTTCAACCCCAAAAACCCACGGTAAAAGGAGAGAATACGACCAAGTCTCAAAAGTTGTTGCCAACCTCTCAAAACATGTGTGCCATGGGACACACAAACACACGATCAATGGTTTAAATCTTGTATGTATTACAGATGAGTAGAGAGGACAGCAAAAGTTAATTTAAATCCATCAACTACAACTGCCTGAATATTTTTGCAAGGGAACATAACAGTGGTTTTTATATCGTGATCTTCATACAAAATAATTCCTGGCAGGGCTTTCTGGGAAACTATATTGCACTCTCTAGCACTTTCTCAAATGTGGTCAACGAGCAGAAACTACCACCGTGACAGAGAACGTGGTGCTTACAACGTGAAGCAAACATTGTCTTGTGCTTTCAGATCCTCGGAGAGCAGGATACTGAATGGTCTCTACTTCAGACAGCCTGCGCCGATAATGCCTAACATGCTTCCACGGCCTGCCTGTCCACCCTAGGAGATGCTTTTGAAGTTGGTGGGAAACTCAGACTTCATAGAGAAACTGCAGATCTGTATCTCTTATCGTTAAGATAATGTCTACCTTCGTATCATTATAATCAACATACTTCATTCACAACTGCAAGACAACCAAATCTTCCTGTCTCACACCCAAGCATAATTAACTCTTAAAAACTTACTGGCCGGCTGTAGAACCATTCCGCCACCACAATGTCCTTAGAATACATTGCCCTCATAGCCTATTGAATCTTGGTTTCACTAAAGATGTTTCATCACTGTGCTTTGGTGGCTAAATCTCACCTAAACCCCCAATACTTTGTGACAGTTTAATGCCATGTCCCTTCTTGCCCAGCATCTTTGAAATCGGTCTTCTACTATAACCAATTAGACTATAAGTCCCTTCTTCCCATTTCATGTAACAGGTCTTTGCTTAAATGCCGCTGCCTGCTGATTTAGCAAATAGTTACCTTTCAGTCTTGTCCTGACCACTGTCCAAGGGAAGATTTAGTAAAATATAATAAAACGCTAGTTGTTTGAAGACATGGATTTGATGTCGTTTTCCATGCAGCAATAGATAGCAAACACATAGCTTAATGCCACTCAATAAATAATACGATGTAAACTCTCAAGTAAATGCATCAAAATAAACACTGGGTTCAGGTGACAGCAATCTGTTCGTTTCCTCTGTCCAAAGCAATGGTTCTGCCAGGCATGGTGGTGTACACCTGGAGTCCCGGAACTCAGAAGGCGGAGACAGAAGCATCTATGAAGCAAATCTGGGCTACAAAGGAAAATCCTGTGTCAAAACACAACAAAGCAAAAACGCTTTTTAATTCTGTTTTGTTTGAAGACAGTAGTAATATGTAGCCTTCACCTGCATGACATGTTCCCACAGATTTGCCCAAATATCCACAGGTGACCATTGTCAATGGATTATGGATCAGGCAGCTCCCACTAGGAACAGACTCAGGCTTTTTTAAATCTACAAACATGAAGCACTTCCTTAAGTAAAATTATGAAATTTAATGTTCAAGTTTAAAAAAAAAAACAACACCCCACATTCCATCCAGTCAACACATACCACAGATATCACAAGCATATACACACAAAAAAACAATTTTTCAACTGACTCACATTTGAAATATTTTCCTAAACATTGTCCTGATTTCTTATCTGTAGAATCTCCAGGGAGCTCCTCATGCGGTATCAATTTGGGGATATAATTTTTCTGAAAAGAAAGTAGAAAGAATTTATTTTATCCTGTGGCATAACCAGTGAGTTTTCCCTTATTGTTCCCTTGGAACCCTGAACTTCATAATTTTATTATTTGTATGGTATAATTTTTTAGAAATACTGTCAAACTCGGAGAGACCTCTCTCAGGGTCTCTTTCATGTAGAAGCTTCAGAGATCTGGACATAACCAATTTCCTTTTTCGTGACAAGCTTAGATACGTTTGGGGTTGAGATGTACGAGATAGTCACAGTTGTATATGCTATAATTTACAGAATATTACCAATAGGAGCGAACTTTCATTTCCAGTCATTGATGAAGACAAGGTCCCTTTTACAACTTGACTCGTGTAGTGATGGAAAGGATACTGTTTTGTGTTTCGTGTCTCTAAAATATTATTTTTCTGCTCCTCACACGCATAACTCCGCAGCTGAGCACTGTAAGATACTTTTAACCTCTGACCTGACAGGTGTGCATATCACCTTTGAACCCAAGAACAAAGGCGGTGAAAGACAAAGGACGCTTGCGTTCTGGTTTTTCCCCTGCTGGGCTTATATCCTAAAAGGTGTTATTAAATAGACTGGGGAGAAAACAGAAAGTAAATGAGGATTTGCGAGCCTTTCTTCTGTGTGGAATTTGAGAAAGGAACTTACCCTCCCCAAGATATAGTCTTATTCTGATATAAAGGAAAATGCACCAGATTAAAAGAGACGGTGAATAGTGGTTAATGAATAGTGGTCCTCAGTTATCACTCCTGAGCATGCTCTGTGTGGGGTCCAGAGGTCATAGTGCTATCAAGGGGCCAGGAAGGTAGAGAATTAAGAATCAGAGGTCGTGTTGCTGATAACAGTGTCTAATCCAATCCAGGAACCAGAGGGAGATCCAGCCCTGACCTCCATGAGTGGAAAGGAACAGTAGGTAGGTCCTAGTAGCCACCAAGAACAAAACAAAGACAGGTGAGTGCCAACCAGTTCCCTAGAAGTGTACAAGACACTAGACAAGTAAGTCACAGCAAAGACGGTGAGGTCGCACAAGAGCTCAGGACCCATGCCTCCATCTCACATGTCCTCCCCTTCCAAGGGGTCACACCAGGAAGCTATCACTGTCTGGAGCCATGCTCTTCAGCTCTTGCTGAAGAGTCACTGGGAAAGTTGTATTACCATAACAATGCTTCTCTTTTTAGATTATGTCCCATGATAACTCTAAAACAGAGGTTCTATTGCATTTTATATGGAGAAACATAAAGCAAGGGAAATTTTAAGTCATTTCCTTAGGCCATCTTGCTGAGATCCTATGAGTAGCACTCAGGAGCTGACACTCAAACTCAAAGCAGCTTGAAGAACTCGGGGTGTCTAATACCAGTAGTCCCATCTATTTGGGTTGACTATTCTCCGTAGAAAATAATTTCTCCGAGTTAGGATTTAGTGCCCTTCCGGATAAACAGCCCATCCAAACAAACATGCAATCAAGGGTTGCCTTCATTCTTCTGTGGAGTCAAAGGCCACAGTTGAACACCTAGGGAGCTTCTCTTAGGTTTGTTTTCATTTGTTTTGCCACCATGGCCAGCATGTGACATCAGTAACAGATCTGTAAGAAAAATTACTTTCACCTCCGGTGTATGCAACGTAGCCAGCTTCTCACAGAACAGAGCTCAAAATGTTTTAAGGAGGGATACTTTCTGGAAAAGTAATGAGTGTCTGTCATGATTCTGTGGACCCCACACACCGGAGCTGTGCTGTCAGGAGCCGTCCCATCCCCTCTGCTCCATTAAAGAAACCAGTGGTGGAACTCAAGGCCCGTTTCCTCCCAGCAAGGCTGTGTTACACATTCTAACTCATGGAAAGCCGTTAGGAAACTGATGCAGAGAACCCAGAAGCTAGCAGTGCAAGGCCTCCAGATTCCATTCTCAGGTTTCTGATGAGAACTTGTAAAGCTACATCAACCCTTCACATTCCTTTCAATTCTGCAAAACTAAAGGGGATGCAACTATCACACCACAACGTTATATTGTTATTATATAAAATTTCCCGGTTACTCCCTGTGGAAGAGGAGGCAGAAAATGTGGACGAGCCAGAGGGAATGGAAGGTGCTTACAAAATCAGGCGCTCTAAGCCAACACCATCAAGGGTCATGTGAACTCACAGAGACTGAGGCAGTTTGCGCAGGGCCTGCACGGCTCTGCATCAGGTCCTCCGGGTACTGACTGTGGTTTCCGGTTTAATGTTTTCGTGGGATTCCTGGGTGTTTGAGCAAGTAGTTCTCGGACTAATGGACCTTCTTCTGGCTCTTTTTCTTCAGTTTGTCTTTTCCAACTTTGAAGTGCTAGTTTTTGCATTGTCTTATTATATTTTATTTTGTAATATTTTATTATTATCCTTTAGAAACTTGTTCTTTTCTAATGAGAGACAGGGAGAGAGTGGATTCAGATGGGAAGGGAAGTGGGAAGGAATGGGGAGGAGATGGAGGGGAACCATAATCAGGATAGATTATGTGAGAAAAGAATGTATTTTCAAAAAAAAAATTTCAGGGTTACTGCCAAAGTTGGGGAAACTTCTATCCACTCTCATTCGTGTAGACGGTTCGAGTATGGGTTTTGCTTGAAACAGCGCTCCTGTTAATCGTGCTCTGTGTCTTCAGGTCAGCCGCCCCACACTACTCTCCTCAGACCTAGTTCTCCGAGACAGAGCCATAATTTATTGCTGCTGCTGACCGCGTGCCCAGGAAGTGAGGTAGCAGCTATGCGGAGCAGGAGGCGCTGATGTCCTTCAAGCCTCTGGTCCACGGCGTACCCTAGCTGATAAGAGCTATATACAGAGCTACAATTTGTTCCTAGGCAGTTCTGCTTGTGTGTAAGGACTCCCATCCTCGTGATTATTAGATACATAGCTTTATTTTATTCCCAACTCCTAGCTGGGAGTGCCTCAAAGTCTCGGGAAGCCAATTCCTGTAACTAGAGGGCTGTCACTCCTTGCAAGGGAGCGTTAGAGAGACTGAGTCTCTTCTCCACTCAACTGTCACTCATCCTACTAGTTCATATTCAAGGGTGTCGGACATTTAATCAATGTAGCACCGAACTGTAGACTTGTGACAATAATGGCTGCAGATAGATAGGAGGAGAGGCAAGCCAAAGCCAAAATGGAATGGAGAGTAAATATATCTCACTAGATATATTTTGGACCTTATCTCATTCGTTCACAATTGTCCCAACCAGATATAGATAGATAGATAGATAGATAGATAGATAGATAGATCAAATATATGTGTGTGTGTGTGTGTGTGTGTGTGTATGAATTTCAACGAGGATAAAATAGTTTCCTCTTATTCCTATGTTATGCAGGAACGAAAGTATTCTTGTCTATGTGGGAAAACAGTTTTACTGTCTATCGTGACCATATTTAAATCTGAAGGTCACGCCCCCAATATTGGGATTCTCTCCACACATTTTTTGTTTTTGTTTTTCTTTTAGCCCATCCTTCATGGATGGTAACTGAGCGAACTTACTAATTTCAGGCCAGTTAAGGAAAACTTCGGGGGTTCCCCATGCCTGTAAGTAGGGAACTTACTCTTCATGGGGGAGGTGGTTTATTCCTTAGCACAAACCTTGCAGGATCATTTTTAAAATCCTGGATCAGTGGTTCTCAACCTCCCTAACACTGTGACCCTTTAAAACAGCTCTTCATGTCGTGGTGACCTCCAGCCACAAAATTACGTTTTTGCTACTTCGTGACTGTAATCTTGCTACTTTTGTGAATCTTAAGGCAAATGTCTGCTATGCAGGATATGTGACATGCAATCCCGGCCCACTGGTTAAGACCCACAGCTCTAGAGGCTTGGGAGGTAGCTCAGCAGTGAGGAACACTTGCTGCCTTTCCAGAGGGCCAGGTTTGGTTCCTGGCACCCAGGTGTCAGTTTACCATGGTCTATAACTCCGGTCGTAAGGGTGCTGAAGCCTTCTGATTTCATGCACATACGCTCACCCAGGCACAAACACAGACTAAGAGCTCTCCTCTTCTGCTGGTGAGAACTCTGTTCACACTTTCAAGCCTCCAGCAGGCTCCTCCACCGTGTGGTTTGACTCTCAAGTGTCATCCACTGCATGCGTTTTAGGGAACTTGGTTCACAGCTTGGGAGGCCAGGGGAAAGGTCGTGGGACCTTTGGGATAAGAACTGGGGGTGAGCCGGGCGTGGTGGCGCACGCCTTTAATCCCAGCACTCGGGAGGCAGAGGCAGGCGGATTTCTGAGTTCTAGGCCAGCCTGGTCTACAAAGTGAGTGCCAGGACAGCCAGGGCTATACAGAGAAACCCTGTCTCGAAAAACCTAAAAAAAAAAAAAAAAAAAAGAACTGGGGGTGACAGAGGTAGATCACTGGACGGCAGCCTTTTGAGGATTACAGTCTGGCTTCCCTTCCACAATTTCCCACGGTCATGGACTGAGCCACGACACCATGCCTTTTTCTACCATGATGGGGTATAGTCCCTGAAACCATGACCCAAAATAAAGCCATCTTCCCGTTAGTAGCTTCTGTCACATATTCCTCATGGTAGGGGAAGGGAAATGAATACATCCAAAGGCAGTTATGACCCACAAACCCCATTTTCAATTCTGCTGCTTGTCTGGGCCACCCCGAAGTTCTTGAGCTCAGTGTTACTGGCAAATAATCAAAAATACCCACAGGGCTACTCCATGGACCCGAATATAATATACTCAAGAGTCCAGGCGGCTCAGTCTGATTTCAAAAAGTCAACACATAGATGAAAGAAAGAAAGAAAAAGTCAGGAGATCTGAGGTCTAAAGGCCGTTCCCAGAGGAAAACCATCCTGAAATTCACAGCCTACTTCCTCTCCCCACACACCTCTGGAAGCAAGCCAACCCTGATGGGAGAGACAGAAACCTCCCCTTGTTTCTTGGTCTAGTCTACAACAATCACTGTGTCACAAGAGGCCCCGAACACTGGATCTGATTACCTGCAGATCACACTGTCAGCTTGCAGAACAAGCCTGTCCCCACTAGTGACGGGATACAGTTACTATCTGCTATGCTTGCTGGATCTTACCACAATATTCTTTTCAGGAATTTCTTAACTCAGTCTACCACCCCCTGAACACAGGCACGCTCACCCAATCTTGATAGGCCTGGTGGCAGGTGGCCCAAGAGGAGTCTGAACACTGTCTCAAGGAGATAAGGGTTTTCAGTTTTCTATTTGTCTCAAAGTCCACTTTTCCTTCCTTTGGTAAATCCCACATTTATCATTATGCCCATTAAAACTCTTCTTTCTTCCTGAATGTCAAAGTCCAAGTCAGGAAAGGCCAGAAAGGATATTTCAGTAGGTGGCTAATTCCAAACTAAATTAGAACCAAAATGATAACTTCTCAGGGTCACAATCCAGAAATAGCTCATATTCAAAATAAATAAGCCTGTGTATAGGGGCTGGGGGGAGGGCTGGGTAAAGCATTTGTCACGAAAGTCTGGCCTGAGTCAGAATCCTCAGAGCCCGTTTAAAGACCAGGCAAGATAGTGGATATCTGTAACCCCAGTGTCCTCAAAGGGAGGTAGGTGAAGACAGAAAACTCTGGAAGCTTCCATGCCAATTGTCTTGGCATACTCAGTAATGAACAAAAGAGACCTTGTCTCTAACAAATTTAAAGGTAAAGACTGGCACCTGAGAGGACTGGATGTCCACAGAGGACTGGATGTCCTCTGACAGCCACATCATGCATTCTGTGCCATGTGTGCACCCACATTCACACACACACACACACCATATACTAACACAGAGGGGAAAAAATTAATGTACATAGCACAACACAATGTTGCATGTTAACAGAGACAACTGAGTGCAGATTCTTTCATTTATAAGATGACAGAAGTAGTGTTTTAAAATTAGGACAAAATTTTTTTCCAGATCAGAAAAAAAAGGGGGAGGAGGGAATTACATATCCTCGAGATCACTGCAGCCTTTGGAGACATTTCTATCAAACTGAATTTGGCCATAGGGAAATCAGGTCAGTGTAATGAGATCAGACGTTTTGAGTCCAAAGCACCCCTTGAAGCACGCAGAACCTGAACAACGCTCCTTCCTGATGCCAAGGTGACAGTCAGTTGTCTGTTCTACTTCCTGGTGGTGTGACATACATACTCCAGGAAAAGCCAGTTGAATAAAAGAGTTCGTTCTATTCAAAGAACGTCAGTCTTCGGAGTGAAGGCTCTGAGGAAAAACAGAGGAGTTGGGCAATTTCTAGAAGACCTCTCTTCAGTCTTATTCTCACCCTAAGAAGCACCTAAAGTGGGAGTGGGGTGGGGGTGGGGGGTGGGCATGGAACGGGCAACGTTGAGATATTCCACAGATCTTAACTCATTTTCCCCCATCATTTAAGTGAGCCCAATTCACTTGAAAGCTATTAGGCAGTTAACTCATGCCCAACACTGTGCTAAGGACTGCATGAACTATCAAACATGCCCATGGAAAACCATTGACTATCATGTTAGCTTGCTATCATGTTAGCTGGCTGATGTTATCCATATGGAGAAAATAAAGCATAGTGCAAGAGTGTACCGCATTCCAAAATTGGTATTGTATCTCTGTGATTTCAATTTGTTTATGTACCATCCCATACATATGTCTACTAAATTATAACAAATTAAATTAATCATAATTTAAATATTCATGTCTAGCCTAGGCTATATTCCACTATGGCTAAAATGAGAAGACAGATAATGCCAAGTGTTGACAATGATGTGGGACAACTAGGCTTTTCACGTATCGATGACAAAAGGATAAACCAACGGGATAACTTGCGGCAGACTGCAGTATTTATGAATATATGGACAGAGATCTCTGGATCTGTATGTTCTGCACCTGGACATTCAGTCAACCACAGGTGGAAAGTATTTTGAACAATTTTTGCATTGGATTTCGAACATTTATTGGTATTGAACAATTATTGCATTGGTATTGAACATGTGGCAGACCTTCTTTCTTGACATTATTCTCCAAACCATATAATCTCCAATACATAATATTTGCATCGTCGTAGGCATATAAAATGTATAAAGGAGAAGCTAGGTATGGCAACTCATGCCTGTCGTACCGGCACTCGGGAGGCTGAGGCAGGAATATGGCTGGGTGATTGAGGTCCTCCTGGGCTATGTTGTGACTTTAAAGCTACTCAAGGCTATGAAAAGATACCCTATCTAAAAAGGAAAACGAAAGAAGGAATGGCGGGAGAAAGAGGAGGAAGGTGGGAGGGAAGAAGGAGGTGAATGATAAGCACTGTGTCCCATTTTATACAAGGACTTTGAGCATTTCGGGTTTGGGTATCTCCTCACAGAGCCCTGGAACCAGTCTCCTTGGATGCAAATAGATAACCTGTATGTTCTATGATTCAACAATCTATTCTTCTAACTAGCAGAAATCCATGAGTTTTCATCAAAGCACGTGTACAAGGATGGCCATCAAAGCACTACTTATAGTGTCCCCTAACAGGGGACAACCCAAATGACCACAAAGAGTAGATGTATGTAATACGTTATACTCAAGCATTAGTATCCTCCTGTGCAGCGACAATGAACAAACTGGAATGATGAGCAACAACAAGAAGAGGCCTCACCAAAGCGATGGGAGGAAGCCAGGTGGGAAGATGGCCATGTTCTGCTGGTTCCCTCGATATAAAACGCGGGCGTCAGTAAAGCGAATCCCTGTGCATTGAGCAGATCCAGAATGCTTACCTTTAGATCGGAGCAAAGTGAAAGAAAGCTGCAGGGTACCGAGAGGGACGAAGGTAACAAGCCCAGGCTGGTCAGAGGGGTGAGTTCACACTGCGAAAATACCACCCGCGTGCGTTTTCACACTCATATTTATTCGGCACACACACACACACTAAATCTGTTGAACCATCTTTCTCTGTCCCCTCCCCAAATAGGTTCTTATGTGTGTTATTTGTCAATAAAAAGAGTCAAAAAAGGGTTATACTCAGGTATTATAAATACATCAGCATTCTTTACGATTTTTTTTATTATTACTGGAGAGTTGAAGCCCAGAGAAGTTGTAGAAATTGACTTCCGATGATCTTTGAATAAGACGTCTGAACTCTGATGCATTTTTTTTTCTGACCCTGATTCTCTGGGTAGTTTCGTTTTTATTGTAAATTTTATTAGACCTATTCATCTTATTTAATATGTGAGTGCAGGCGTGGTGGCGCATGCCTTTAATCCCAGCACTTGGGAGGCAGAGGCAGGTGAATTTCTGAGTTTGAGGCCAGCCTGGTCTACAGAGTGAGTTTCAGGACAGCCAGGGCTACACAGAGAAACCCTGTCTCGAAAAAACAAAAACAAACAAACAACAACAACAACAAAAAACTTGATACGTGAGTGTTTTGGCTACATAGATGTAGGTGGAACATAACAACAGCTTGGTGCCCACAAAGGTAAGACAAGAATATTAGAGCCCCTGGAACTAGAATTACGGAGAATTGTGAACTATTGTGATGCTGGAGTCAGACACAGCTCCTCTGCAAGAACAGCAAGTGCTGTTATCTCTCCAGAGCCCCAAGGTCAGTGGTTCTCAACCTGTGGGTCACAACTTTGGAAATCAATGACCCCTTCACAGAGGCCATCTAATACCATTAGAAAAACATGGATGTTTACACTATGATTCATAACAGTAGCAATGAAAATCATTCTATGGGGGAAAGCAGTTCACTACAACATGAGGAACTGAATTAAAGGGTTGGGGGAATTAGGATGTTTGAGAGCCACTGCTCTAGGTGAGTTTAGAAAAGCATTACTTGTGGATCTGGGAAATGCCCAGGAAATAAAAGTGCTTCCAGGGGACCTCTGAATCTTGCTAGCCAAACAGTATAGACAAAATGGTGAGCTCTAGTTTCAATGAGAGAGACCCTGTCACAAAAAAAAACCCACAAGGTGTAGTCGGGCAGTGGTGGCGCATGCCTTTAATCCCAGAACTTGGGAGACCGAGGTAGATGGATCTCTCTGATTTCAAGGCCAGCCTGGTCTACAGAGTGAGTTCCAAGACAGCCAGAGCTACACAGAGACACTGTCTCAAAACAAAGCAAAACAAAACAAAACAAACCATAAAAAACCCAAGGTGGAGGTGAGAAAGGAAGACACCCACTGCAAACCTCTCTGGCCTCGATACACACAGAGACACGTGCGTGCACACGTATGCCACACATATAAATTAAATTCTTTATGGAAGAAACAGAAGAACATTTCTTGTATTGCACCTATTCTAAAATAATAATCTTGGCTTTCAGTTTTCACTCCTCATCAAATAGATTTGCCTTAAAGGTAAACTATGAGGCAGTGCACTGTAGCTGAGGCGTTAGATGTTAACACCAGAAGTCCAAGCCCTCACCACGTTCATGTGAAAGCAGCAGTCTGTCTGCAGTGAGGAGACCGTTGTTATCCACAGCTAAGCGGTCACCACCGTGTCAACTCCTCTGCTGCTCTGCTGCACCTATGGGTGAAGTTTGTGCTGCTTGTCATAGAGAGTCTTGAGGAAGCCAGATTCACTTTATCTTCCCTATGAGGGGCTTCCTCGTTTCTCACAAGGATGGATTCCTCAGTTCTGGGAAGTTACGGGAAGTCACAAGACATTGGGAATAGAGTGTGATGATGTTTGATCCTGATGGAGAAAGTCCAAGCATTGACACTTAGAAGCTGAAGACTTTGGGCAAGTCACTCTCCCTTTGTTTGCCTTTCCAGGAGAAAAAAAGCAGCCCTGTTTTACCTGCTTCGTTGAGTTGTTTTGAGGTAGAAGTTACATTTTTGCCTAGGAAATTGGGTTTGAAAACTAACACATGCAGAAGAACTCATATAAAATGTTATGATCGTGGGAAAATGTTATCAGTAAACTCTTCGTTTCCATCATGAGCAGGTATCGATGTGAGCCATTCCCAGGGCGATGGCAAACCACAGGGGACAAGTTGTTACAAACCGCATCTGGTAGGAGAAGACAGACGGTTAAAACTGCTAGGAGGAGAGTGAAGCTATGCCATGGAACAGAGTGACGAACAGGCTTCTCTAGTGGAGTGGCCAGAGGAGAGCATGTGTAGTCTGACCCGTGTCCTAGAGGTGAGCGTGAAGCTCTACGGGAAGAGTGCTCTAGGCAAAGGCAGGATGCAAGTGTACTGACACAGAAGGGACCTTCACCTCCTGAAGAGCAGAGAGAACTTTGGGGGGTGGGGCTGGGGCAGAGAGAGCTGGTTTAGAAAGATGCGTACAGACGCAACTCCGAAAGACACCGCGTACTGTGTCAGGAAACGGGCTCACCTGGTAAGAGGATATAGACAGGAAATGAAAACAGAACTAAGCCCTGTTTCTAGCAGAGGAAAATGAAAAGCGAAAGATTTTTCTCCCTGGGAGACCATAAACTTCAGCATGTTGATGACGTCACACACTAGCTTCGGAGGTGGCTTTTCTGAGAAGCTAAAGAAGTCCACAGTCCAGTCCTAGGAGGCACCTGACATTCATAGGTAAATTATACATATTTCCCCCCTTTGGAACTCTCATCAACTTGACCCTGTGTTAATGTACTCAAATGATACGGCTGGTTTCTGGCCTCAGGACTCCAGCAGCATGTCAGACCCTGGAGGTTTATAAAGATGCCCACCTCGGGTGTTTTCTAAATCTTCCCATCTGGCCATCTGGCCCAGCAGTCCTGACACGGAGGCTTCTGTAGGTCACATTACTTTCTCTCCTCCTTACTAAGACCCAAAGCCCAGACGATCCACAAGTCACCCCAGCCTTTCAACAACCCACCCCTTTCAAGCCTCCTCCTTCCTTCCCCAGTGACCTCACTACCCCTTCTGCAGAGCTCCGCTGACAGGCTCTCATTCTGGCAGCACGCATATTCTCTTGTGGCTCCATGATTTCACACAAGCTGTATCTAGAGCATCCTCACACCGCTGTAAAGCTGGGGGCTAAGTCAATGACACCATTACAACTAATCTTGTAGCAGGATGACACAAAATGGGTTGGGAGGAAGGTGACTGCCCAGAGAGTAAATGAATGACTCTCACCATGGAGATGCTCAACAAAGAGGATGAAGGATGGATGCAGCAGTGTGGGCTTGGGGAGGGTGTGGATCTGGGTTCTGAGGAGTTCAGTTCCCTCAAGTTCTCTTCTTTAACCTGAAGAAAAGCTTTCCCAGAGCAGCCACAGGCCACTGTCAGCCCTGGACAGTGGCACTGATCCCAGTGTGGACTACACAAAACAATGTGATCATCCTGTCAGGATCGGAAAGAGAAAAGACAGAAACAATTAGCATAAATACAAGGCCACCTACTTAATTAAAGGCACAAACCAGGGCAGCTAAAAAGCAGAATGTCAAGCAGGCAGGGAGTTTCGGGGAAGGTGAGTTACATAATTGAGACCCAGACAAGAGTGTTCTTTTCTCAAGGTTAGGAGACAAACCTGAGCCAATCAGCTGTTTCCAGACATTTCTTCCTATAAGCTTTCTACCAAGCAGCGAGACCTAGGAGTCAGGAGCATCAGAAATGAAGACTGACAGAGGCCTCCTAAGCCGGCCATTCCCCTGGGTCAATAGGCTGTCCTCTGGGTGAGGTGTGGCTCTGTGCTGGTGGTGACATCACAGGGCTCTCAAGATCATCACCATTTCACAATGTAAGGACTGTTCCAGCTGGAAGCAACCTTTGAGACCGTGTGGCCAACCTGGCCTTGATGAACAAAAAGGTTCAAAGGTCAGAGAAAGTTGCTCCGGGACAGGACTCGAGTCCCCGTGGTCATAGCCAGTGCCACGTTCACTTCGCCTCTCCCAGTGTACCTGCAGATAAGTCAAGTCCCAGCACTCAGGGGGCCTTTGCTAGGGGCGACTGAGAACCGCCCCTTCAGCAAACTTGCCCAAGCTAGCCCCTCCCCTTCTTGCTCACAGTCTCCTCCCCTTTCTGTTTTCTCTTTAGCCTCTCTTGTCTCTCTCCAAACCCGCCTCTGTCCTCACAGTGGTGGCACAAGAGAGACTGCATACTCCATTTTGTCTGACAGTGGCTCTGCAAGTCAGGAAACTGGAGACAAAGTATTTCCTTCTCTTTAAACACCTTCTTCATCGCTTCCAGGCCATATCTGGTACTGTTTCCAAAACAATCGCAAAATGAAGCCTCCTCAGGGTACCCAGCTAGCGGGAAAGCCCAAGACAGTGAGCTATGGATGGAAGACAGCCTCACACAGACATACAGGCAGGCAAAACACCAATGGATATAAAAATAAATTTATATATATATATATATATATGTGTGTGTGTGTGTGTGTGTGTGTGTGTGTGTGTGTGTGTGTGTAACAACAACAAACAAAAAACTCATTGTTCTCTGTATCTCCAGCTCCTCCAGACATCTCTGGCCTCCTTAGGTGCGCGCACACACACACACACACACACACACACACACACACATATTTTGTAGAAAAGGACATATGTAAAACTAAACATTGCTTTCCTTTTTTGATGATCGCCTTGCTTGATGATTTTCGTTTTTAATAATGACATGGTTAAAACAGAGAGGGAGCTGCCATTCGTTCCGAGTCTTAACCCACCCACAGCTTTTTCCTCTCTGCTAGCCATTGCCCCTACTAGAGAACTGCTCGTGTTCTGGGCAAATTTTTCCACAAAGGAAATACATTTGAATAGTATACTCTCAAGACCCAACAGCTTTCAATAAGATTCACAAAGTCCTCTGCAGTCTTCAAAGAGGAAGATTTGGGGACAGGATTTTCTTGATCCCCTTTAGATTATAACTCTGAAAAAGCCAATCCTACCAGACAGAGCTAAATGGGGAAATCAGAGCTTTCGCCATCCAAGGCCACCGTCCAAGGCTACTGTGGGGGAGCAGAATCTACTCCTGGGGCCTATCACTCACCCCAGTTAGACACTCTTGTCTAAAGTAACCACATTTCTTATAGTAACGTCCTTTGAAGTCATAGCCTGCGCTGCTGTCCTCATCAGGGACATGCAGCACTGCCCAAGCCCCCGGTGTCTTCTCCATTAACAGAGATGAAAGGAAACATAAAACCTAATCACAGCTCAGGAAACCTTTACTTAAAGAACAACATACACGGTGACTTCTCGGCTACCTGAGCCTGAGAAGATCATAGCTTTAAATCCAGCACAGTGTGGTCCAAGTCAGTTCAACGGGCAGTGAAGTGGTTCTTTGTTTTCAGGACCTGCTGGGCCAGGTTGAAGGAGGAGGCAGGCTCCTTACTTGGTTGGTATGCTACCCGGGGTGTTAGCATTACACAATCCCGAGCGAGCTGGACAGCAGGCAGACCTGGCGCTAGCTCGCTTGCACTGGAACAGAACAAAGCCTTGGGAGAGACTTTAACTTTCCTACAGCTCTGCCAGCATTTCTAATTGTTCCAGCTCTAGACTCGGGGGACTTTAAAAATGATAAAGTGGTAGGTTTGGAATTTATTTCGCTCCTGCAAAGAAAACTGCAGGACTCTCGTGGACTTGATAATTGCAGAGGTGTTGGCTTTCCCAATTTCCCTGCCATATCAACAGAACCTGCCAAGGAGGAGAACTTGCAGTGGGGCCAGGGCTAGATGGACCCTTTCTCTTTATTAGGCCATCCTGTCTTAAACTTGGATTGAAATAAAGAGCTCCAGCATCAAACTGGGTGGCTGTTGCTGGGTTGCTTTTCATTTTAGGAGAACAAGACCTTTTTCATTCCTCTGGGTTCTCTCCAAGTAGAGTGGTCTTTTCAGTCTAGTGCCTTCACGGGTGAGTAATGAGTCAGAGAGAAAGCACAGAGGGTGAGTGTATGTGAGCCAGCCTGTGTATGTATAAATGTCTAATGCTAGCCTGGTATAGCGGTGCTCACCTGTAATCCCAGTACTCAGGAGGGTAGACAACTGGAAGGTTGTAAAATATGGAAGAGAGACATAGTTGGAGAAAGTAAACCTTTTGGGGGCCTGCACTGAACATACACTTGGTCCAGGCCCCTTACTGTTCTTCCCTGGTCCAGGCACCTTACTGCTCTTCCCTGGTCCAGGCGCCTTACTGTTCTTCTCTTTGCTTCCTGGAGACTGTGAGATAAGCAGCTTTTCTTTCGCCAAGCCCTTCCTTCCCTGTTTCTATCCAGAAACAACAAAGCCAGACAGCCATAGCTGAAAACTCAAAGGGAGCCCTTTCTTCCTTATGTTAATCTTTCTTGGGCATTTGTCATCTCAAATAATAAATAGGTAGATAAATAAATAACTGAAAGACTTTAGAAAAGGGGGAAGAATTGTATTTTGTTAGCTGTGTGACAGTATCTGAAGCCCAATTTCCTCACCTTGCCTTGCCTTCCCTTGCTATCACAGATGTTTATTGTGAGAAATGTGTGATGTAAAAACTGATAAAGCAGCTAATACTGTGCCTGCTCACCACACACACTCGGTAAACACTAGTTCCAACGACTTCTATTACTATCCAAGAATCTCTGAGAGGAGACTCGTTCTGTGTGGACATTTTGACTACGTGACCCATTTCAGTTCAAATAGTGTGAGAAATGGAGATGAAGGAAGAGGAAAGATTAGCATTGCATAGAGACCACAGCCAAGTATCTCACCCTAAATCCCAGTGTGTCTACTTTATTTTTTTCTTCCAACTTAATAATCTCTAACATGATTGGATGTAATATTGGATGCAAGTTTGTGATGTAAAATTGGATGTAATGTGATAATCCTTACATTTACCCACTCTTGAGGTTAGAGGGCATCTTAGTTAGGGTTTTACGACTGTGAATAGACACCATGACCAAGGCAAGTCTTATACGGACAACATTTAATTGGGGCTGGCCTACAGGTTTAGAGATTCAGTCCATTATCATCATGACAGGAGCATAGCAGTGTCCAGGCAGGCATGGAGCAGGAAAAAATGAGAATTCTACATCTTCATCTAAAGGCTGCTAGAAGTAGACTGACTTCCAGGCAGTTAGAATGAGGGACTTAAAGCCCACCCCCACAGTGACACACTTCCTCCACCAAGGCCACACCTCCTAATAGCGCCATTCCCTGGGCCAAGCACAAACACACCACTCCAGAGGGTAAAACTCATTGTCCCTTTCATTCTTCTTGTGAGGCTTAGTTTTTTATTATTTAATTAGGTATTTTCTTCATTTACATTTCAAATGCTATCCCGAAAGTTCCCCATACCCTCCCCTCCCAAATCCCCTACCCACCCACTCCCACTTCTTGGCCCTGGTGTTCCCCTGTACTGAGGCATATAGAATTTGCAAGACCAAGGGCCTCTCTTCCCAGTGATGGCCGACTAGGTCATCTTCTGCTACATATGCAGCTAGAGACAAGAGCTCGGGGGGGGGGGGTACTGGTTAGTTCATATTGTTGTTCCACCTATAGGGTTGCAGACCCCTTCAGCTCCTTGGGTACTTTCTCTAGCTCCTCCATTGGGGGCCCTGTGTTCCATCCAATAGCTGACTGTGAGCATCCACTTCTGTGTTTGCCAGGCACTGGCATAGGTGAGGCTTAGTTCTTGGCCTCTGTTAAACAATTAGCACAAATAGACCAAGCCTTCTAACTCATATTCAGTATTTTTCAGTTCTTTTGAGAAAAGGAGAAAAAAATCTCTTTACCCTCTGTTCCTCTTGGTAATGTTAGTGATATCACACACAGGGACAAAAAATCTAAGCAACACACATGCTGTTGTCTTAGAGTGCCTTGCAAGCAGCTTTGGGGTTAGTCGTTAAGGTCTTTTGTTGGACTTCCGTAAGTATAATGTGCAATTGTTTGTCAACCACAGGCCTGCAAAGTAGAGGGGCAAGAAGAGAAGGAGGTAGAAAAGAAAGCTGGAACAGTTTCAAAGAGACAGGTCCCTCTTTGGTTCACAACTCAGCCTCTGGGAGTTAGGGGTGGAGAACATTTGTGTGTGTGTGTGTGTGTGTGTGTGTGTGTGTGTGTGTGTGTGTAGTGGATTGATCTTAAATGTAAAACACGGGTGATAAAAATGATATTCAGAATCAATAAAACCCCCAAATCCCAGGATATTGAACTCCCAATCTCCCCAGCGTCTACCCTTCTTACTGTTAGCCTATGAGTGTACAAATTTCTCCAGTCATCTCCATGCTTCTGAACCCTGGGGAGCTTTCTCCCTCCCAGCAGTGCAGAGAGCAGCTCTATAAACAGACTGGTAAGCGACAGAGACACCCTTAGAAGTTGGATGGTCTTTAAAAGAAACAGTCTTTACTGGGGAAAAACCAAGGAGGGCTAGTTTGTTGTGAAGAAGTAACATATTGATTATAATTTCTCTTCATGCAAGATGATGAAAGCAGCTAGTGGCATATGTAGAGCAGTCTCTAACCTTCCCACCCTTTCCTTCTGCTGCCTTTACAGGACCAATGAGCGGGACACAGCAAGCCCTCTGACATCAAACAGATCCAGCCAAGAGCTAGCTGTTCTCAACTGACTGAACTCGGGGACCCTGGAAGCCAGGACTTTTGGAGCTAAAACTGCCTCACTTCCATGTGCAGCTCAGAGACATCCCTTCTAGTCAATATATTGGAAGTCAGTGGTCGGGGCGCCAGTTCTAGATCCCTCTGAAAGCACTCTGCCGTGTTCTTTACCTAAATGCTCACACATAAAGGACAAGGAGGAAATGGATTCCAAGAAACAAGTCTCTGCAGTCCCTCATTGTGAACCATCTCTTCTCCTCCAATGGCTCTGTAGTGGTATGAACACTGTGCTGTGCCTGGCATTTTGGGCTTCGAGATTTATGTTAGAAGGGTTTTGTGAACTATTCCATAACTCATAGGAGCAGCAAAAAAAAAAAAAAAAAAAAAATACAGGGTGTGTGTTACCTTACATTTTATCCTAAATTAACCCAAATTTGCTTTGTCTAGACAGATTATACCATAATGAGTCCTTGGAAGTCTCAAAGACTATTATTACATTGTCTTAAGTGATCCTATAATTGCTTAAATATTTTTTTAAATTTCTACTCATTTATTTTGTGTTAGGTTGGGTTTTATTTTTTTTGTTTTGTTTTGTTTTTTGTTTTGTTTGTGTATGAATGTTTTGTCTTCATATATGTCTGTGTACCACATCCGTGTCTGGTGCCAACAGAAGCCAGAAAAGGTGTGGGATCTCTTGAGAATGGAGTAACAGACAGCTGTGAGTTACCATGGAGGTACTGGGAACCAACCCTTGTCCTCTGGAAGAATGGCAATAATTGTGATCACTCTAGTGATTACATCTCTCCTGTGCCTTAAACACTGCTTTGGGAATGTAGACTATATTTTGATTTTTTTTTTAATCCAAAGCCCTGAGAGACACTATATTCAGTGTATTTATGATGTTGTCTAACTGTGAATCTGGCCTCTATCTCAAATTACTCCCGCATCACCCCAATCAGCTACCGTGAAGAATAATCACAGTTGTCATATGTCATCGACTATGTGTGGATAGGAAACATGTCAGAGACATTACCTATATGATTTCATTTTATCTTCATAACAACTTTTGTAATTACACGCAGTTAAGAAGCACTGAGTCTGGTGCTGAAGAGATGGCTCAGCGGTTAAGAGCACTTGCTGATGTCCCAGAGAACCTGAGTTCGAGTCTCAGCACCTATGTCAGGTGGTTCACAACTGTCTATAAATATAGCTCCAGGGGACTCAACACCTCTATTCTCCACAGTCCCACACTCACATGCAAACACACACACACACATAATTAAAAAGAACAATACAAAGAAATCTTTTTAAAAAGTAATGCTGGATCTAAAATACAGAAAAGTAATTTCCCCAAGAGCACGACAGCAAGCAGTGGAGTCCCTGGACAAATTCAGATATGTGTGACTCCAGTCCAGTGCGATGGACTACTCCTTTGTCCCATGAGGAACAGATAAGGTTATAAAACTCCTGGTACTTCACTTTTTCCGTGGGGGAAAAAAAATACTCGGAAGAACTCATGAAGCCTCCTTGCAGAAAAGAACACTGGTGACCACACGATGCTTGCCTGTATTGCACGCCAGTGAGATGTGTTTCAGCAGTGTTTCAAACATATGTAAAGACCACAGTTTAACAGTCATGTCAGCAGGAAGGGACCTTGACAAGTCCAGGTGAGTCTTAAAAAATATAAGAGGCAATTAGGGGAGGGGGACTGTCCATAGGAAAGCCAGCCCAGCGCAGTAATTATATTTTCATATTTATAAAGCTGTAGTGTAGACTGAAAAAAAAAGGTATTTCATCCACTCGCTCACTCATGTATCCAACAAACACTTCTCCCACATAAATTATGTACATAATTTGGAGAAGTAGGTCAGATATGCTGGTTCGATGTGGCAAGAGGGGAAGATCTAGTGACGATCATTGCCAGTGTAATGCTCTGCACAGCACAGAAGAGCATCGGGAAGCCAGTGAGTCTCTGTAGGTAGAAATCATCCACGGATAGGGATGACGGGCGTGGGGCGGATTACAGAGCAGAGGGAAGAGATGCTCAGGACAGTGGGGCAGGGGTTAGAAAGTAGGTCCTCGTTAAAGTTTGACTAGAGGCTTGTTGGTGACCTGCCAGAAACATTGTACACAAGATTTCCATGGAGAGGAAAAGGGTCAGCTTGAGCATGCTCTGCTAGTTCCATATTCTGATGTTCTGAGATCTTAGACCTCATCCTCAACAAAAGTGAAGACAGCATTCTGAGAGACTGATTTGGGTTTTTTTGGTTGGTTGGTTTGTTGGTTGGTTTAGTGGTGGTGGTAGTAGTGGTGGTGAGTTTTGGGTTTTGTTGTTGTTGTTGTTTGGTGTGTGTGTGTGTGTGTGTGTGTGTGTGTGTAGCCCCAGATGTCCTGAAACCTACTCTGTAGACAAAGCTGACCTCCAACTCTGCCTCTGCCTCTGCCTCTGCCTCTGCCTCTGCCTCTGCCTCTGCCTCTGCCTCTGCCTCTGCCTCTGCCTCTGCCTCTGCCTCTGCCTCTGCCTCTGCCTCTGCCTCTGCCTCTGCCTCTGCCTCTGCCTCTGCCTCTGCCTCCCGAGCGATTAAAGGCATGTGCCCACTGCTCCACTGCCTTCCTGCCTGCCTAAGATGGTTTTTTTCAACAAAGCTGTTCATCCTTTCCAGTGGCGACTGTCCCACAATTCAAGAGCATTGTTTAGTCAGCAATAAGGAAGGCAAAGAAGTCAATGAAATCCCACCTAAGGGTGCCAGTTCGAGGAACGCCTCCAACGCATGACTGATGGCAATGTTGATAAGGAAAACCAGTCGGGTGCTCTCATCTGCAGCGGCCACTGCTTCGGGCTCAGCTAGCAACTGTTCTTAAACAGAGATGTTCCAGAAAGCCACTATGTCATTGCTCCACACCGTAAAGTCAGGAGACACCCCCTTCCTTCCCTTATCTCCTGCAGCCTTGCCTCTGAAGAACTACTGCTCCTTGAACATCCTGGAGACACTCAGGAAGAGTGATAACTCAGGCTCTCCGTTTTTCAGTGATAACCACCACCCGTTCCCTTTTCTGTTCTCATGCTCAACCAAATAGCCTCCAGCCTGTATCAGTTTATTACAGGTCCCAACTTTGAAAATGAGAGAAAACAAAACAAAACAAATAACTCAGAAGAGGAAAACAATATATATATATATATATATATATATATATATATAGTCCTTTTGACCAAATTAGCAACAGACATTTCACCTCGCAGATCAATGCATTTATTTCAGGACCTGCTTATAGACTTACAGTACATCTCTGTCATCTACTGACCCTCTCCAGCCACTACTACAACACCACTGAGTATGTCTAGCACTATCAAAGAGCAGGCATTGAACTATGAGCCATGAGCCAGAAGCAGTCTGCTGTAGCTAGCTCTAGCCACTCCCTTCACTGATATCCTTGGGCCATTTCACTTAAACTCTGAACACAATTTTCTCTTCTGCATGAGGTTGCTAAGATCCGAGAGACAGGTGATGCTAACAAAGCGTAGCTTCAGGACCTAACCAATGCACCAGCACACACCTAATTTGGAATTCAGATTTCATGTCTTTTTTTCTTAAAGGAGAAGTCCCCAATTTTCAGAAGCTTGAAGGCCCAGAAAACATGATTCTGTCTCCTAACAACACATATTCCACTTCATTCTAGGAAGCCAACCGGGCCAGCCTCTCTATGGCTTCAACTTTGCTCTCTAGCCCATGTTGATTCCATATAATAAGTGGACCTTCTTGGTGTCCCTGTAAGTCCCTTGAAGTACATGAATGGCCAGTCCCCACCCCAGGGCTTCCAACTGGCAGGTTTTACTCATAGAATACTCTAACTACCCTAATGCCTGGCCCAAGCCCCTGCCCTACAGAGTAAAAAACCCAAACTCAGGATTTGAAATCCCATCAATCCCTGGGCTCACCCCAAGCTCAAAACTTGAAAACCGACCAATCCCCATTTTGGAGTTCTCCACTCTGGAAAGCCTCTCCCCTGAAGAAATCCAATATGAGCCCTACCTGCCACTCAGGTCTCAGCTGTTTCTCCCCCAAGCAGAGGCAGCCACCCTCCTGGTGTGGCTTTGTGGTGGCTCTGGCCTGCCAGGATACCCATTTTCTTAGAGCAGTAGCACTCTCAGTTCCCCTTGGGTAGCTGCAAAGGGCTCACACTTGGTTCCTTCTCTAGATAACTGACCTTAGCTACCCAGTAGACCCTTGTCTTAAAGTTTACACCACACCCCCCATTAAGGACAGCTATCTAGTACCACTGGTGTTGGGGGTGGCCCCTTGTACAAAATGGCACAGAAGGGACGGACCAACACAGTGATACTCAGACCAAAGCTAGGCTCCCTGTACGGTCACAGCCATACACAGCTCCTCCCCCACCCAATCTTCTCACCTTCCCTCCACCCCCCTTCTTCCCACACGTCCCACTCAGTCACGTGCCTGGATTGTTGCCTGGGACAGAGCTTTTGAAGAATCCAACCTCAGACAGAAAGTGATCAGAGGAAATCAGTTACTTCCTATGGCAAAAGTTGCCTAGGCCACTCTTGAGTCAAGTACCATGAGCTTCCAAGCTTCCATGACTGCTTGTGTGGCCAATGTTGATACAGAAGTGTGCTCACATCTCGGTCCAACAGCTGGGTCTGGGTATCACGCTGGAGTCCGGTCTCAGATGAAGAGTTAGAAGTAGGGACCGGTTGGGTGGTGCAGTGGTAGAGTACACACTAAGCTATGGAGCTTAGGAGATAGCTTAGCAAGCAAGGTGTTTGAGGACTTGGGTTTTATCCCCAGAATACGTTTAAAAAAATAAAAAAGCCAGGCACGCACATTTGTAATTCTGTGATGGGCAGACAGAACTAGAAGTGTTCTGGAGCTAGCTGGCCTGCCAATCTATTCTACTTGGCCAGTGAGTAGCCATATCTAAGAGAGAGAGAGAGAGAGAGAGAGAGAGAGAGAGAGAGAGAGAGAGAGAGAGAGAGAGGTAGATGCCACTTGAAGGTTGTCTTCTGACCTCCACACTCATACACACACACACACACACACACACACATCCATCCTCAATAGATGTGTGCATGTGTGTGTGTTCATATGCTTGGCTGTTCTGTGTTCTGTTGTGCTGTGCTCCGTTGTGTATGTAATAGGAGTCACAAGTACCTTTTGGCTTGGGGAAGGCTATTTTGTACAACCCTGCAGTGTGGACCTCAGAATCATTTGCTTTGGATTATAATTATGAAAGATGTCAAGAGATGAGAAGAGAATGCCCTGTGGTGCCGTGTCTGTTTGACCATTTTCTTGGCATCTCCCGTTTCCAGAAACTTTATATCCACGTCATTGTTGCGCGGAAGGAAGATTAACGCTGCCCCCCCCCCACTGTCTAATGCCATCTCATTCTAGAAAGACACAGAGTTTAGCAGGAGAGAACCTGAGAGCCTTTCCTGCCTCCCCTCTGAGTAGGTTTGTGACTTCGAATGAGTTAATATCAGCCTTTGAGCTCTCTCATCCAAGGCATGGAGTCTTCTTTATCTCACAAAGAGCAAAGACATTCAGGAAGGGATCACAAGGGCGTGACCACTTCCACAAAAGAGACACAAATCATTTACCAGGACCCTCAAGAAGTTCCACCTGAAGGGGAACATAAAGCAGGAGAGAAAAGATGCACTCATTTCCCAAGCAAGCGCTTCCTCCCCCAGAACCTCACCCTGACAGAGCTGGTGAAGGCTAATATACTTTCTCTCTCCAATCAGTCAAATAGAAGCTTTGCCTGTAAGCTGTGAAGATTTAGATGCAAGCCTGGGGTACCATTCGAGGAAGCAAAGAGCAGGTCAGGCACAGCGGAATTCCAATAAGGAAGCTGAGGCAGAAACCTGAAGATGTGACCTAAATAAGTCTCCAGTTTGAATCTGAGCAGAGCTGTGGGTATCGCCATTCCCAGAACTACTTATTTCTGGCATTTCCAATCATGGGTCCTTGGGTGTGAATGTAGGAAGCCATGAGCTTGCACGAGGGAGACTCGTGTGACCTGAGTGGAGTTACTTGACCTCCATTCTGGACTTCTTCCCTCTCTGCTCTCATTGTTTGTTTGCTTGCTATTTTCAAGACAGAGTCTCTCTGTGTAATGGTCCTGGCTGTCCTGGAACTCACTTTGTAGACCAGGCTGGTCTTGAACTCACAGAGATCCACCGGAACTCTGCCTCCCATGCTGGGATTAAAGGCATGTGTCACCACTGCCCAGCTTCCTCTTCTCATTTTTCTATGCTGCCGTCAGCTTTTCGATTGCACATCTGAAAGTGCTCTGTGTCAATCAGAACGCATCCATGGTAGATGCAAAACATTTATACCTATATAGAGATGTGGCAAGGCAAGCAAAGCCCTTCGGAACAGGAGGAAACAATCCCTGAGCCCTGCTGGTTTATTCTGCTCAGTCCTTGAGGCAGTAAAAGGCTGAGCTTGAGTTGTAGGTGAAGCCTCTCCTACAGTTGAGACGTAGCTGAAGACTTCCATGCCCAGAGTGAGTCAGGTGTTCCTGGTGAAAATGTATCTGCCTACAGAGGGACCCTTTCTTCAAGAAAACAATGAAATTTTATTTTAATTGCTACTGTGAGAGTGTTTTATAAAAGTTTGACATTTCATTGGTGGGCAGAGTAAAGCAGAAACCTGCTGCACAATGTATCTGGTGTTCCAGCCAAACAAACGAGAGACTGAAGAGAAAATTAACCCTTCCTGGAGGTTAAGGGGGAATTCCTCCTATCCAAGGGCCTTCAAGGAAGACATTTAACGGGGTGTTGTTGGTTTTCAAGCCCACAGAGCTTCAGGCTGGAACTACACCCTCAACAGATCCAGTTCTCGGGCCTTTAAACTGAAACTACACCCTCAACTCTCCCATTTGGGTCATTTGGCAGAAACACCCTGCAGATCTTCTCACTCATCCACCTCTAGAACCGAACCATGTGAGCGGATTCCTTTCATCCCTTTACACACACACCCCACCTGAGGGCTCTGTTCATCTAACGAACCTGACAAGGCCACTGAGGCATCCTCAAATAAGCACAAAGCAGATACTGAGTCAGAAAATTGTTCTGTTATCCATTTAACAGCTAGCAAACACCTTCTGTTTCCCTTCAAGATCAGGCAGAATACTGGGAGTGGCTGAGAAGTAGTGGAGTGTCCCTTAGCCTGAAAAGTCTGTATTCCAAAGCAGAAGAAAGTAGTCACAGATCCTCTTACATCCAGGATGTCCGTGAAAACCAGGTTACCGTAAACTCCAGCGGATGGGGGAAAACAGCTTCTTGGGTTTAGCCACACAGGAAGCCGAGCAAGACTGAAGTAAAAACAGTGATGGGAAGCTGTTCGAGCGCAGCTTTCCTTATGGCTTTGCGAGGCCTAGAAGAGAGCCATTTAAACACCAAATGGTTCTGCATGTCTTCCTCCAGGAGCCTGTAACAAGAGGACCAAGACCTTGGGTGCAGAAGATGCTGAGAACATTTCTGTTTTTAACGCAAGTTCGCCTGGTCAGAAAGCAAATTAAGGACCTCCCTTGACAATCACAGATCCGTCTACTGGCCTCAGATTTTCACCATTCTTGGAGCAACCCCAAGAAACCTGGGTCAAACATGGACTATCTAGAGATCTAGAGCAGAGATTTACTCTTATTTTAATTGGGGAATAGACCTACTCTTATTTTGTCTTGACTATTGTGGTGATTTGAATATGCTTGGCCCAGGGAGTGGCACCATTAGGAGATATGGCCTTGTTGGAAGAAATATGTCAGTGTTGGGCTGGGCTTTGAGATCCTGCTTCTAGCTGCCTGAGGGTGCCAGTCTTCTGAATGCAGTTGGATCAAAATGTAGAGCACTCAGCTCCTTCTAGAGCGCATTGTCTGCCTGGATGCTGCCATGATAATATTGGACTAAATCTCTGAAACTGTAAGCCAGCCCCAATTAAATGTTTGTCCATATAAGAGTTGCCTTGATCACGGTGTTTCTTCACAGCAATGGAAACCCGAACTAAGACAACTTTTGTCCATATAAGAGTTGCCTTGGTCACGGTGTTTCTTCACAGCAATGGAAACCCGAACTAAGACAACTATCAAATAATATGGTTGACTATTTAACTCAGAACTGTGAAAACAGAGGTTCTCAATCTCTAGGTCAAATGATCCTTTCACTCAGATCACCTAAGACCATCAGAAAACACAAAAGTTTACATGACAATTCATAATGATAGCAAAATTACAGTTATGAAGTAGCCAAAACCATAATTTTATGATGACAGGTCACAAACCATAACACAAGGAACTATACTAAAGGGTTGAACTATACTAAAGGGTTGCAGCATCGGGAATCTCTGTGTTAAACAAAGTCACCAATACCTGGTATAATCTGAGATCTCATAGGGTGCTATGTATGTGGTGGGACCCTGGTTGGGACGGCTCCAGGGGTATTTTCTGAAGTTTGCTGATTATTAAGTCAGAAGAACAGAAAAGATTTCTTATCAAAGAGCAAGGATAACAAAATGCTGGGTGAGCCACATACTTTGCTCACAGTTACTCTCTTATTTAAAATTCTTCTTGGGCTACCATTTCTTAATGAGTTAACACCTATGACCCCTGCTCGTTGTCATGACAAATGGGCTTGGTTCAATCCTGTCTCTTCACACAGCCTCTGGATTATCAGATTATTATCTGTTTGACCACTTCTCAGAATCCTTAGCTCTGAAATGATCCCTCCTCTTCAGATGCCTGGGAGTCACCTTTTTAGTCTGAAGAATCAATTGTTTCTTCTCCACCAGGCTGCCCTCTCTGTTTGCCTATTTCCTCCTTGGTAACTCCAACCGTCTCAGCCACACTACCCTGCATGGAGACACCCATGTCCTAGCAGCCCCTTTTATTTCCAATGCCCAGAACTACGAACTATGCATAAACATAAATAGGCAGCTACTCAATGTCTGATGAATTAAATTGAATTGAAACTGGCTATGACGATATTATGAGCCATTTTCTATTTTTTGGCTGACTCATAAAAGATGTGGGAAGAAAACTGAAGGATGACTATTGCCCTCAGATAAACTAAAGGGCCACTGAGTTATGGATTTAGGATATGCAGACTCTTAGGGTGTACCTCTATGCCTCTATCCACCCCCTCTTTCTTTCTTTCTTTCTTTCTTTTTTTTTTTTTTTTTTTTAACTTTAGCATGGGCAAGTAGCCTTACTGAGACTTCCAAGTCTGGACTATAAAGTTTTCTCATTTAACAGTGTAGATAAATCTAGCAATGTGAGGTACAGTATGCACAGAAAACCAACCTCCCAAAAATCAACTTGAAATATATTCAACACCGAAGAGTACAAAGCAAAACTCATGGGTTTCTTTGATGATTCAAAAGGCATTTAAGCAAATGCTAGAGGCTCTTCATGACAAGCGTCATTTACCACTGCACTGTAAATCTGTGCAAACAAGACTCAAGTAAAAGCTTCATTTGAGAGAATGAGACATAAACTAGCTTTTTAATAGTGTTATAACCCCCCTCCCCCATGCTGGAGAACCAAGCACAGGTCCCGCACGTGTTAGGCTAGTAGTATTCTACTTATTGGCTTCGTTTTTTGGATGGAATGACAATCCTATGTGTTTTAACCACCTTTAAGCACTCATGAGTTAAGTGAACTCTGGGAGCTGGAAACATTCACTTAAACTCCCTTGGCTTAATCACTGTTTACGCTTCTCCGTGGTTTTGGAGGGATCTTGCTAAGTATTACTGTATGTGGTCAATGATTCACACCCAAATCACTGTTTTTAGGCCAAAGAAACAAACATTTGGATGTATGTATAAATCTTGTAAGAGCCTCAGTTACAAAGAGGCTGGGCAGCCTTGAGGATTAGTCTCACCCAGAGGAAACTTTACAAGCTTTCGCTGATGCTGATGGCTAGTCTGAAAATGCTCATTTAGCAGCAAGGCACCACAGGGAACCGCATTGGAGGAAGAACAGACTGCCTGAGAATGTTGCTCGTGGTGTGCAACACATCACTGAGTGGCCTGGATGCTGAGCAGAAGTGGGAAACTTGAAATATACTTACCCGAAAGCAGCCACCTTCGGGTGGTCCTATTGTGGTTTTGTCTGTTGATAGAAACAGAAGGCAAAGTTGAAAATCTGTTACCCTGTAAAGGCTACACCGTAGTCTCTTAAGAAACGCAGAAACGCAGCTGGTGTGGGCAGGGCGAGGAGGTGAGAACTGCTTGAATAAGCATGGATGCTAAGAAAAGGCTGGAAATAGGGGGGAAGAAGCAAGACAGTTAGGACTGTATGAATGGATCAACAAGCACTTGTTGCTCTTGGAGAGGACCCAGCTTTGGCACCTAGCATCCACATGTTGGTTCACAACCATCTGTAACTCTGGGAGATCTGATACCATCATGTGACCTCTGTGGGCATCAGGCACACACATAGTGAGCGTGCAGGCGAGACTATGCACATGAAGTAATAAACCTAAAGAAGAATCAATTTTAGAGAAAAAAACAATCATGGCAAAAAGGAAGGAGAAACTGCTGGAAGAATTTGGGGGAGGGAAGATGGGTGCTATGCAGTGCTGTGAGGGGTGTTGTATTTCAACCAGCCCCCTGGGGACTGCATTTCTGATCCTTTATGACGTCTTCCATTTGTTCTCCTTTCCTCTTTCACTTTTACCATCTTCCCCCTCAAGTTTGCAGTGTGTGTGTGTGTGTGAGAAAATAAGTACTCAAGTGTGTGAGTGTGTGTGAGGGGGGTGTTGGTGTAGGGGGGTGTATGTGTGAATGTGTGTATGTGTGTGAGTATGTATGTGTGTGTATATGTAAGTGTGTGTGCATGTATGTGTAGATGTGTATATATGTGGGTGGGTGGGTGAGTGTGTATGTGTGTGAGTGTGTGCATGTGTGTATGTGTGTGAGTGTATGTATGTGCAGGGGGCGTTGTGTGAGTGTGGGTATTATGTGAGTGTGTGTGTGTGTGAGTGTATGTATGACATTGTATGTATGTGTGAGTGTGTGTGCATGTGTGTGCATGTGTGTACATGTGTGTGTATGTGTGAATTTCATCTATTATAAAGCCCAAACAATCTCAATCATTAAACATCAAGACAAAACTCTTACTGGGCCCCAGAAGAGCAAGAGCCCTCCCCCATAGCATCTATATTTATATTTATTTATGCAAAGCCTTAAGTACACACAGTGGGGAGGCAGGAGCATGCCAGGAAAAAATGCATACAATTCTTGGCCTGTAAAAAAAAAAAAAAAAAAAGCATTTTCCTTTTTTCTTCTAACCCAAGGGAATGGCCTGGGTGGGGATGGAATTATGAACTCTTTAGACCCAAACACATGAAGTGAATGGAAGGAAGCTGGAGGCATTTGTTGAGTCTCCAGACCTTTCTAAGGAAACAAGTGAGACTTTCCCAAACACTGCACAGGGGTGGATTCTGCTATGCATGAAATAAAGTCCTCAGTTATCTGCAAAACACACACACACGCTGCAGGAAGCAGATTTTAAAGGCATTTGGTCAAAGATTTGGTTTATTAAGTTTCCAAAGTTGGGGGGAATAGGATATAAAGAACAGCAACATAAAGCATGAAATAAGCATGTGGTAGAACATTGTATGGCCACTCAAATGAGGACTTCTCTGGCACTCGGTGCAAAACTTGAGTAAGTGCTGACATTGGACAGAGCGCCGTATGCACCACACCTCATTTGCATGGAGTAAGCTATGCCAGATTTGATGATCTGCCTCATCTCAAAACTCAATATGCATGGTTTAAAAATTGTTCTCTGGCCTTTTCCATATTTTCAAAATGTTTCAAAATGAGTAGCACAAGTTTCTCAACCAGCTTTGGTATAAACTTTCTTTCTTTTTATTTTTTAAGACAGGTCTCAGTAGCATAGGCTGGCCTCTGCCTGTTGGACTGACTTGTGTCAAAGATGATCTTAAACCTCTGGTTCTCCCGCCTCAGCCTCTTGAATGCTGGGTTACAAGCATGTGACAGCATGAGCAGGCTGTCAAAGTTCCTTCTCGACGTCACCTTCTTTCCTTCCTCCCTTCAGCTCATCTCTTTCTAAATAATTACCTCTCCCAATCCAGAAGAGATGGCTCCCGGGGCTGGTGATTCTAAGCCATGGCCTGAGTTTGATCCCAGTACCATACAAAAGTGTGGAATATGGTGGTAGCCCAGACTTGATTCACACTTAGCAGCTCAAATGTGGGGGCTGGGGTAGGAGACAAGCAGGTCCCTGGGATTCACTAACTAGCCACTCAAGCCTAATAGTGAAGATCTGAGTTATTAAAAGGCATTGTCTCAAAAGGAGATGGCTACTCTTCCTGGGTATGACAGTGGACACTGTCCTCCAGCTCCTACACACGTGAGCATACGTGTATGTACACCTGCACTCGTGAGTATTCTTACAGATATAAACATGAACACACATACACATGTGACTCTATACTATATTTAACTTGTATCAACTCTAGATTTAGGTCTTCCACCAAGACAGAGCCCTACCTGCCTGCTCTCCTTTTCGTTCCTCAGAGCCAGGGAGGCAGGTGAGAAACCAGAACACAGAGTGTAAGGAGTACCTGCTCCTTGCCACTTAGGTCTTTTGCTTTCTCTAATCCTGGCCTTATGTGCTCCCTCATCTACTGCCCTGCCCCGTATCATCCCAATGGCCTAGCACTACAAAGTGAGGAGTAGCCAAGAAAATACCCAGACCTTATTCCTCTCTGTTACACTTGCTACAGTGCTGGATCCCAGCCTCTAACCTAAAACAGGGCTGAATATGTATAGTCCTCGTGGCCTGGTGGAGCTGGCTGCCGGTGAGGCACACACAGAACCCTGAGCACATGGCTCAGAGCAGGAACTCCTTGGCTCTAGCTCATCTAGTGAATGGGTGAAATAAGACTTGGGGGAGTTAAAGAAGAATCTAGACCCTCTGAGGGCTTTTCCTTCAGAATGTAAAAGGCAATCAGAAGAGGGCAAGGCAGCAGGCAAGCAGTCCAGAGAGTTCTTCCAGAATGAAAAATGCTAAACATGAGCCAGGCAGTGGTGGTGCACGCCTTTAATCCCAGCACTCGGGAGGCAGAGGCAGGTGGATTTCTGAGTTCGAGGCCAGCCTGGTCTACAAAGTGAGTTCCAGGACAGCTATGGCTATACAGAGAAACCCTGTCTCAAAAAAAAAACAAAAAAACAAAACAAAAAACAAAACAAAACAAAAAAAAACAAAATGCTAAACATGTCTGGCCGTGCTTCCCTGTTCTGGCTCCTCAGACACGATGGACAGCCAAGCAAAGCTAAGAGCTCAGAATTACTCCCGAGCATCTTAGTCCCAATTTTATTACATAGAAAAATTTAAAAAGTCTAACTAGTGAATGGTTTGCACCCTTGTCTATACGTTAGCTCATGAGGGGACAGTGCCTGAGTCTTGCCTCTAGACATGGGATTGAATGAGTCCACCTAGTCATTGGTTCTCTCTAAAGTTCTGCAGATGGTCCTGCTAGGTGACCAGGCTATGTCTGTGTCCCTCCACATTCAATAACGCTGAGGAACAACAAGGAACGGTTGGCCTTCTTTTGACAGAACCCAGTTCAAGCAGTCCTATTAAAATACCCAAAATCCTCCAGTAAGGTTAAGGGTTTTTAATGAAGTTTCTGGCCTCCTGCCAGAGATAGTTGGAGAAAGACAGCCCATGATGACAGAGCTAATGAGTGCATTTTCAAGTAGAAATCACTGCGTTCTTACAACCACAGCAGCAGTGGAAAAGGCAAAATTGAATTACTCTCTGTACTCAGAAGGCAGTAAATAGGCCCAGCCCCAGGGCATGGATGTCTTGCCCTGGTCATGATGCAATTTTCCAGCTGACCTCTGAAGTGAGTGGGTGCAGGTCTTTGGGGCAAGCAGCTGACACTCTTAGCTTGGCCTCCTGAGATGATACCAATGCCAACAAACCAGAGGTCACCTGAGTTTGACAAGGATGGTGGCCAATCTGGACCCCTTAGAATACTAAGTCCACAATAGACTGCTGCTGTGAACTCGCTGGTGGTGAGCTGGAACATAGTGAACCAAAGGCTCGGGGAAGATTAGGCAACCATTGATTACAAGACCAAAGTCCCAAGGCAGAGAGGGACATTTGGTACTCTCTAGGAGATATTCCCAAGACAGCTGCCCAAGCAAGAACGGCAGACCAAGGGCTTAACCAAGACATAAAGATCTTTTGGTCACTCCCTTCCTGCTTTTTATTACTCTCCCGAGGACTTTGTATGTCTACTGTGGACCCCAAGAGCTGTAAATAGCAAACGATGTTGTTGAAAAGTCTGTTGCCTGAGATGTGGAAGTGTTTGTGCCCTGGGATGAAAGTTAGCCTGAGCTCAGCTACACGCAGGTTCAGTTGGTCTGCAGTGTGGTGGAGACGTTAGTGTGTTTTAACCACTTCCCAGGTGAGACTAATGGTCAGCTCCAGCTGCATAAGCCATTTCTGAATTGGGATGGACTGGGGGACACCATGCCATCAATTCTTTTTTTTTTCATGCCATCGATTCTTAGAGGAATCAATGAGGAGATGAAAAGAGGGCCAAGACATGAAGACCTGAAATGCTTTCAGAACTCTCTCTCTCTCTCTCTCTCTCTCTCTCTCTCTCTCTCTCCTCTCCTCTCCCCCTCCCCCCTCTCCCTTTCTCCCCTTCCTTCCCCACACTCTCCTCCTCCCTCTCTTCTCCCCTCCCTCATCTCTCTCACACACAGAGTTTCACAAATGCTGAGCTAACAGGTGTATGCCACCACAGCCACCTACTGCACCTACTGACACTCTTTTAAAGTGGCTGCTATTTCTGAGTTTCACCCATCAGTGCACTCACTCACCAATTAACACTGCTGTGTCTTAGAGATACAAAAATGAATTGAAACCCAGCTTCTGCCCTAAGGGAGTGTGTAGTCTCAGAGATAATGGTATTACAGAATATGAGATCATAAGAGTGTTCCTGACCACAAGTGAGTTAGTGGCTTTATAGAAAGAGAGAGACCCATGTGATGCTCTGGGCCACCTCAGAACTCCAGAGTCCCCAGGAGTAAGAAGTGGTTGGTCCCTTAACCTTGTACATTCCAAAACAATAAAATTGTGAACAGAATGAGCCTTACTCTTTACAAATTATCCAGTCTGTGGTGTTAAGGTATAGCAACAGAAACAAATTAAAACAAGTAAGCTGAGCTTTGATGAGCAGATTGTGACAAGGAACAATGTATACAGTTGTGCTGAGCAAGAGATTTCTGCAGAGCCATCTGCAGATAGGAAGTCTGAAGCTCGAGGGCAAGAAGGCAAGACACTGAGAAAGTTGAAACAAAGTTTTCACATGTAAACCTTGTAGCAGATGAGGAACCCTAAAGAACAGTAACAAGGATGCTGAGCTACTCTGATGCCGGGCGGGGGCGGGAGTGGGTGGAGACCTGTCCAGTGTAGCAGCTGTCTGGTACTGTTGCCAGGTAGGAGTACCATCTTCAGGAGACAAAGAGCCATTCCTTGCCTCTTTGTGTCACATCCTGCTTTTTAGACCAAAGGAAAAGAGAGATGAGAGATCTCAGATGCAGGTTCAAGGACACTGAGACTTATAGTTGGGAGGGTGGAGTGTATTCAAAGATTTATTAACACCATGGATGGACAGAGTCCTACGGAGAGTTCGGGCCTCCAGCATCAGAGACAGACAACATGGGAAAGTCTCTGAAGCGAGACTCATGGCCACGTGGCAGAAGTCAGGTCAGGGGCCAAATATCCTCTTTACTTAGCTCTCTGGAGAGGGGTGATTTCACAGCATAAACCTGCAGCCAAAGCTCTCCGATTCCCACGCAGGAGTCCGGAGAGGAGCAGGAAACAAGATGTGTGACTACCCCTAAATCCCAGAACCTCAAAGTCTGTTCACTAGCAACCCACAGACAGTGCTCTCAGTGGGGTAACTGTATCTGCTTCAGGAAGGGCTGCTTCAGGTGAAATGGCCTAAGCAACAGCGTGCTAAAAGTGCTAAGATACTCTCTCCAGCCAGGCAGCCTTTACTTCGCCATAGCTGAGAGACAGGAGCTAACCACGCTCTCTACTGCTTTCTCTACTGCTCACACCCAGGAAAAAAAACAAAACAAAAAAACAAAAAAACATTATCTCATAATTTCCAGGGCAATGCATAAACCTGCCCTTGCAAAAATAGTCTGATCTTCCCTCTGATCCATCTTGTAAACAGCTATCTGTGCAGCCAAGAACAAAACAAAAGGAGCTAAGAAGTCAACTACAGATGTCTGCTTCCTGGGGAAGCAAGCATCTGGGGTGAGTTCTTTCCTCTCTGCTGGCTCAATTCTACTTTCCTTTGATGGTCACTTCTCCCAAGCGTGATTCTGTTTTAATTCAACCTACTGATTCCGTCCCCCACCCCACCACACCCCCACCCTCACCCCAGTTCTCTGCAGGAGAGGAACACGGGGGCCCCTGAGCTTGTTGATTCAACAACTATTTCTAGGGTGCTGGAGCTCAGTGGGAGAGTGCTTGTGTTTCCTTGTGTGCAGTCCTTGGTTTAATCTCCACAGTGCTAAAAAGAAAAAGAGAATCCTATACTTAGAGGAGGAACTTTTTTTTTTTTTTTTTTTTTGACCTATGGGAAGAGGCAGACACAGATACTGTGCTTGTTAGTGAGTGCCAGAGAGACGCTGGATTTATTCAACCAGCTTGATTAGTGAGTTTCCGACAGCTACTAGAACAAAAATCACGCTTGGGCCACCACGTCTGTTTTCATCATGGTAAGCCTCCACAGAGAGCCCAGATAATGCTTGCTGTCTTTATCAACGCGTGCCAAATGTTTGGATAAATAAAGATGTTGTTGGAAATCCTCTATCTGTTGCCTCAACGGAAACTGGCGTGGAATGGAACCCTAGTGGGTCATGTTCCATTTCACGGCAATGTGGCTTCCACAGCCAAGGCAAGGAGAGGCGTTCCTAGAAGTAGGTGTCTGTGTAAGGACCTAACTCATGTAACTTGGCACCCTCCTCTTTGGTTCTGTGTGTCCAGGTCTACTCTTGAGTTCAAGGCTCATCAGAGACTAAAAAAGGAAAACATTGAGGAGAGACTGGAGTTGTCCACCTGTAAGGAATATTAATCGCAAAAGACCCCCAGACAGGCCCAGGTCAGAGAAAAATACAAGAGAGGGTTGTGTATGGCAGAACCACAGGAGCCACTGTCTTACAAAGCCAGCCTATGGGTTCCCAGACTCTGACTTTGCACCATTTGGGCATTTAGTCTCCTTGGGATCTTCTGTGCTTTGTGACTTACCCTTAGGACCTGGGAGAATATTGTTCAATTCTGATTCTTAGATATTGACAGTCAGAACTTGCCTTGTAGCCGGGCAGTGGTGGTGCACGCCTGTAATCCCAGCACTCGGGAGGCAGAGGCAGGTGGATTTCTGAGTTCGAGGCCAGCCTGGTCTACAGAGTGACCAGGACAGCCAGGGCTATACAGAGAAACCCTGTCTCAAAAAAAAAAAAAAAAAAAAAAAAAAACTTGCCTTGTGCTGGGCCTAGAACTAACTCTGTCTGTCTGTCTGTCTGTCTGTCTCTCTCTCTCTCACACACACACACACAAATAAGGTCTCTCTGTCTCTGTCTCTGTCTCTTTCTCTCTCTCTCTCTCTCTCACACACACACACACACACACACACACACGAATAAGGTCTAGTTTCCTACACAGAGAATTTGACAAATAGGGAAGATAATGCAACATTACAACTAGAGAGCAGTTTTCCTAGTTTTCTGAGCTTCTGACTAACTATGAATTCATTCCACCTCCTTCAAATGTCCAGTTACAACATGGAGAACCAGAAACGCCCAATCCATTTTGCCAATCAGGCCCCAAAGATCATTGAGTGAGGTAAATATGCCTTTTGAAAAACAGCTTCCAACAGACAAGGCACAAACATCTGCTTCTGACGACAGATTTTTCATATTGACCTCTCTGATTATGCATCCTTGCCCATATTGTGGTAGATTCAACACAAAGTAGGCACCTCTTATCTCTCACAGATCACTCTTCTTTTTCGTGGATTTGTGTGTGCATGTGTGTGATAGAGATGATGAATTAGTTAGGACCAATCTAAAGCAGGCTTCATCAAAGATGGTATTATATGGCCATCAGAGGCATGAATAAAGTCAAAGGAATTATCAAGACTTGAAGAAGGCTGATACAGCTGTCCTTCAAACACAACTGAACCAGCAGCCTGTCTCTGCCAGAAATCTCCTGATCACACGGGTCTTGACAACTACTTAGCCTGCCTCATTCGAAGTAGCCAGGGGAAGGGCTTCCCAGGAGGAGGGCGTAGCACACGTGACCCTGCATTGCCGTGACTGAGCTCGTGATTCAGCATGAGGAGACTCTACAGGAAGCAGTGAGACGGGAGAGGGGCAGGCAGCTTACCTGAACTGCCTGAATCCCAAACTGAAGTTCTAGCTCCTAGAAAAAGACCCTTTTCTGTACTCTGGATGGAGTCCATCCTTAAAGAAAGGGAATAACTAAGAGAGGTGACGCTCATGGGTTCTGAATTAGCATAGGGCTGAGCTCAAATCTTTAACATCTGTGTGGCCCATACTTAACTTGACCATCTGTAGCCAAGGATGGTGTCTACTTCCTGGTACAGGTGTGAGAAGGATCTGAAGTGATGCGTGAAGTGTACTTGTCATGGTTGTCATGGTTCCCAACATGGAAAACTCGGAGAATGGTAGACTCAGTCTTTAGTGATGTCCTTTGTCTCCTGAGGTCATCACTGTTACCCCTCCCCACACTCTCCATCTTGCTCAGGACTTAGTCACCAGCCTTGATTTCTACAAGTTCCTCTTCCTTATGGGTTGTTAATTTTAAAACATCCACTGCCCATTAAAACCACCAAGACAAAGTTGAACTCTCTAGTGTGGGGCCCACGACCACTCTCAGTTTGGATGGTCCTTACCCCTCTCACCTCTCCTCAGGCTAAATCACGTGCTCACTCGCTGCAATGCACCTCGTGTGCTATCCTCTCTTCCTGGGACGTCCTTCCCTTGGCTATTTCCAATGAGCCAGGCTAAGTAGTTTCCAAGACCTATGTGATCAAGAGATTTCTGAGAAATCTGAAAAACATGCTGACCCCACTTTCCATTCTGAGTTAGATGTTGCTCCAAATCCATGCCCCTGTGTGCCTCTCTCTGGAGTCCCATGTCTTGGAAAAAGACTCTCTTCTGTTTTCTGGATGAAGTCCATCCTGAAGGATAGACAATGCAGGAGAGAAAGATGCTTATGGGCTCTGGAGTTCAAATCTTTGCTCTAACATACAGTTGTGTGGCATGAACAACTTGAGCATCTGTAGACTGGGATAGTCAGCATCTAAATCCTGTCACATTCTCTTTATGGTTCCTTTGTGATTGTATTCTGAATTTATTGACACCAATACTGCATTCTTAGCACCAAGCACAAGGCCAGGCATACAGGAGATGTTTAGTTAGGCTTACCTGCCTTAAGTCAGCAACGATATGTGTTTGTGGAGTTCCATACTTAACAATGTAGAGAGATGAAAATGAAACATGAAATCAATCTCTTTCTCCCTAAGTGAGCCAGCTGTGCCTACAATGCATGACCTTGGCCATCGCAGTCTAACCAGGGAGTCTGCCCTGCACCACAGGAAATAGAATCCAATGTTACAGATAAAATATCAGCTCTTAAGTCTGGATGGCCACCTACAAAGTCCCTCCTTTGTATAACCTCTGCTAACATGCTCAACCTCGTTTTCCTTGCCTAGGAACAGGGTTTATAATAGTGCCCATAAAATACAGAAGTACCATCGAAATTCAGCCTGTGTGGCATCGTCATGGTTACCGCTCAAAAATGATAAATACCTTAATCTCTAAGCCATTGTTAGTTCTAGCTCCTCTGTCTGCTACCGGCTAATTCTAGTCACATTTTCAGTTTGGGTTTGTTTTTTGTTTTTTGTTTTTTGGTTTTTTTTCTCATGTCTGGAAATTGTGTCTTAGAACGGGACCTGGCTGGATCAGAAAGCTTCCTGTATTTCCCCTCCTCCACCTTCATGACTTTGTACACTCACTTGTGGCCCAGCACTGCCCTCAGAGGTCATGCTGTGGGACCAGGCCACAGCAATAACTTCTATAATAAGTTCCTCAGGCACAGGTAGGGAAAAAAAATCCTCGGGTAAGATAGCCTGTCCTTTCTCAAGTCAACTGTTAGTGACATAATCGACTGTGAGAGGAAGGGTCACACTACTCATCTGTAAGAGTCAGGTCTTTGATCTAAAGGATGCATAATGATGCATATATTAAAATACTTCCTCCTGCTTGTACTTAGTAACAAGTTGCCCAGGGACTCGTGTTAATTATCATCTGGGGATACTACTCAAAGGGCACAGCCCTATGAAAGCTAATTGCTAGGGTCAGGTGATACTGGCCAGAAATGTCAAAATGAGCAGTATATAGAGTAATCACAAGACCATAACCCACAGGCTATGGACACCCCATAGAGGCCTCATGGCATAGCACAGGAAGGAAGAACCATGGCCTGGATGGGATTTTCCTATTCCTAAAGTCTGTCCTTCTCCCAGTGGTGTAATTTGTGACTGGCATCACCTAGGGTAACCGGCATTTAGAAGCCAGCATGTAAACCTGAGACAAGCGGAGGTTAGAGATCCTCTGTTCCTTGCACAAACATTTATCAAGCACTCACTGAACATCTGGCACGGCCACAGGTCTACTAAGATAAGTCCCTGCCCCCAAGAGAGGGAGGATTGCAAGCTAATAATGTGATGAGAGCATCTTCCCAGGAGTGCATAGGGCGGTACCCTGAAGGCCCAGAGAGAGAAAGGCGTGGCTAAGCTGCCTGGGGATGCTGGAAAGCATCTCTTTAACAACATAGCTTTTAAGCTGAGCCTTGAGCGCCTGTCTTGGCTGAACACTGTGAGAAGGGGCATTCCAAGGGAAAGGGGAAAGCAGGAGCTATGAATCCCTGTCCAGTAGGAAACAGTCATACTTCCTCCAAGACCTGGGCCACACAAGATGACTACGGATCTTCAAGTCCATGCAAAATGAGTGAGGGGGGCCAGAGAGGACCGTCCTTTACAGAGCTAGGAGGTCAACGGAGGCAACAGTAAACAGGTCAGAAGAAGGTAGAACAGCCACAAAGGTGCCTGTTTGTCAGTGGCAGCCACTCGTAAGTAGACCAGTCAGTTTTCAAAGCATGACAGCCTGAGTTTAACCCATGTGACAGAAAGAACGAGCTGACTCCAGTGGATGGCACTTAACACCCCAATAACATGTATACCACTACTGCACCCATCTGTGTATCTCGTTTGGGTCCTCACTGTAGCTCACAGGTTTCACACGTGGGTAAAACTATTAATGACTTTTTTCCCCCTCAGCAGCCTGCACAACACAACACCGTCCCGTACTCTGGAAACTAGCAACAGGAAGGATGCTTCCTAGACAGTACCAACTTGATTTCTCTATGTTCTCTCACCAAAGTTATAAGCAAAACTATACTACCATCAAGTTCTGGTGGTCAGTCAAGAGTGGTGGCAATAGCCTATATTATTTTGTGGTTCTCTAAGATACCCTTGACCAAAAGCTTAAGGCAAGGAGTCCCATACCTGGCATTGAGCTTTTTATCTGGCCACCTATGGCTTCTGGAAGATGCATTATCCCCCTCTGTAGGGTTACTCAAATTAAACTCATTTATTTATATTTGCAGGAAAAAAAAATATATATACACACACATATACATATATATGTGTGTGTGTGTATGTACATATATATACATATATTTGTAGAACGCCTATAAAATAGGTTTATCATACAGATTTTCCAAACATCCTTAGTATTAATTATTTCTCAACTACCCTGTTCCCCGCCATCCTATCCCCCACTCACCCTGTTCCCCGCCCACCCATCCCCCACACACACCCCATCCCCCACACACCCCGTCTCCCACATACCCCATTCCTTGCCCACCCCATCCCCTGCCCTACCCTCTCATTTCTCTCCTCACTTGAACCTCCCTTCCATTGTTCTCTTTTTCCTTACTACCACCCTTAAAGTACAGTGCTCAACATTCAACAGTGTTCAAGCATCAAAACTGATGCTTCTACAGTCTCTCATAAGGTGTAAATTTTTACTATTTAAAGAGAGAAATAGAAAGAATGGAGTATTTTCATCCTCAAAATGAGGCCCCCAGCCTGCCATCCTCTCCATCCTGAATCCCTTCTGTGCTGAAATCCCACAGCCATGCTTTCCGCAGCAGCCCTTCCCCACTTCTCAAGAGTGCCTGTGGTCGACCATACATCAGCACTGCGAGGTGATGGGTGAGACCTACTCCAGTCTCGCAAGAACAGCGCGTTGTGATCCTGACAGAGAGCCCAGCTCTTTGCTATTGGACTCCATCAAGGGTTTCTTAATCTGCCTCTCCCTGGAAAATTCTCTGAATCCTAAAGAGTCTGCCTTCAAGAGTCATCCAGGAAGTCCGTTTATAGCTACTTCTTCAGACAAAGCAGAGCAATAAAATCACCCGTGACCCTTTGGTCTGGAGGCTGTGTCAATACTGGCGGGCTTTCCAGTCAGAGGCGTTCTAGTCCCTCTATAAGGACACTAAGAGCTTTTCTAGTTCAAAATACAATCATAGTGTACATACTGCTTTATGACCTGATTGTTTTCTTCTTAGTGTTTTGTGAATTCGTCTCAAAATCTGTCTTAAAAATAACTGCGCCGGGCGTAGTTAATCCCAGCACTCGGGAAGCAGAGATAGGCAGATTTCTGAGTTCGAGGCCAGCCTGGTCTACAAAGTGAGTTCCAGGACAGCCAGGGCTATACAGAGAAACCCTGTCTCGAAAAACAAAACAAAACAAAACAAAACAACTGCAACATACTTTTAAATCGTGCGTAATGTTCTAAGGTATGTTTGTGTTACTGTTTTATTCATTTCCTGCATTTCCGTAGGCAATGTGATGGTCTGGTGGCCTTTTCTTTGTGCACAATCGTCTTCAGGATCGATTCCCATGGTGGAGTTTCTTGAGCGGACAGTGCTCACTTTTAACACCGTGCTAGATAGCTTTCTGCTGTGGATTTGGTCTAACGCTTGTATTATGTTAATTGAGTCCCCCAAATTGCATGAAATCTGCATGTAAGACACTTAGGGTCCCTGTCCCCAGTTAGTTTTCATTGGTAAATAATGGGGAAGAGTGGCCCCAGGATCCTTCCTGCTCATTGGGTCTAGGGTAGCAAAGATGGTAAGTAAAATATTCAGGAATATCGGAGTGGAGGTGTTAGCCACATGGAGGTTTAGGAGTGGCCCAACTATTGAGTTGTTTAAGGCATAGTAAAATATAAGGCTGCGCGTGTATCACTCATTCAGGATCCCAGAACACTGGGGTGGGTAGACGCTGCCACCAGGTCGATTTGAGTAGAGGTTCATTGGCAACAGCTCTCCATCGCTGCAACAAAATACCAAAGAGAACAAACTCATGAAGAAAAAGATTCATTTTGGATCACTGTTGAGGGTTCTGGCCCACCAGGAGATGAACCCACTGGTGTTAAGCCTTGAGGAGGTGCAACACGCAGTAAGAACTTGTAATAGAGAAAACTTACCACATCATGTGGTGGCCAGGAAGTGAGAGACAAATGGCTAGGGGGTTCAATATGTAGATCAAGGACACACCCCAGTGACCTGAAGAGCACCCACCAGGTCCCACCTCACTAAAAGAGCCAAGGAGGGGCTAAGCCTTTAACTTGTGTGCCTCTGGGAAGTTTTTAAGACACAAACTGGATGTAATAAATACTAAAGCAATTTCACCAAACATTTTCAGGGGGGTGTTTTAATGTGATTGAGGGGGGTTACTGCTATTGTTTAAGAATTTGGTTAATTTTAGAGAACTAAACCAATACTAGTTTTTTAAACCTGACTAAACTAAATCTGTGTGTGGCAATATATGCCTATAATCCCAGCACTTGGGAGGCTGAAGCAAGAGGAACAAAAGTTCAAGGCTGCGGGGCAGAGGTGGCACACCCCTTTAATCTGAGTGCTCAAGACACAAAGGCAGGTGGGTCTCTGTGAGTTCGAGGCCAGCCTGGTCTACAGAACTAGTTCTAGGACAGCCAGTGCTACACAGAGAAACCCTGTCTCGAAAACAGACAGAGTTCAAGGCTATCCTGAGTTACATAGCGAGGTTCCATCACCAAAAAACCAAAAGATTTATTATAACTTCCAGATGGCAAAGATATGGATATGTGCGCTTTGGTACCGCATGCTACACATGATAGTGCAATAGATGCTGGATTTGAAAAACCAGACTCAGATGTCTCTACGAGTGATTTTTCATCAAATAAGGGCAGAGTAAGCTGCGTGGTGGCTCACAGCCCTGACTGCACAGTAGAATCACCCCGGGAGCTTGGCAAGGTTCTTGAAGCTTGTACCCAGTTTAGACCAACTGAATGAGAGCCTTGGAAGGAGGAGCCTTCCTGGCATTGGCAGCCATCTACCCTACAACAGGAGGAGGAAGTAAAAAAAAATCCCCCAACATGGCAGATAACTGAGAAAGAAAGGGGAGTCATGCTGCCTCCCCCTAATTACCATGCAGACTCCGACACAGTGGGCAATAGAAACCTCAGCAACTGGGGATCCAGAAGGGCTTATGGATGGGCTGGGTTTCGTGGCATCTAAACTGAAACAGTCAATTTAATGCCTCCAAAGCAGGGTGTTCTCATCTGTGCCCAAAGCGCCCGGCCTTCAAGGAAACTCTAGCGTTTCATCATCCCTATATGGAAACCAGGACAACAGACTGCAGGATAATGGATTGGCTCTGCCCAAGTCAGAGCTGCTTTTATTTGCAAGGCACCAGATTCATACTGAGTGCAGAGACAGGCTGATAACGATTTATTTCACATGGAAATGAAGACATCGTGGGCCCTGCCTTTACTCATTCCCACAGGACAAGTCCCCACCCCCCCAAAACCCCCTTAACTGAAGCATATTATCTGGCCTTTGACAAAAACTGCTTGCAGGGGCAAGTACCTTTGATGGCAAGAGACTCCTATCTTTGATGACTAAGCCTTGGGGAATCTCCCTGTACCCAACAGGGAAGCCCAAAATCACAGCAGCAGAGGTTCCCACGAGCATCCCACACCAAGGACAAGAGCGGCACTGTCTGTTTATTTTTTTACAAAATGAATGTTAACACTTCAAGTGATGTATCCCTGCTTGTGCTCTCAAATGGGCAACATGATATTTTGTAAAGTAAATTCAGTATGCACAGGCCATTCGTTCCTGAAAGAAATTTACAGGAACCTGAATCAGATCCAACCCCCTCCCTCTCCCAACTCTCCCCCTCCTTCCCCCACACCCCACACCCCACCCCGGCACTGGGCACAGTATCGTCAGCTCATCAGTGTGAAGTCTTGAGTCTCTCATCACGGAGAGGTGGCCGGCTGCCAGCACTGCTTCTGGCAAGATTGGCTGGCAAAAAGTCCTTAGCCTTGTGGGAAAGGAAAGAAGGAGAAGAAATCCCAAAGAAGGGCACAAGAGTCTAGGCAACTGGTAGCCCCTGTCCCTCACCTGCAAGGAGGAAAACCTAGTACAATTCCCCTTATCCAAAGTTGGAATGTATGGCGACACTTGGAGAGTCAGTAATATGAAATGGATCATCCAGTTCAGAGCTGCAATATACAGGGGAACAATCGGCTGGTCGAACATAGGGAAAGGGAACAGGAGAACTATTAGGTTTGCAAGCCCAACTACAGTCCTCACCGGTAGCTTCTCTTAGAACTTTCAGAATAAGCCACACCCATCCCCACCGTCTGAGAGACTAGGCAAACTGGTCTGAGGGGTTTTGCACCCTGCAAGACTTGACTCAGTCCATTTCACTCCCAGGTATTGCCAGCCCTTTACTAGGTGGGGCTAGGGCGGTAACAATGTTGCTGTCAGAGAAGCATTCCAGGAGTGCATTAAAACAGCAGAGGGAGAGAAGAGCAAAATCAAGGCAAATGCACCATAGCTGTCGTTGACTCCTAGAGTCCGTGCTTAAAGGATGAGTGCTGAAAAGACAGGATTCTGAAGGCTCTGGAAGGAGATGGACTAGCATCTGCAAAGACCTGACTCCAACGGACGTGTCTGTGGTTTGGTTTATGGGACGTGGGGTGCAGGGCAGAGGCGTGGAGACAAGGGAAGGGCCACTCAAAGCCACTGGAAGGGTTCAGGGTTCTCCTGAAATGATGGCTGCTGGTGACTCCTGACCGCAATAGCTGAGGGAAACGACTCTAAGGAGAAAAGATTTATTTGTTTTCACAGTTTCACAGAGCGTCAGTCCATCGTGGTGAGAACGAACGCACAGCAGACACGCGGCAGGACTGGACAGCAAAGGGCTGTTCATAGCGCAGGCAATCAGGAAGCAGAAAGTGTCAGAAATCAGGGGCCAGATTCAGTCTTCAAAGGCCCAACTCTATGGCTTAGGTCCACCAATTAAAGCCGCCTCCTAAAGGTTCCACTGCCTTCCAAAATAGTGTCACTGGCTAGGGACCAAGCATTTCGAACACGACATTTCAGATTCAAACCATCAACCGCTGAGAAGTGCCAAAGTAAAGCCTGGTGTTTAGGAAAATAGCCCTAATGGTGGTGTGAGTAATACGGGGAAGGGAAGAGGCTGGAGGTAAAGAAAGCAGTTGATTAGGGGATGTAAAAAGATGAGAAGCTGGGCTAGAAGGAGCCCAGGGAGAGGACTGAGGGCAGAGGCCTGGCCAAATTCGCATCTTTCCCATTACATCACTGCATTTGGCAGGTGAGATTAGAGGACCATGGAATTGACTGGTCAAGGGGTGGGAAAGTCTAATATCAACCTCCCACTCTCTGGTCCCCTTCATGTGTGCAGGACTGAATACATCCCACTTCTTTCAAAACTCAGGCTGCCTGCACACGCACACACCTACACATGCGCGTGCGCACACACACGTGAGAGCACACGGATGCCCGCCCATGGAGGACATTGATATCCTGCTTTATCACTCTTTGGCACAGCTCCTCTCTCTGAACCTGAAGCCAGGCTAGCAGCAAGCAAGCCCCAACCATCTTCCTGTCTTCAATTCCCTCGGAGATGGGAACACAGGGTTCTGCCTAGCTTCTTACATGGGTGCTGGGATTCAGACTCAGGTCCTTACGACTGAGCACAAGCACCCTTACCCACGGAGCCACCTCCCCAGCCTACAATTCAAGCTTTTTATTGAAGGATAGAGTGGAGCAGGGCAAGTTCACCCTTGTGTTCTTATCCCAGACCCTGAGAATATCAGCCCTCTTTCTCCTCAGGAAAGCATCTCCCCTCATACAACACTTGGGAAAGTCACCTGGCCTGGGAAGATGACCATGTCACCTGCAGACCTGGGTTAGTCCACCATGACACTTTCTCTGTCAGTATTTGGAAATTGTATTATGTGATCCGTATTTCTTGTGTTGCACATGTAACCCCAACCTGCCCGGTGAACTTCTGTCAAAATTCCTATTGGTGTTCCAGCACTTTAAAAAGGTAATCCCCCTGTCAGGGTTAAGATAGCAACTGCCCCAGCTACCAGATGATCTCAAAAGACAGAGCCATTGCCTTATTCTGTCCCATTTTAACGATACACGGAAGAAGTATTTCAGTAGCGAGTTAATGCTAGAGGCTGGACTTGTAGATACATCGCAGAAATGTTTGCTGTGGTGATGGCAATGCTTACGGATGCTGCAGCCCTGCCCCTGACACAGGGCAGTCAGAACCAACCACCCAGCATTAGCGGGAGCACTGAGGAAGCACGCTCGAGTTATCTGAACCAGTCTACAGGACTAGGCGGAACACCCACCGAGACCATCACAGGGCTGGACCCTATTTGAGAATTGCACATGGGTATTCTCTCAGAGTAGCCTTTAAACAACATGGGATAAAAGGTGGGAGTGAGCTTGCCCTGGCCAGGATATGGGAGGTCTATAGCGCCATCTGGGCTGTTCTCTCCTTGGCCTGCCTCTCTCGGGTGACAAATTCCTTCCAAAGCCCTATTCCTAGGAGAATACTGGAGCGTATCTGCGTATCTGCGTGTTGGGATTGGAAGGTTCTGATTAGTTCATAGAATTTAGATTATAGCTGGCAGTTACCATCTTAATCATCCCAGGAGACCACCTTCTTTGTGAGCATGCATGCATGCATTTGTATGTGTGTGTTTATGTGTGTGTGTGTGTGTGCGCGCGCACACACACAATGTGTATGTGCAGGTGTGTACATCTGTACAGGAAAATCTGGAGACCACAGGAGGATGCCAGGCAGTATCCTATTCTGTCACACTATGCCCCTTGAGACAGAGTCTCTCACTAAGCCTAGATCTAAGCTGCTGGCCAGCAAGCTTGGGCACAGTCACACATGGCTTTTTATATGGGAGCTGAGGATTTGAACTCAGGTCCTCACGTTTGTACAGTGCTCTGACCCACAGCACCATCTCCCTACTCCTGAAATTTTTGTATTTTTTTTTAATTTTAGAAAGGTGCTGCAAGATTAATGGGATTTTCAGAAGGACAAAAACTCAGGTCTCAGCAATGCCCACTGGCTCCCCTGCCACAAACAAGACGGGTCTGAGAATTCTTCCAGCTCCCCTGAGCTAAGAAAGGGAGAATAATTGCTAAGTTCAAAATGAGGAACAGTATCTAGAGCAATCTCTTCACAAATTCCTCCTCCCCGGGGGCAAGTAAGATGTCCCTGCTAAGGTTATGAATAGCTGAGACGTAGGGGGGGGCAGATGAAGAGACTATGAAGAGATAGGAGTGGGGAGAACCGTTCTACACAGGTTCTCTGCGACAAGAAGTAAAGAGAGTGATGTCTTCTAAAGGAGAGTGTTGCTCTGAAGGGACCCAGAGATCACACCCGTGCAGCAAGAATCCTCCTAGGCTTTTGACAAGTCTCCAGGAGCCGAATCTGACTGAGCATAAGAATCACAGATGGGACCGGGGTGGGGGAGGGGTGCAGGTAGAGCTGGGGGCGGGGGGGGGGGGGAGAAGCAGGTAAGGCTGGTGCAGCCCTTCTCTCCCAAGCAAGTCTGGACACTTCAGGACCAACCTGCTGCTTAGGAATGGGGTCTGGTGGGAAGCCCCAGGCAAGAAAGCCACTCTTGGCAGGAGACCCTGGAGCTTTAAACTACCTAGATGAATTCTGGGATGGACAGGCAGCTTGCTCCTTCCTTTAACCAGTGAAGGTGAGATACAAAGCAATCGCACTGAGGGTGAGATTAAAGAGGTCAGTTCGATGGAAACACAGCCCCTGCCCACCTCTTCTGCATCACTCGCAGCTCAGATGGGTACGTACGTTCTCTCTGGGATGCGACTGAGAAACCTCCATCCAGATGCCCAATCTCAAATCTGTTCTTAAAAGCCACATTCTTTTACTCAAGATTTTGCATTTGGCAGCATTGCTAGACGGGGGCCTCAGTACCATTTAGGTTTCAGTGAAAATCAAGGCTGCAGGCTTGCAGTTCCTCTTCTTGGATCTGAGATACAGATTCTCCCCTCTGTCTCTCTAGTTGTAGACTTTCCCTGCATCAACACAAAGACCTTACAGGCTCCAGCTCTGGACTATTCTGTGTCCACTTTATATCCCTAGGGAACTCTCTCCAGAGCTGAGCTTTAGTTAGATCCCAGGCCTCATCCAATCTTGCTCTCTTTTTCTAGGGCATCACCCATGCTGTGCTTTGAAGATGAGATGCCCCCTGCATTGTCTCATGTTTTGAACACTTGGTGTCCAACTGATTGGGGAGTGTAGAAACCTTAAGGGTAAAGCATAGCTGGGTAGGTGAGTCACTGGGTGCTTGCCTTGGGAGGTTCTACCTGGTCCCAGCCTCGACCCGTCTGCCACATGTTTCTACCCCCATGATGGTATGTCTCTCTGTAAGCCCAGAATCTATGAAGCCAAGGACTATGGACTGAAGCCCCTGAAACCGTGATCTAAAATACATCCCCTCCCTGGCCCTTGCTTACTTGAAGTGTTTTTGTCATGAAGGATGAACAACTAACTCAATGAACATCTAACTTGATCCATCAAACAAAAAAACCATTTTCCAACTGGGCATGAAACCTCTTAAGTGTTTTGGCTTTTGGTTTTTAGTTTTTCCTTAGCTAACTTAGCTAAGCCTCATTATATGCTTATAACTTCTCTTGGCCGTGGAACACAAAAGAAGTAAGACAAAATAGCAAACTCTGCATCTTTTAGTCTGTAGGGAATACAAGACTGACCATAAAATGTGCCAGTGTCCCTTAGAGACAGCTTTGACTGAAAGTTCACAAATCATTTGCATCCTCAGATTTTTCTGGCCCTCGCTTCCTATTTCCACTGCAGTTGCCTTAGGGTATCGCCCTATGACAGCAATGGTAAATTCTTTCGTCACTGAGAGGGGGAGGAGTGGGTGCACACGAGGTCCCAGACAGCTACATCACCCCCATACATTCTGTTTGCAATTTGTCAGTATCACCATCTGTTGGCTTGTTCATGTGCCCAAAGCCTGCACCTGCAGTCTCCATGACCTGCCCCCTCCCTGCAGAAGGGGCTCAAAAATAACAACTGCACTAAAACCAGCCTGACAGCCTTGACCCACATTTCAAGGTTTCTAAGCCAGTGCAGCAGAAGCTGGCCTGCAGCTGTGCCTTTAAGGGAACCCCACAGGCAGCTGAGCTCATCTTTGGGTGGGGTGAGTACCTGTGAGTACCTTGCAGGGAAGTTTTGGTCTTTGGGAGACTGGGAGAAGTTATTGCAAAAGAGCTTACTTTCTCTCTCTACCAGGAGCACAGGAGCAAATACTGACATCTTAAAGAACCATTCTACCTAGACAAGGATACTAAACAGACATTGTCCTTCCTTTTCTTTAAAGTTGATGACAATCATCAGGTCCTTTGTGCCTGGATCCCTGGCATGGGACACTGTTCTGGGCAGTTCTAGAGACCAGTGACAGCCAGTGGATTGTAGTGTCTGGACCAGTTTGCTCTCCACTGCAACTGGGGTTGCAGTAGTGATGAATTAGGCCACCAAGTACTAGTCCTACGAAAATGGCCTTAAGTTTGGTTACAAATCTCACGTCTGGGGCTAGGGGGTGTGGCTTAGCTAGGGAAGTGCTTACTGTGCACAATAAGTGCCTGAATTCAGATAACCAGGACCACAAAATAAACTAGTTTGAGTGGCAGACACCTGTGATTCTCACTGGGGAGGCAAAGACAGGAGAATCCCCATGGTGGGCTGATCCATTAGCCAGTTCTGTTTAGTCAATGAGTTCCAGATTCATTGTGAGACTTTGATTCAATACATACGTACATATATACGTACATACACACGTACATACATACATACATACATACGTACACACATACACACATACATACATACGTACATACATATGCACATACATACATACATGCGTACATACATACGTACATACACACGTACATACATACATATGTACATACATACATACATACATACACACCATAAGTTGAGGACTGGAAAGAGAGCTCAGTGGTTAGGAGCACTGGAGCTCTTACAGAGGGAGGACTTGGGTTTAGTTTACAGTACCGACACCATAGTTCACAACCATCTACAGTTAACTAGAGTTCCAAGGATTCACTGCCTTCTTGTGAACTCTGAGGACACAAAGCACACATGTGGCACTCACACAAACATGCGGGCAAAACACTCCTACGGTTACAGTAAATACATCTAAGAATACCTGTAAATCAGAAGGAAATCACCTGACACCAATCTCTGGCCTTCACGTGCTGTGCACGTGAGAGGGCGCACACACACACACACACACACACACACACACACACACACGCACACACGCACTCACATACTTCTCACTTCTGTACTTACTAGCAATGTGATTCTGAAAAAGTGATTGGGTTGTCTGAGTCACAGTTAAAACTATGTACGTATATAATTTACATGATAGTTAAAGTATAGAGCAGATTGTAGTACATAGTACAATGTGTGGACCAAATTCCTTTGACAGCCATCTTGCCTACTGAAATCCCCTGTCCAGAGCCATGCCTTCCTGAACACACCCCCCTCTCTTCTGATACCACCTTCCACTTTCCCCTCTACTTGGTACTTTGTTCCTTTTGGTTGACATCCTGCTGTGTCCCCACCCTCACACACACACACACACACACACACAAAGTGTAAAGCTCACTGAGGCCAGGAGTCATGATCCAAAATCAGCAGATGCCTTCCACACAATGAATAACCAATAACTATCTGTGCACGGATGTGTGGATGTGCACTCTCTCACACTCTTGCTCGAGCTCCCCTCCCTTCCCCTTCCTCTCTCTCTCTGTCCTTGTCTTGCCCATGCTAGCCTTGAGTTGACAATCCTTCAATGCTTCTGTCTTATGAGTGCTGGGATCACAGACACACTCCACCATCCTGGTTCATGGACTTTTTTCCACTGACTAACTGGATATGAGTTCTGGTATCAGAATTATGATATGAGTTATGGGTATCGGAATTCAGGATCATACGGTCTAAGGCTGGGGAGACATGAGCATAATATTTACTAATATTTTCCCCTGACGTGTTGTGGGACCGTGAAAGGCAGCCTGGTTCCTGGTTGAGCTAAGAGTAGAAACCTCAGTGACCCTGAAGGGACAGTAGGTGCTTCACCTGATTTCCAGGAACCAGGCCCCTGTCACTAGCCGCAGCCCCCACTCCCCATAGCTCCTCCACAGATAGAGGATGTGACCTGTGATCACATAGGCTCAAGACAGATCTCCATTTTAATGAGGTACCTAAAGACCTGGAGGGCTTAGCCAATGAACTTTCCTTCCCAGACATCCCTCCCTGAAAAAGGTATTTAACCTCAGGCCCGCGCTGAGAAGTGGGCTACAGTTTTACTCATCCACTTTCCGCCATGACAATAAATGTCTTAAAACCACGGACAGCCTCTTTTCATCGGCATCTGCAGTGAGGAGCAATGGAGAAGGCCTTCACCTATAGAGTCGGTGTCTAATCTTCTGTAGAAGACCTCTCTGTGTTCCCAGCCATGGCCTTCACCAAGCCCAAGCCCAAGCCCAAGCCCAAGACTGCCGCCCCGTCAAGCCAAAGACTCTTCCCCGGACCAGCTAGAGCTCCCCCCTCCCCACACCCCCAGCCCCGAGCTAGATCCAGCCCTCAGGTCCCCACTCCATTCTCAGCTCTTCCACGGCATCCATGGTGCCTGGATGTCCAAGGACCCCAAACCAACCCTGGCTGTCCTGTGCCTCAGACTGCGCTTTCCCACCCCTAGAGCGGTGCCCAGGGGCTTCCCTGCAGCCCAACACCCACCCTGTGACGTAAGCATGGTTGACTTCCTCCATCCTGCCTCCCATAGTAGCCCAGCCCTGTGCCAGAGTGGACAAGGGTCCCCATAACCCTACAACATGTCACCAGATTCTCTAGGGGTATTAAGTGCAAATTCATGAGCTCGTGTTGCTTTGTCTGACTGGGTTAGATAACATCTAAGAAATCTACAAAACATTACACACACACACATACATCACACCAATTTGCCTCTCCCATTCTTTCATTTCCATCCCTCTCAAAAGGCTTTTAAGTCACAAAGCTCCCCCAATCCCAGGTCCAGCAATAATCAAGCTCGGGCAAAAAATTAAAAACTTTAGCTGAGAATATTAAATGAGTCTCTGGGCTACAGTAAAAGACAGATCCAACCACGAATACCTCCTTCTCCTGAATTTCTTCCTGACTTCCTGACACAGGCTGAGTTGAACAAGCTGCGAGAGGGGAGGTTACTCTTGGATAACGAGAGAAGATACATTGAAAGCTGGTCCCCAGTCACTGCTGGGTGCTTTGGATATGACTACACAGTGGTTCAGACCGTGTCCCCAGGTACAGAACAGTGTACGAGGTATCCCTCCTGAAACAGCAAAGGCCTATAATACAAAGCTTCTGAAACATAAAGTCCTTCAGGAGTCAAATCTGCAGATGACCCGGGGTTTATCTCTGTTGCCTTTAGTCTAGGGCACTCTGGGGGATGCCATGTGCCTTTCTCCTGTCTGAGCTCTTAGGAGTCATAGCAATAATGACCAAATGGAGGGAGACACATAGACAAAGATTATTACAGTCAGGGTGATTCTACCTTTTAAAAAGGAAAGGTCCAGCCTGGCTCAGACCGGCTCTAAGGGAATCCAGATCCCAGACAGAACTCAGAAGGGGTATTTGTCTGTGTTTATTTAACAGAGCAATAAGTGTGGAGACCGTTTCCCAGTGCCGCCAGCAGACTAACTGCTGGGAACGAACCTACTGCACTGAGAACATGTTTCTCTCCTGAGGCAGGGCATCTGTCCCCAGCAAGGTCCTCGAGACTGAAACAAGACTTAGCCCACCCAGTGACCACACTGGCTGCTGCTTGGTCTTGCCATCTTCAAAAGCCAGGAAACTCCAAGAAGCCCTGCACATCTACTCCCAGCCAGCTAGAGGGGTCCAAGTTGCCTTAGGAACATCTTATCTCTCAGTCATCAGAACATGAAGCCACAGGACCCAAATATTCCTCTCTAAATGTTTTACTCATAGTCCCTACAGTTAGGCTTGTATCTGACAGGACAACCGGTGGGGAGAGTCGCAGCCCCCTTTCCCAAGCCCCTAACCTTCCATTCTCACCTTGGTGTGGCTTCCTGGAGAAGCATCATCCCCCCAACCCCTGCCCAGGACTCACTATCTCTTTCTCTGCAGAGGCCACTTTAACATAACGGATTCTATACTTAAGTGTGTATCCTTTCTCCCTACGAGACTGCAGGATTTTAAAAGGCAGGGATTGAGGGGTGGGGTATGAGAAATAGCTCGGTCAGTAAAGAGTTTGCACAAGCATAGGGACTTAAGCTCAGTCCCTAAAACTCACATAAAAAAAGCCGAGCATGGTGGCACTTGTAACTCCAGGCATGGGGGCTGTGGGGGGAGGCAGAGATAGGCAGATCCCCTAGAGCTCACTAGCCAGTCAGTTTAATCTAGAATTGGCAGGTTCTAGGACAAATTAGAGAACTTTTATCAAATAATAATAATAATGATGATGATAATGTGAAAACTTGTATCCAAAAAAAAAAAAAAACAGAAAAACAAACAAACAAAACAAAAGAATGTGTTCCCCAGTGAAGAACACAGCACTTGGTTATCCAAATGATCCGCCCTGAGAACAAACATTACACACACACTCAGAAGAAGGGGAGGGGAGGGGAGGGGATAGGAGGGGAGGAGAGGGGAGGGGACGGGAGGGGAGGGGAGGGGAGGGGAGAGGAGGGGAGAGGAGAGGAGGCCTCTCAGCAAACCAAGGCACTTGTCATCAAGCCTGACACCTGACCACTGACTCCTGCATGCTGTCCTTTGACTTTCCCATGTGCGCACCTGATTGTGCACGCACATTAGCATGCACTCAGACACACACACACACAATATCAATGGCAGGAATTTGGGTCTGAGTCTGGCACCAGGAACAGGTGTGTACTTGGCCACCATGTTTTTTGTTTGTTTGTTTGTTTGTTTGTTTGTTTAAATCAATGCGAAGTGCTTCACACTGGTGACAGCTCCAAGTAGACCCTGGAAGTGGATGCTCAGCTCTGAGGGAGCCCAGCGTCCTCCACAGGAAGAGAGCAGCCACTCCTACCTAGGAAGAGTTGATGTCCCCCCCCCCCCGCGCGCTCCCCCCGCCCCCGCCCCCCACCCCACCCCGCATGCGCGGTAGGCTGAAGCCGTGTGGCCTGGTTGGAGGACTCCGAATGTCTTCTGTTTCCTTTTCTTCTGTGGCTCTTACACATCCAGGTTTATGGTTCTCACAGGGAGAGGTGACTCAAGAAGGAAAGGACCTCCTTGAGCAGTGACACTCAGTTAAACAGAAATCCAATCTGCTTCGTTAAAGTACAAGAGATGGCTATTAAGAAATGCTAGCCCTGAGAGAGCCCCAGGAGTGGGCCTCAGGCTAGACAGTTAGAAAGCCCCACACCCCATGGAAGGGGTCCTGGAGAGCCAGCACTTTCTTCATTAACACTCAGTCTTAGCTGGAAAGGCTATTGGAACCTGAGAAAGTGGGTGTAACCTGATCACACTCTCTCCTACACGGACCCATGCATCGCGCCTCTCTCTCTCCTGTAATCAACAGAAGAGTCTAGAAGCTGTGTCCTGCTGAATCTGGCTCTGCTATTCCTGGCAGCAAAGGAGTCTGGGATAGACGGTATCCAACTTCTCCCATGGGAAACGAGTCCTCAAAGATCGAGTGGGACATCTGCAGATGCTGTAAGGTGTGGCAATGTGGACCTCACAAATATAGGCATCCTGGATAGGTAGCCTTTGCCTAGCCTCTTGGCTTGAACACTTTTCTACATATTTCTCTTCTCCCCCCCCCCCGCCACCAAAAGCTTTACTATACCTATACCATACAGTTTATATTTCTTTAAAGTGCATACTTCAGTGGTTTATTTTTTACCATATTCAGAGTTGTACAACCACACTCTGATCAATTTTAGGATTTTTTTTTTCTTTTTAAGCTTTCTAAAAAGAAATTCCAGATCTTTCCTTCAGTGCCACCAACCACGAGTCTAATGTCTGGCTCTATAGCTTTGCCTGTGCTGGACATATTTCGTATATGATATCAAACACCATGTGGTTCTTTGTGTTATGTTTCCACGGCTCGTGGGGACTGTACAAGGCTCTTTCGTTTCTTTTTACTACCAATGTGCGCTGTAGTGCAGACCACGCCGCACTTTGTTTATCCACCCGCCCACTGATGGACTTTTGGAATGTTTCTACTCTGGGAATGTTACAAGCACTGCTCTGAGCATTTGTGGGCAAGTTTTGTGCAGACGTATGTTTTCATTTCTCTCGGGTAGATTCCTGGGGGTGGAATTCTTGGATTATAAAGTAACTCTGCATTGCTAGAGTTTATACGTATAGTTATTCTATGTTAACTCTATATTATAAAACTGCTGGACTCTTTCCTTCATTAACTTCTAAAGAAGATTTTATTTCTTTTCTAAGACAAGGTTTCTTCATGTAGCTCTGGCTGTCCTGGAACGTGCTCTAGAGACCAAGCTGGCCTCCTCCTGAGATATCTGCCTGTCGCTGCCTCCTGAGTGCTGGGATGAAAGAACTCTCTCCCATTTCACAGGAGACAGATTTAGAGGTTAATAAACTGGGCAAAAGTCACATAGCTAAGTCACCACAGAGGTGTTCACACATCCATCCCAGATGTATCTACTTCTCTACAGAGGCTGTGTCCTTGTCCCTGCTCTGTATCAGCTATAGCCCTGGGTATACATCTCTGTTGGTCTGGTCCCTCATTAGATTGCAAATCCCTGCAAGTGCTATGTGCTCCAGTCACTCTGTGTTTGTCCATCTCCCCTCACACACTAAATAGATAAATAAGGGAGAATGCCAGCATTATGTGACAGGCACTGGTCTTGTCACAAACGCCAAACAGTCGCCCACCTCTTCAACCTCGCTGTCAGAACCAGTTCTGTTTATGTGACACAGAAGTGGCTCTTGGAATTGAGTGGGGATTGCTCTAAGCCAATCACAATAATCCACTTCCTTCTGAGTTGTTGGTCTAGACGTAGGTATATAGCCCAATTTTGGATAGTGAGATGCAAGAAAGAAAGAAGTCAGCAGCCAGGCAGGGGTGGTGTTCACCTTTAATCCCAGCACTCTGGAGGCAGAGACAGGTGATAAGTGATCTCTGAGTTCGAAGCCAGCCTGACCTATAGAGTTACAGGACAACCAGAGCAAAAAGGGTGATAGATAGATAGATGATAGATAGATAGATAGATAGATAGATAGATAGATAGATAGATAGATAGATAGGAGAAAGGGAAGGGAAGGGAAGGGAAGGAAAGGGAAGGGAAGGGAAGAGTCTGGGCCTTGGGCAGTGGCTCAGCAGGTAAAAACACTCTGTGCAAGCATGAGGATCTGGGTTCAAATCCCCAGCACCCAGGTAAGAAAGCTGGGATTGGCTGTGCCCACCTGTAACCCCAGAGCAGTAGACAGTGATGACAGGAGCGTTGCTGGCTTGCCAGCCACCATCTAGCTCCAAGTTGAGTGAAAGAGCCTGTCACAAGGGAACAGGGTGCAGAGTGATAGACAATTGAGCCCTCTTGGTTGATTGCATGCGTGCATGCGTGCGTGCGCGTGTCTGTGTGTTTGTGTGTGTGTGTGTGTGTGTGTGTGTGTGTGTGTGTGTGCTTGTGCGTGCATGTGTGTGTGTGCACATGGAGTGCCGTTTTAGAAATTATTGAGCAAAGGAAGGGAGGGAGGTAAACACCTTCTGTCTTGCCAAAAGGTGAGTTCTATGAACACAGCCCGGCTGCCACAAAGCTACCCAGTGGGAACTCTGAAGCAGGACCTGCCATCTGGGTACAGAAGAGTGTGTGCCCCTTAGGGCTTCAGCACAGGACAGCTGACAGTCAGAACATGGGCCACCTCCCCACCTCCCCATGAGTCCCAGCAACTGTTCTTCTCCCTGCTCTGGAGTTCCTCTAGGGGGTTTCTGTCACCCAACTCTCTGATAAGGTTATCACCTCCCGCTGTCTCACACCCACCCTCACACTCCTGCTGTCTCACACCCACCCTCACACCCATGCTCACACCCCTGCCGTCTCACACCCACACTCACACCCCCTGTCTCACACCCACCCTCACATGCCCTGTCTCATACCCCTGCTGTCTCACACCCACACTCATACCCCCTGTCTCACACCCACCCTCACACCCCTGTCTCACACCCATGCTCACACCCACCCTCACACCCCGTCTCACACCTGCCCTCTCACCCCGTCTCACACCCACCTGAGAGCCTCCTGTACCTCATGCGCTCCCTGTCTCTTTCCACCTGCTCTTCCCCCAGCCTCAAATTTCAACCTGTCTCTAAGGTAGGCAAACCCTGAACCTCTGAGCTGCCTAACATAATTAAGGAAGAAATAAACATAAAATTATTTATACTTATAAAGGGCAAACCACAAGAGAAACACAAGCAGTAAGAGAACACATTGAAACATTTAGCCTCCTGAGCTTTCGAATATGTTTCAACCAATCAAATTCAAAGTCATTAAATATCTAATAATACGCCGACAAGGATCCTGGGGACCAGGGACTTTTTGTCCTATTGATAGAAACAAAATTGGATCATCTTTAGAAGGCAATCTGACCTTAAAAAAAAAAATGTGCAAAGCCTTTGACCTAATTAAATCCATTTCTAAAACTGTGTCCTAAAGAAGCAGCAGGGTGTGCGATTGACAAGGGTGCTCATCTCTCCAGGAACCCAGAAACAAGCCTGATGCCCAACACTCAGTGCTTACTAAGTAGACTGTAGCCACGCCCATCAAACCTAGTATAGCAATTAAAAATATATATATATATAAGCTTCTTAATGGCCATGTGCACACAATGTACTGTGTAAAATCGAAACAGACAACAAAACAGGACTGAGACAGGGTGCTGTAGGTCTAGAAAATGAGGGGTCTAAAGTAGCTTCCGGGTGCTTTCTGAAATGTCTGCTGGTGTTTAGCATCTGGATGAAATACCCACAGACCTTACTTTTATTAGGCTCAGCAATATTTTTCAACTTGCCACTCTGTATATGACATTTTTCAAACCGAGCCAATAGAACACTATGTTGATGATGAGCTATGCTTTGCAGCATCAGAATGATCAAGACCCATCCGCTACTAGGCCTTCTGAAGGAATTCTCTAGGGGCCTTGTCAACTGCCCACCCCCTAGGATTCCACACCTTTCAGCTGGGCAAGCTTTTGCCAGCAGTAGGGAAGCGTTGGGGTGACAGCAACTCCAGCTATGTTGCTGCTGCTGCTTGTCAGAACAGCACACAAAGGCCCGAGGGGGGCGGGGGGGGGGGGGGGGACTCTGGTGATACTGGCCCAGAGCCAAGGTCTCAGCTGGAGCCTGAAGACAACCTTCATCGTGTAATTGTACACATGCTCAAGACTTCGGGAGAAACTCCTAAGCTGATAGGCAGAGGAAGAGCCCATGTTGCTGAGCTGGTATGCTGGGTGGTTTGTGGTTAACCACACAGCCTGAAGAACAGGGTAAGCTGGAGGCCAGGTGAGAACAGCGTGTGGGGATGAATCACAGGAGACAGGAAGGGGGATAATAAGCAACACAGAGCTTAAGCTGAAACCAAGTGTAGGTGTTGGCAGAGGTGGGGCTGAGACACATACCAGCACGGGCTGGTTTTGAAGGATAGCCATGGTTTGGCTTGGTTTGGTTTGGTTTGGTTTGGTTGTGGAAAAACAAAAACAAAAAAACTCATATTAGGTGTCAGTTTCCAGGGCGTTTTTGTAGAAATTTTGATTATAAGAAAATACCCAAAGGCAAAACTTGATGGCACTTGTAGTGCTGAGTATTGGGGAGCCTAAGGCAGAAGGATTATGAGTTTAATCTGTCCATATAAAACAAGATCAAAAAAACAGAAAAGAAGAAAATGGCCAGCCTGAAGAACATCCATATGATTTGGCCCCCATGGGGGCTTTCTTTTAATATCTGCAAAACCCCTAACTATTCTTCACATGCCAAGGTAGACTGGGCATGGCGCGGTCCTCATTTGGCAAGTTAAAATATCTGAGGAATTAAAGTGACTTTTCTGCAACTTAATCATGCTGACAGATCACAACACAAAATCTACCCCATAGCTTAGTTTACCGCTTAGGTGAGTCCCCCACTTCCAAAGTCCGTGAGCTTCCGTGTGGCACCAGGGTACAATATCTGGGGATGCTGAAGCTGTGGTTTGAAAGAAGGAGGACAGAAGAACCACAGCTGCCTGGCTCTCCTCCTGCTCCTGAGAGAGCCGGCTCACTGTGCTGTGACTTCCTTTAGAGAACGTGAAATCCACTCCTTCAGAAGCATGGCAGGTGTGTTCTAGGCACGCAGTGGTGCGCCACTCCCATCCGCATGGGAATGAGCTGGTTATGGTCCACAGACCACCTTTGTGTCCTGCAAGTTTAAAATGTCCTTTTGGGGACTGGAGAGCGACTCCTCAGTTAAGAGTGCGCACTGCTCTTCCAGTGTTGGACCAGTGGACCCAGGCTGAATTCCCAACACTCGGGTAAGTAGCTCACAACTTCTCTAACGCCACCTCCAAGGGATCTGATGCAATCTTGTGGCCTCCACAGGTTCCACACACATGCATAGCACACACATACACACATATACACATACACACATATATACACATACACACATGCACATGCATACAGAACACACATACACATAAACACAAATGCACACGGACCCATTCACACACATATACACACATTCACACACTGTGCACATACATACACATAATTTTAAAACTATATTAAGTGTTCATTTTCCAGTTCATGGGGGGAGCAAAAAAGGGAAAACTTTTATGACTTGTAAAAACAAACAAACAAACAAACAAAAAACTACATAAAGTTCTGATTTTTGTGTCCTTGATACAACTGTATTGGAATCCAGTCATATTCATTAATTTCAGTCTTGTCTGTGGCTGCTTGCATGCGGCAAGTTGTACAGTTCTATCAGAGACTGTCCCACAAAGCCAAAAATACTTAACAACTGCCTCTGTATACAGACAAAAGAAATCTCCATGCCGGGCGTGGTGGTGCACACCTTTAATCCCAGCACTTGGGAGGCAGAGGCAGGAGGATTTCTGAGTTCGAGGCCAGCCTGGTCTACAAAGTGAGTTCCAGGACAGCCAGGGCTATACAGAGAAACCCTGTCTTGAAAAAAAGAAAGAAAGAAAGAAAGAAAGAGAGAGAGAGAGAGAGAGAGAGAGAGAGAGAGAGAGAGAGAAAGGAAGGAAGGAAGGAAGGAAGGAAGGAAGGAAGGAAGGAAGGAAGGAAGGAAGGAAGGAAGAAAGAAAGAAAGAAAGAAAGAAAGAAAGAAAGAAAGAAAGAAAGAAAGAAAGAAAGAAAGAAAGAAAGAAATCTCCAATCCTCGAACTAGAGGAAGGAGATAATTGCAGACACAGATAATTTCTGTGAAATTAAAGAGCGAGGATGGAATTTATCGAGGCAGTTATGAAGCTGGTCTGAGCAGGGGAAGCTCACCCTGCCTGAGAGAGCCTCCTTCAAGTTTATAACCCTTGAAGACCACACTTGGTTAACTGGTTACTTGGTTACTGGAGTGTCTCCAGTTTTCACTGCGATGTGGGCATAACTACAGGAAAATGAAGGTGTGTCCGTCACATTGCTATCTCCCGCCCACCAGTCTCAGCCCATCAAGCTGCCCAGGTGTATAGCCCCAAATTAGTTTAAAGGAGAGGGCCTACCTGTAACTTCTGGGGCCCTGCCCCCAACTAGTTCTGATTGGTAAATAAAGATGCCAGCAGCCAATAGCTGGGGAGAAAAGAAAGAGGTGGGGTTTTAGGAGTCCCGGACTTGGGACCACGTGGAAGGAGGAAGGAGGAAGAAGGAGATCTGCTATCCTCGAGATAGTGTGAAGGAGAATAGGAGAGGAGAGATGCCCTAGCTGAGGTGTGGGCAAGAGAGAGCAGCAGAGTCGCCATGTGAGGAGGCCAAGAGGACGTGGTCCAGAGGGCTGCCCAACTGGATCTAGAGCAGCCAAGATAGAACATAGAAATTAGTAAGTGGTAACTCGGAATTATCAGTGAGAGGTAGATTCTAGCAGCATGGAGGTTAGGCAGTGGTCCAGCTATTGTGCTGCTTAAGGCATATTTAAATAAAAAGGCTGCTTGTGTGTCTTTCACTGGGGACTGTAAACCACTGAGGCAGGAAACAACCTCACAGAGGGATTTATTTATAAATATTAATTCTACACAGTTGTTCCACTCTCCCCGGCTGCTCTCTGATAATGCCCCTGTGTGTTTGCCAAGGGTGGAGGGTTCAACATGGAGTCGTGTTCTCTGTAGCGCTCACTCTCAGAGGCCGAGAGTGTCTGTCTTTCTTCGACCCAGAGTCCCAGCAAGTTAGCTCGGAACCAAAGCAAACCGCAGAGATCTATTCCACGGATGCTCTGTGAAATACTCACTCGTCACCACCCCTGCCCCCTCCCCCTGACATCCCTGCCACATCCCCCTCCCCACTGTACCAGGAGATGGGATCAGAAAACCGCACTGCCTTCCATCCATGCAAAACTCTCAGCTCCCTTTCTGTTCCTCCCGTCTCCTTTCCCTATGCTAAATGGCTCAGGCAAATTGTGCCTGTGTGGAATCATAGTGGGGTAATGTAGTTTGCCTTATAATCTGTAATACAGCCCTGTTTGGTGTATGTGTGCGGATGTCTTGCTATACAGCCCTGACTGACCTCGAGCTTAAGGTAGTCCCCCTGCCCATGCCTCCTAAGTACTGAGCCTACAGGTAGGCATCACCGTGTCTGGCGTGATACCATCTCTTTAGCATTTTCTAATCTACTAGCCAGTTGACTACCCATTCATTCCCCTGCCTTTATAATTCCAGCTCACTTAAGTACACAGTCAAGCCTTGAAAGGCTCCTAGACAAGACCCAGGCAGGTCTATGAAGGGTATCAACCCCATGCCAGTCTCTAATGCTCAGCATGCCAGAGAGGTACCAGGGACCTAGAAAAGTACTTGATGATCAGGTTCTTGCTTCTGGTTGTCTGCAGGACACAAAAGCTTGCCCCTAATGTCCTGCCTAGATCTAGGCTGTCCCACACTTTAAAGTCCTGCATTGGCTTTAAAGTGTGTGGTTTCCCAATCCTGTGTGAACCCTGCCACCAGGCTCTGCACTCCTGCCAGACCCCCATTGCAGTTATTGCTAAGCCTTGCCTGAGATTCACATACCCACTGGACTTCACACGTTGGGCCAAGACTCCCATCATTCCTCCTCACTGGTGCTTTATTATCCTGGTTGTCGTGTTGGTGGGCTTTGGAGCCAACCCAAGAGACACATCTCTGGGCTTGTCTGTAAAGAATTACCAGAGATCAGCTGAGGTGGACAGACCCACCCTGGATACCGCTGGCCTTGTTCCTGGTGCCTCATCGGGTAGAATCGGATTCAGTAAAGTGACAGAAAGGAACAGAGCTCATGCATTCGCCTCTCCCTGTATCCTGACTACATGGGTGATGTTGCCAGACACCTCCCGCTCCTACCTCCACACCTTCCCTCAAACCATGAGACAACAGAAACTTCCTTATCATGTTGTGTTAGCGGGTGTTTTGTCCCAGTTACAAGAAAACGATAATACATCCTCGACACCCTAATCTAAAAAGCAATTCTTCCACCCCCTGCCTTAGCCCAGAATCTGTCCCCAGCTTGCACAAAGGAGGAGTTAGGCATTGTGCAACCTCACTGGACCCAGTGAGCTTTCCCAGGCTGGCTACTCTCCTCACCCTGACTAGTACTTGCCACCAAGATGCTGGCATGGCTCCACGGCTACCCCACTGAACTACCACAGTACCTGGGCTCATGGCTTGCTTCCACTCTCTACCAATGTGGGGAGCTAGGTAGAAGGGCAAAATAATGGCAGATACCATGCCATCTCTACGACGGGCTCAGCATCAAGCAAAAAGGCAAGCAGTGGCCATTAGGTGCAAGAGACATAGCTGGGGAATGGGATGGCAGACCAGCCATCCTCCCCAGGGCAACATCTAGGTCGGCCTCTGAATGGACTCAAAACAGAAAAGAGAAGAATTGCATACAGGGCTCCCAAGCCAGAGACCCAGGCTCCCTACCATTTCCACACCTACTCCCAAAACTCGTGAGTTTATCCAGTTTCTCTGCGGTCTCTCTGCCCCTCCTCAACCAGGAAGTGATTATACAAAGTAGATTTTGTTTTTGAATGGCTTTGAGTGTTCTCCAGAACTGGTTTTTCTGAGAGTCTGTGTTCGCTTTTAATCCAATCATCGAATGTGGAGTTGAGTTTACTCCTGCTGACTTCTAATCCTCCAAGACAAAACGAAAATGTATGCAAAATGTATGAGGAAATGGTAAAGTATAGCACACACCATTCCCCCCACCCCCCAGCAAAGGGGGGATTCTCAGAGGCTGAAGGGGTTGGGGGAAGGGTGGCAGGGCCTTCATCTGTAGCACACACCATTCCCCCCACCCCCCAGCAAAGGGGGGATTCTCAGAGGCTGAAGGGGTTGGGGGAAGGGTGGCAGGGCCTTCATCTGATGGGAAGTCAGATAGGTAAACTTTCAGGCAAGAAAAACCACCTAACACTCAAAGACTTGACCCTGTGTTTGCTCAGAGCAAAGAGAGCCCATGCGTTTCAAGCGAGGGCTGTCAAAGAAGAATGCGTTTGCAAGCCAGTTGAAATTTAAAGTAAACCTCAGCAGGTCAATGAGAGGCCTTCCCTAAAAAGGCAATCAGACTCCCAGCAACCACGCTTCGGAAACTCTGTTAGTGTCCTATGCTGTCCAAAAGGCTCTCACGGTTTTAACTCCAAATAGGCTGGCACACAAATAGGAAGTGAAAAACTTGGGGAGTTGGGATGATCGGATCCTACCTGGACATATGGGAAAGCTTGAAGAAACACAGTATATGGTAGCAACTGAGAGAAAAAAAAAAGCGAGCTCTGAAGGTTGCACTGCAAAATGTGAAAGAGGCTTAGAATGGACACGCTATGGTCTCAGCAGGTCCACACCTGTCAGTCCTGCTGGTGATGCCCAGGAGAGGGAGGGGGCAATCAGGAGAGAGAAGTCCCCTCCTCACTCACTGCTATACAACACCATTCGAGACTATTAAGGCACCATGCTCCCAAAGGTCTAAGTCTTCTGATACTACACGAGACTCCAATCCCTTATGTTGGCGTCTCAGCAAGCACTGGCTTTAGCTAAGATTATTTTTAATTCTTTCCATTATGAAATAATTCACACACAAAGAAGTATATAACACTACATAGATGCAGATTTTAAAGAAGAGTCAAAACTAAGAGGCAGAAGCAGGTAGATCTCTGTGAGTTCGAGGCCAGCCTGGTCTACGAGTGAGTTGCAGGACAGCCAGGAATGATAGGATATGTGGGGCAATGGGCCTTGCCAAGAAACCTGATAAGACTGAGTGGGCTGGAAGCCCTGGAACACAGAAGGGACAGTAGCAGCTTCACCTGCTGCCGACCAGACCCCTGTCACGTGACCACAGCACCCCCATGGAGAGGACTGTGGCCATCAGTCACATAGGGGCAGTGCCCCCAAGCCCCTCCACATGCAGATGAGGCATCCCTAACATCTCAGACCAAGCCAATAGGAAGCACCTGCTGCCGGACCCCAACCCACCCCAAAAATGTATATAAGATTCTATCCAGAAGGAATACAGCTGTGTGAGAACTACTACATCTCTGAGAGCGGCTGTCCTATAGGAGCTGTAACACTCCCTGGGGAAGAGAGCACTCTCCCGAAGCCCTCTCCTAATCAGAGCTCCTCTGCACCTTGCTTGCAGCCAAACCAGCCCCCCGGGGGTGGGGGGTAGCACTTTCCTCTCCCTGCTCAAGCCCTCTCCCCTTCATGCCAGGCCAGAGATCTCTTTGGATAGCACCAAGGATATAGGAAAAAGCCTATCTCAAAAGAAGAAAAAGCAAAAAGAAAAGCTGAGCATCCAAGCACATACCACCCAGCTTAGCTGAGAGTGGACACTGCTAGTCCTTGGACACTGCCTCTAGGTTGGGCCCTCAGCTGTCCCACTTCCTCTTCCCAAGAGGACAAACCATTGACCTGACACTGGGGTCACTCGTACCCTAACCCTTTCTCTATACTTTTAGTCCGTTTGGTAGGGATCCCTGTCTAGCGACGGCTGCCTTTGAACAGGAAGGGAACGGGAGGAAACCGGAAGAGCTGTGGTCTCTTCAATTTGCTCCTTACTCTGTGGTTTATTTCCTGTTTTCTCCAGACTCGCGTGTAGCCCAGGCTACCCTCAAACTTAGGATCCCCTCGCCTCAGCCCGGTGTTGCTCAGTGGCATAATGAAATGTGCTCCTGTGGACGTGTGGGGTCGCAATCTATGTACTCTCAGCTCCAGAGGATCCCACCGTACGCGTACTACCACCAGTTCTCGCGCTATTTGTGGATTTTTTCAGTTATTAGAAACAAACTAAAAATAACATTCTTACACTTGCCTCTTGCACAGAATTGGCAAAAAATTCTCCCAAGTATGCTCGAAAGAACCATTGCTTGTACCCAAGCCATGACCAGTTTATAACAACTTAAGGGACCTGAGCCACATTATGGAGCAGTCTAGATAAACTGGTGTTTTCCCTAGCAGGCTTCCTTGGGAAAGAGTTGGTTGATTTATAGTCTCGCCTCCTCAACCCCTCCCACCAAGTTACTTTGCCCAGGACTTCCTGCTTGCCTTTCCCTTCACTTTCTACCAACCCCTGGATCACCTTTCTCCAGTCATCGGAAGGCTTTAGCACTTTGTCTAATTGGTTTGGGTTGGTAGAGGGACTCCTCTGTTTTTTCCCCCAGGATAGGATCTTGCATGTAGCCCAGACTGACTTCAATTTCACAATCCTCCTGCCTCCGCCTCCGGGCTAGGATTGCAGTCATGCACTACTTTGCCTGGTGCAAAGCTAGTTCTAATTGGCTGTCTTGAAGAAATGAAGAAATGAGTGTCTGTTCTTCAGTTTGCATTGGGCAATTCCACTTTACCCCAGAACGAGAGTTGCTGAAAATATCGAGCAATTTCAACCTGTGTCTTGGGGCCTCTAGCAAGAAATGAGAAATGATGAGCGCTGGTCTCCTGTGGGGCAGTGTGGGCTGCGTGTGCACAGACAGCCTGGTCTCCAGTCTCTTCACTCTCCCATTGAATTCTGACTCAGTACCAAGGACTCTCAAAAGTAAATAGTATCATGGAACTGAGGAAAGACCAGAGTTCAGAAAAACCACCAAACTGGAGGTAAGTTTGCCACCAGCGTTCTCTAAGCCCAGAAGTGGAGCCAGCACAGTGGATGGTATGGGCTGAAAGGGATGCATAGAGGTCTGACTCCAAGACAAGTCTTAACTGATGCTCACAGAAAGTTGGGCAAGCCTTCTAGTTTTACTGTTTTTCTTTTCCTTTCCTGCACTTTCTCGTATCCTAATACCTAACCAATCCCTTGGCTATAACACCTGGTGGGTGTGCAATGAGCACTAAACGTTCATATTGATCAGTAACTGGCTCAGGTCAGATTGTCTTAGGTGAAGATGGACGACAGGAAAGCTGGAGGAAGGCATTTGGAAGGGAAGTCAGGTTGTTGTTGTTGTTGATCCTCAATTCCCACTTAGCTATATTAATTATATCTCTACCTTCCCTTGGCCTTCTTTTCCTCTTCTTCCTCCCTGTGAGTGCTAGGGAATCAAACTCACATAATCAGGCTTGGCAGCAAGCTCCTTTCTCCACTGAGCCATATCACTGACCCTCAGCTTCTGTTTTCAACTCACAAAAATTGGAAGTTCAGAGAAACTCAAGTCAATTTCTATTTTTTTAAATGTCTTTTAGCTCTAATCAGTTATTGCCATAAAAAGATGTAAAGAATGAAAAGCAAAGCCAAGTCTCATAATAGCTGTCCCTGTCACATACCAGGTATTCTTATAGAGGTTCATGTGTGAGCCTATAAGAAGTTATTACTATCTCTTGTTTAACAAAAACCTGGTGTGTTCATCTTAAAAACTTTGTGGAGTATAAAATACTAATTCATTCAGTTGACACAACTATATTTCTCACTAAATAATTTATGTATTCATTTTGGGTTTTTATTTCTTTATTATTTGACAGTAATTGTTTAAATTTATCAGGGATGGTATTTTTTTAATAAGTATGCTCAATTTTTTTTTTTCAGATTTTTGAAAGAGTTTCCCTGTGTAGTCTTGGCTATCCTGGAACTTTCTCTATAGACCAGACTGGCCTTGAACTCAGAGATCTACCTGCCTCTGCCTCCCCAGTGCCAGCTTTAAAGGCCTGCACCACGATGCTCAGCTATTTTTGATTAATTTAATTAGCATTCGCCTTGCCTGGTGTACTTTCTGTGTGAACAGCATACATGAAATCTACTAAGAGCTTCCAACTGTTTTTTAGTGTGTGTGTGTGTGTGTGTGTGTGTGTAGGACAAGGCTGGGTTTTTTAGTGTGTGTGTGTGTGTATGTGTGTGTGTCTGTGTGTGTGTGTGTGAGTGTGTGTGTGTGTGAGTGTGTGTGTGTGTGTCTGTGTCTGTGTGTGTATGCCTGTGTGTGTCTGTTTGTGTGTGTGTGTGTGTGTAGGACAAGGCTAAGTATCATCTGCAGAAACGCCACCTACCTAATTTCTGAGACAGGGTCTCTCCTTGGCCTGGAGCTTGAGCATGAGGCTGGGCTGGATACCATCCGAATCCAGGGATCCGAACCCAGGGATCCTCAGGCTTCTCGCCCCTCCCTCACAAGCTTGAGGTCCCAAGCCCAAGTTTTTACCACAATTTCCTTATCAAACCCAGGCCTTCACTCTTTGCAAGGCAGGCACCTCCTGGCTGAGGCCTCTCACCACCTCGTGAAAGTTTACTTTTTAAAGCTCTGAGTCACTGTTTAAAATACTTGGGAAACTCTGCCTTAAGTAAATTCTTCTAGCTAAACATAGCTGTTACAGTGGCATGCTTTTACTTTCCTTGTAGGAATAAACACACACGCACACACACACACTAAAAAAAAAAAAGTTTATAATGTAATTAAAAACCAAACAAAACAAAACCAAACCTTGGAGTCAAGACACAATTATCCAGGACAGTCAAGTCATTTAATATCCTGTTTAATTGAGCCTGATTGTTAATCAGGACAAATTGAAAACCTCTGTCTAAACGCATAGTCACAGAACACATTGTGAGTGTCAGAAAGACTAGGAAATCGGCCTCACAAACTCCCTCCCTACCCTGCCAATCAAAACTAGGCCCAAGGGGAGGAGCTAGCTCGTCCCCACCCTGGAGCTAGATGGGAGTCCAAGAAGAGACCCAGGTCCACAGGTACCTGCAAGACTCTCTTGTGAGTCTGGGCTGATGCTCTGTGAACTGGTGTGTAACCTTTACAAATGCTTCTTAAAATACAAACCTAGCTTGTAGTTTGTCTTTCTAACGCCATGCAGTTGATTTTAAAGATTTCAGCACAGTGAAGATCGGCTGCCAGCAGCTGCTACCCTGGAGTGGCAGAGAGAGAGAGAGATCTGAGTTATTAGAGTTCATTTTTCTTTGTTCACTCTGGTCGTCTATCGCAGGCACAGGAAAACACGGGTTTTTTTTCATATTGCTGGAAGATGAGGAGGGTTGTGAACTCTCTAAGCCACCCTTGCCTGTAACATTCCCAGTCCGTATATTTATTTATGTGTGTGTGTAAGTCTGTGCACCTGAATGTCCCACAGAGCACATGTGGGGTCAGAGGACAACATGGAAGAGTCACTTCTCTTCTGGGGAGCAAACTTAAATCGTCAGGCTTGACGTAAATTGACTTCACCCACTGGGCCACCATCTCACCAACCCTTTCAAACATCGCTGTTCACCCTGTGAGCTCTGCTCCCTGACAGTACTTCTTCCTTCCTTCCTTCCTTCCTTCCTTCCTTCCTTCCTTCCTTCCTCTCCCTCTCCCTCTCCCTCTCCCTCTCCCTCTCCCTCTCCCTCTCCCTCTCCCTCTCCCTCTCCCTCTCCCTCTCCCTCTCCCTCTCCCTCTCCCTCTCCCTCTCTCTCTCTTTCTTTTTAAACAGAGTATTATGCAACCCATTATGACCTTAAACTTGCTACATAGCCTAGGACAACCTCGAACTGCTGGCTTCTGCCCCTACCCCCTTGTGCCCCTACTCCTGCCCCTGCCTCTGTCTCTGCCTGAATAATCATCTTGGACTTCCATGTCTAGGATATTATTTAATGAGTTCTATGACACTGAGAATTAATCCTCACTCTACAGAGAAACCCTGTCTTGAAAAACCAGATTCAGAAAGAGAGAGAGAGAGAGAGAGAGAGAGAGAGAGAGAGAGAGAGAGAGCATCTGGGAGCAGAGCAACAAGTGATCATCTCTGTGTCAGGGTGTGATACCACCCATGCAGTTCCAGTGACTCCGAGTCACTAAGCTCACCTGGAAATAGTGTGGTCATACTGCTTATTAAGTGTTGGTCTGGGGACAAGGCAAATTGCCTTGGTTCATTCCATCAGCATCAACTCCATTAAGTACCAAGGATAAAAAAATAACCTAGTACTGTCATTCTCCTAAGCCAGTAGAATTCCTAACTCTAGTCTAAATACTTTCTCTTATATCACAAATAAGTACAGCTCTCCTCATCAAAGAGACCTTTTTTTACACTTGATGGAGCTGATTACAGAGATCCACAGCTGGTCAAAATACCCAACCCCTCCTCTAAGGATAGGGGAACTTACAAAAGAGGGGTCAGAACAATTGCAAGAACCAGAGTCCCAGGATGCCTGCTGTGAGATGCTGGCTTCTCCACATTACAGGAACCGTGCAGCCATGAAACCTCGATCATATAGCTGCCTAAACAAGACCTGCATCATGGCAATATCAGTTGACATGGCAACAAGGGTAGAGTAAATTTCACAAGGCCTCACCCCTAAACGAAGAGCTACAATTAATGGAGCTAAGAGAAGGAGAATCAGCCTACTCCCGGGATAAGCCACACCCCCTAGTTAGGTTATCCAATCCCAAGCAGTCAGCCCTAAACAAGTGTGTGCATGAGTGTGTGCACGTGTGTGTGCGTGCGTGTAAAATGCTGTAAAGGAAGAATGAGACACCACAATAAGAGAAAGCCTTTCGAACAGAGGAAAGATTTAGAGACAGTTTTAGAGACAGTGGTACGGAGGAAGATGTGTTCTGGATCCTCAGGCTGTTGATCAGATTTACAGATGAGTGCCAAGAAATAGGGGCAGAATTAGATGGAAATGCAGGTGGTACCATTAAAGTTTTTCCTTTGGACACAGCCCCCCAAAACTGAGTGAGGTGTTGGGGGAGCCATGTGGGAGCAGTTCTTTCAAGGCAGAAGGGACACTGCAGGAAGTGCCTGGTGTTTAACACTTCTGGTAGAGGAACACTGTGGTTGGGCTTGGCCCTTGTAAGCATTCAGAGGGCTCTGACTACGCCAGTTATAATGTGTCTCTGCCTTACTTAGCTCAACCAGGTGAAAGATAGAATAGGAATGAGTTGGTCTCCAGGACCAGCCTCGCACAGCTGGAATCCCTCACAAGTCTCTTTGTCTTCCTAATATTTTGCTCTGGACAGTCTGCCAATGTCTCTAAATGGTCATCTAAACCATTCTCCCTTAACCTTGTGAGTTAAACCTGCCATTTCCCCAGAATTCAACTTGAAAATAGTATCTTGGTAGGGCAGTGTGTGCAGTGTGTCAGAGAGAAGAGGGGACATTCAGGAGGCAGTATGATGACCTTGGTGGCCAAGGGTCAAGGGTACAGAAAGAGAGACAAAGTGCCACCAAAGGCCTAAGTTAACGCTTCCCCTCCATTTTCTACTGGGACTGGAAGGATGACTCAGTGGTTAAGAGCACATGCTGCTCTTGCAGAGGGCCTGAGTTCTGTTCCCAACACCCACATCTGGCAGCTCACAACCAGCTGTAACTTCAGCTCCAAGAAATCCGATGCCTCTGGTCTCTGACTTCTGTGGACAGCTGCATTCATATGCTCATAAACATAGGCACACATGAGCATAATTTTTTTTAAGTTTTGAAGTCTTTATGGAGCACTGGCAAACCTATCCTGATCTTATTTTGGGGGTAGCATACAACAGAGCTGTTTAAAACAGGAAGTTTGGCACAGTTAATTAGCAAGCTAAAACCCTTAACAGATTCACCAATAAGGGAGTTGGCCTGTGGCCAGACATTGGTCACACAAAAGACTCCAAAGGCACTGCATGTTCACGTCACACCTTCAACAGAAGCTTGGAATGAAATAAAATAGAATATTGACAAATGGGAGACTCGGGGAAGGATTGAAAATATGAACGAAAAGCAGGTGGAGACAATATTAAAAATAGTCATCTAAATAGTTCATCTAAAAATAGTCTAATTCCACCCAGGAGCCAAACCCTATTAGATTTCACGTTCATTTGGGTTCACAGTATGTTTGTGGACTCCCTTGACGCAAAGGAGAAAAGTGGAAGAGGTCTCCCTCACTGTTCGTAGATTCAGCCATGGCCCTTTATCTGAAGGTGACAGAAATCAGGAAGGAAGGACAGCTCTTGGGAACTGGTCATGGTCTCTGCGTGAATTAGAACATATTGGTTATGGTTTGGATCTGAATTGTCCCCACAGGTTCATGTCTTGAGCCCATGCTCCCCAGACTATGGTGTTACTGGGGGAGCTATAAAACTTTTAGGAAAGGGTGGCCCCAGCTGGCTGCAGCAGCTCACTGGGGATTGGGCTTCAAGGAGTTCTCCTGGGTGGTCCTGATTCCTGTCACTCTCTTGGCTCCCTAGTCAGCTATGATGTGAGCAGCTTCCAGCACGTGTGTCTACTGCCCGGACCTAGACCACTACTGTGCCAAGCGTTCTCCACCATGGTAGACGGAGCCCATGAGCCAAAACCAATCTTCCCTCATCAGGTGTTCTGATCACACTCACACAAGAGTTGCTAATACAACCTAGACACTCTTAAGTCTTTTAAAGCCCGCTTTTGATATATTGTTCTTTAAAAGGGGGAAAAATAATGACGTGTTAGAACCACGGTGGATCACGTATAGAACTCCCTACAGTTATCTAGCCTCTCTTGTGTGCCAGGTTCTCATATATTTCATTCTCTAGTTTGTTTTCTGTTACTGTGATGAATACCATGACCAAAAGCAACTTGAGGTTTATTTGGCTTACACTTTCTGGATAAGGCAGGAACTCAAGCAGAGAAGGGACTTGAAGCAGACACCATGGAGAGATCCTGCTTACTGGTTTGCTCTCCGACGTGTGCTCGGCCCGCCTCTCTTGTGTGCCCTAGGTTGATTTTCTACAATGTGGGTTAGGCTTTCCATGCCAATCATCAGTCAGGCCAACCCGATCTGAACAGTTCTTCCGTCAATGTCTCTCCTGAGGTGATTCTTGATCGTGTCACGTTGACAATAAAGATTAACCAGGGGGCTGAAGAGATGGTGAGGCAGTTAAGAGCAATAGCTGCTGCTCTTCCAGAGGAGGGTTCAATTCCCAACACTCACGTGCCAGCTCACAACAGTCTGTAACTACAGTTCCAGGGGATCCAACAGCCTCACACAGACATACATACCGGCAAAACACCAATGAAAAAATTATAAGAGGAGGAGGAGGAGGTAGAAGAAGAAGACAAAGATGAAGAGGAAGAGGATGAAGTAGAGGAAGAAGAGGAAGAGGAAGAGAAGAAGAGGAAGAGGAAGAGGAAGAAGAAGAAGAAGAAGAAGAAGAAGAAGAAGAAGAAGAAGAAGAAGAAGAAGAAGAAGAAGACGACGACGACAAGGGCTAATAAGGACAGCTAGGGACAGCTGATGTCATGGTGAAGAGACTAGAGTATGGCAGAGCTTCTGTCTCACCCAGCTATAACCCAGGGCACTGATCATAAGAAATGAATCCACCATTAAAGCTCATCCCTGTGTGTGATAAATGTAGAGCCTCCTGGGGGAGGGAGGGAGAGAGAGAGAGAGAGAGAGAGAGAGAGAGAGAGTTGGAATTAGAACACAGGCAGAGGATTGCCTCTTCCCTTTCCACAGAAACTGCCCTAGTAGAGGACCAGGCCAAACATCCTGGGGTTTAGTCTGGTGAACCCTACTATCTTGTCATCCTATCTATTTCCACCATGGAGGATAGATATATAGCTCGCCTCAGCCAGTGGTGCAGGCCCTAAGGCACTACACGTGAAGGGACTGGGTCACACTGTGGGACCCCGACTTAGAGCGTTTCTTCCTGGAAGGTAAAGCCCCTGGACGTTCCCCAAGTTTGTTTTCCCTGATCTCTAAAAATACAGCCAGAAAGAAGCTCTTTGTTCTCTATAGCCAGCAAAAAGCGGTTTTGTTTCTATACTTTACAACCAGAGATGCCTGCCTTCCTGTGCGGAGGACACAGAGATAAAAATTCGGAAAGAACTCACTCCCTACTCCTGCCTTGTAAATTTCACCAAGGACACCCCGGAAGAGAACTCTCCTCCCAACTCCTCCCAATTCCTCAGCTAGCTGTTAAAAGTCCCCTACTGTCACCCCTGCCCTACATGGGCAGAGGGACTTCGTCCTCAGCTAGCTGGTAATAAAACCTTTTGCAGTATGCATCAGGTGTGGTTTTCTCTTGGGATGTTGGGGTGTTAGCCAGCTCATCCTGCAGCTCATCCTGGAACTTGAGCGGAGGCCCAGCATCGGGGGTCTTACAACACAACCCTCGCTTCCACAGCAATGGGAACAGTTGGTGACGCTCCTTCTTGTTCACTTGGCTATTGCAGCCACATGGCGTCTCTTTCTACCCATTGCTTCTCCGTCCCTCTGTTAACTGCCCCTCTGTTAACTGCCTTTTCCTGGTGACGTAGTGGAATCTAGGCAAGGGCAAAAGGGAGCAAATCGGGAAAGCAGCAGAGAAAGCCAGGGCAAATATTGCTGGCGGGATAGGAAGAGTAGACTGGAATTACAGCGGGGGCCCGGGGTGGAGCCTGGAAGCGTGTTGGGGTCTCCAGACCCACCAGACTCTCGGCTGCGTCCCACGCAAGCTCCCGTCTTCCTTCCGTGTGAGACGCGCCCTACATGGCTGCGCAGGGAACACTGTCAGGCTTAACCAAAAGCCCCTCACTTGATTTTGCTTCAGAGTTTCCCCTCTGCCAACCAAAGAGTCAAAGGGCAGTTTCACACAAAGGCCCCTCGTGTACAAAACACAAAAGGTGACGGACACGGTGTGTGGTCCTGAGGATGGACGCCAGTGAAGTCTTCCTGTGAGGGACGAAGGGACAGACGTCTTACCCCCTCAGCATGCACAAGGTGAACCCGTGGCTCTGGGTTCTGTTTTTTTTTTTTTTTTTTAACAGATCAGTTTGCCAGCATTTAGAGTCAGCAATGTAGCACAGAAGAAATTAAACTGGAGCGGGGTCACACAACCGAAGCGCTTTAATTAGCTGTGAGATTTGCCAAGTAATTTAAGCCTACGTCCCAGTTTTCTCATCAAAAGTACAGGATGAATGGCACCTGCTCTGTTCGCCTTAAAGATCGAAGATAAAGATTATATGGGTAAATGGACACAAGGGCTCTTGAAACTTCATGTTTAAGAGCCACAGAGTTTCCTGGGGTGGGAAATGTGAAGGTTTTAGCAGCCAAACTTGATGTCCTCAACACTGCAGAAGGCACGTCTGAATCTTTCCCCAACACCTGCTGGTCCCTGACTACATTAAAGTTGCTGGATTCTGCAAATGACGTTAGCAAAATTGGAATCCATGCCCCGCCTGTATTTCCTCCATCCCCATCCTCTGTAGCTGAGACAACAGCAGGACTCAGGCAGGGAGCCACCCACCCACCCACATTCGCTCTGACAATAGAGAATTCAAGGGCAAGTTCCAGGTGCCATGCTTGCTAAGTTAGTGTCCTGAGAGCCTCAGAGCCCCACCTCTGCCTTTCTGCCATTTTCTGAGCGTTGGCCTGTGCCCTTGGGTCTGTAGCTACAAGCTTTATGAACTCTGATTTCAGTGCCATGAAGTGTTCCTATACATACACACAGACACACACACACCTCATATATATATATGAGAGAGAGAGAGAGAGACTTCCTCCAACAAGGCCACACCTCCTAATCCTTCTAGTCCTTTCTAACAGTTCTACACCCTGGTAACTAAACATTCAAATATATGAGCCTATGGGGGGGGGGCATTCTTATTCAGACCATCACTGTTCTCAATTCCTTGTAAGTCATGAAGCATCCTTGAAAAGGGGTGAAAGACACTAAGCCTCTACCCACCAATTCCACCAGAGAAACCCAACAGCAGCTGTACTCTCTTCCAGCCATGGCCTCTGGTTTCGTCTTGGGCCAGTCCATACAAGTGATCAGGGAAGGGAAGAGACCATCATATCTCACTCTCCTGGCCACAGTCCCTGGCTCAGGATAGTTCAAGCTGACCAGACAGATCCCTGGGGGATCTATGCTCAAGCTTCTATTTAAAAAAACAATTTAATTTTTTTTCCTCTCTCTCCATTTGACCAGGAACCTGAAAACTCTGGACCCACTACATCTACTGAAAAAGCCTAAGTATGAGCATGGGGGCAGCCAAGATGAGCCTAACAAGAGACAAAGTTGGGATCTGGTGATGTGCTGAGGCCCCTGCATCCGGCCATTCCTGAAGCCACCTGGGATTTTTAGGTTCACAAACTAACGCCTTTTCTTTCTGTGTAAGTCCACGGGAACTGGCATCTGCAAGAAAAACAAATACAAGAATATTTTCAAAGACTTACTTTGATCATTTCTCTGGGGGCGCAGGAAGTTGGCGCTGGCTGGTTGATCGGCACTCCCAGCTGCGTAAATATTACCTAGTTACAATGTTGCCACAAAGTCCAGAGCCTGTGGAGAGGGTTGTGGCTCTAACATCTCCATTGATAGAAGGCTCAGAGCTGCCTCTGGGTTGCTGCATTATGTTCAGCCTGCTCTGCAGTGTTACCAGGGTTCTAACATTTCCTTTGTGGTCCCTTTAGGCAGGAACATCCAAGTGAATCAAATTTTCAGATTTTTTTTTAAATGTATATTTACATTTTTATTTGAAGGACAAAATAAACATTATTTGCCCTAAAGAGTGTGTCCTAAAAAGTGAACCTCTGGTTTTATATACGTTACATGGTACTCTATTGCCTGGTGCCCACAGAGACCAGTAAAGACGGTGTCAGGCCCCCTGGAACTGGAGTTACAAACAGTTGAGAGCTATCATGTGGGTGCTGGTGATTGATCCTGGGTCCTCTGGAAGAGCAGCCCGTGCTTTTAACTGCTGAGTCATCTCTCCAGGCCCAACCCTATTCTTTTTAAGCAATGAAATAAACTAATAAAAACAGATTCTTTTTCTCTAATGTAGACAATGTCGCATAGCCTAACTCAACAATTCCAGCTGGTTTTTCTTGAAGCCACACCTGCACGAAGGAGACAAGAAGCTAAAGGAGTCTCTTCCTCCTCAGCCTGGAAGGGGTCCCTGCCTAGCTGTGCTCAGAGCATGCTACACTGTGCAGCCTCTGAGGAATAGAAAGCTAGCTGCCCTAGATGCTGGAGGGAGGAAGGGATGGTCTCTGACAGGCTGGGACATCTGATAGGATTATTGTGACGATGCTTCTTCCAGGTCACCCTGTAGCCAAAGCACTGAGCAGGGCATGGAGAGAGGCCAGGCTCCCTTGTGCCCACAGGGATGAGGGGGAAGTACCACCCACACCGTTACAAAGTTGCCACTGGAGGGCCCTGGCCTGTGTGGGGCTGCAGTTCTTCCCCTGCTCATCCCCTCTAGGACACCCATCTCTGCCTGCTTCCCGAGAGTCCCTTCACCAGAGGCATAAAGGACAGGAATCACCAGACTTGAGGCTTCCACGAGTTTAACAGAAAAGGACAAGCGGCTGACAGTGCCTGCCCACCCCAAACCCAGCCTCCTCCCCACCCCCAGTCATCTCCTGGAACAAACCTTCATGTGGAAATTTAGCTTTTATGGCCCAGTCACATGACCCTCTCACCACAAAACCTCCCCTCCTCCCCAGGCAGGGTAGCTTTCCTTCTGACCCTGAATGCCCACAGCACCTCACAAGCCGGCCCCCTTTCAGGATATAGCATCTACCAGTACTTGCTATTTGCATTTTTGTCTCCAGCTGCAGAACACCTGGAGGAAATGAGGTACCAACCAATTCCCGGTGACAGGGAAATGAAGACATTCGTAACAGTTAAAGAATCAGATGCAGCACCTGCCCTCCACCCCAAGAAAAGTTAACTGTTCTTTCTTTTCTCCTGGCTCCCCAAGACCCCTCTGCCCAGCAACAGGGCTGTTTGCCTTTTTCTGCCCTTCCCAGACCAAGCTGCTGAAGACACCTCATCTTCCGGAGCTTGACTGCTTGTGAGAGAAGAGACAGCCGTATCTACAGCTTTGAAAAAGTACAGGACTCCCTTGGTAATCCGAGTGATCTGGCTGTAGCGACCTTGCCCTAGAACCTCCCCACCTCCGCCTATGTTTAAGGATCAGATGGAATTCATTTTCTCCATCGGTGTGAGCAGCCAGAGTGGGAGAGAGTTAAAAAAACAGATGGTATTTCACTCTGCTTATAAACCCAAGAGACCTGAAAACAGGGAGGACAGAGATGCCTGTGGACCCCTGCACACTGCAATACTGCTCATCATAGCCAGCCAACATGTGAGGCCACCAGTAGGTGGCTGAGTGACCAAGAGTTAGCATCTTTATACCACAGACTCAGCTTGAAAGGAAACAAAGTAGGGATTTTTTTTTCCTTGTTTGGTTTCGTGAATTCATCCTAACTGAGGTAACCCAGATCCAAAAGGACATGCATGGTATGAACTCACTTATAAGTGGATATTAGCCATAAAGTACAGGATACCCAGGTTACAATCCACAGTCCCAAAGAAGCTAAACAAGAAGGAAGGGCCAAGAGAGGATGCTTGAATCTCGCTTAGAGCGGGGAATAAATGGTCATAGGAGGTAAATGGAGGACAGGAACTGGGTGGGAAAGGGGATGGAGTAAGGAATTGGGAAGGGGTTCAGGAGAAAGGATCACAGGACCAAGAGAGTGAACGGGGAACTGTGGTTGGCAGGGGGTAGGGGTCATCTCTAGGACATGCCAGAGACCTGGGGTGGGGGAGGCTCCCAGGAGCCTATGGGGGTGAGTTCAGCTGAGACTCAAAGAAGTAGAGATATAGACCCTGAAGAGGCCACCTCCTGTAGCCAGGCAGCCCGCCCCCCCCCCCCCCAGTGGAGAGATAAGGACACCAACCCACCCGCAATACTTTTGACCCAAAATTTGTCCTGTCTATAGGAAATGCAGGGACAAGATGGAGCAGAGACTGAGAGGATGTCCAACCAATGATGGACCCAACTTGAGACCCATCCCATGGGCAAACACCAATCCCTGACACTACTCATGATACCCTGCTGTGCTTGCAGACATAACTGTCCTCTGAGCCCAGCATGACTGTCCTCTGAGAGGCTCCACCCAGCAGCTGACTGGATCAGATGCAGAGACCCACAGCCAAATACTAGATGGAGGGTCGGGGGCACTAATGGAAGAATTGGGGAAATAACTGCAGGCCATGATGTAGAGGGAATTGACCAATCCTTGGCAGCAGAGTGTGTACTCCTTGGAATCCACCCCAATTCTCTGGATTCTAGAACAAAAGACACACACACACACACACACACACACACAGCCTTCTATTTTAATATGCCTTAAACAGCTCAATGGTTGGGCCATTCCCACACTTCCATGTTGCTAATGCCTCCCCTTGGATATTCCTGAATTATTACTTATTAAAATCTAAACTCCATCTTTGCTACCCCAGACCCAGGTCTACAGCCCTCCTGGACCCCAATCCCCGACTCTTACATGTTGGCAGTCTCTCTGTGTCTCTGTCCTAAACATCTCAGACCTGGATCTCCTTCTTCTCCCGGCAATGGTGATTCCCCTTCTTCCTCAATCCCTTACCTGGGAATCCTAAAGTCCTGCCTCTGTCTTCCTGCCCAGCCATTGGCTATCAACAATTTTATTTACCAATCAAAGCCAACTGGGGGGGAGGGACCCTCAGTGTTTTACACACAGCAACTTGGGTACCTGTGTAATTTTGGGAGCCGAATGAACACAAGTAGCATTAGAACCAATTCACAACACCGCAAAGGGGTTGGTAACTCCACAGGAAGACCAACAGAGTCAACTAACCTGGACCCTTGGGGTTGTCAGAGACTGAAAGACCAATCTAAGAGCATATAATGGCTGGACCTAGACCTCCCAGCACACATGTAGCAGATGTACAGCTCGATCTTCACGCAGGTCCCCCAGCAACTGGATCAGGAGCTGTCCCTAAAGCAGTTGCCTGTCTGTGGAAATGTGTTCCCCTTACTGGGCTTCCTTATCTGGCCTCAGTGGGAGAGGAGACACCTAGCCCTGCGGAGACTTGATGTGCTGGGTTGGGGGATACCCAGAGGGAGCCTCCGCCTTCTCAGAGGAGAAGATGAGGGGAGATGGGAAGGGACTGTGCAGGGACAGAAACTGGGATGTATAGCGAATTAACTAACTAATTAATTAATTAATTAATTAATTAATTAATGGGGGAAGACATGTTTCCAGCAATGCAGACAATGGAAGCTTGGCTTGCGAAATCTCAGATGGGGAGTTTAAAGACTCTATGAGGGACATTCATTATTTTTGAATTAAGATCCTATGGTTCTGATTAGCTGGGGTTGAAGAATTGATTGTCCTAGAACTTGCTCTGTAGACCAGGCTGATCTTGAACTCACATAGATCCGCCTATTCGGTGTCCAGAGTGCTGTGGTTAAATCTATGCACCACCACTGCCCTGCTAAATCTTAACTTTCTTACCTCTTCTCACTCTGAGGGAACGGGGCTCCTGTGGGCCAGAGAGGTAGGTCTCTGGGGAAATGACTCACCAGACAGTTTAGAGAAACTAGGCTGGGGACCTTGCCTTGTGGATTATAGCTTCCCCTGAGCCCTTTTCTAGCTTGGATACCTATCCCCCTTGCACACCTGCTCACACCTGTCCCTCTAGTGTCCCACCTGTATTTTGCTTACCATGTTAAGACAGAAAGAATGCCTACATCCATCATAGTTCTGCAACCATAACATTTACTTAAAAGAACATGTTCTCGGGGCTAGAGAGATGGCTCAGGGATTAAAAGCACTGGATTCAATTCCCAACAACTGCATGGTGGCTCATAAGCATCTGCAGTGGTATCTGATACCCTCTTCGGTGTGTCTGAAGAGAGTGACAGTGTACTCACATACATACAATAAATAAATCTTTTTTTTTAAAAAAAAAGTTCGCAAGAAGATAGGAGTCAATGGTTGAACATGGAGCCAAGATTTGTTATGTGCTTCAAATCCAGCTCTAATTGAGGTCATGTCATCCCCCAAAGCTAAAGCTTTCAAGTCTATCTGTGATTAGCAGAATGGTGTGAAGGGCAAGGAGGAGCAGGTCCAGCATTTCTGAGAAGAGACCTGATGGTTTACATACGTGCAGAAACATCTCTAACTTGCAAGGCTGCTACTCTATGAAGTATTCATGTTCTCCTTTCACAGTTCAAAAAATGAGCTCTGAGATTAAACAAAAGACCTCTCTCTCTCTCTCTCTCTCTCTCTCTCTCTCTCTCTCTCTCTCTCTCTCTCATCTCTGCAAGGTTTCTCTGTGAGGCCCTGGCTATCTTGGGACTCACTCTGTAGACCAGGCTGGCCTCGAACTTACAGAGATCTGCCTGACTCTGCCTCCCAAGTGCTGGAATCAAAGGTGTTTGCCATCACTTTCAGCTCACAAGTCACCAGTCTGAGGCTGGAGCCCTTAACCTAACACCAATGTTTATCCCCGGGATGGACAGAGGCAGGAGTATGGGCTCTCAAACTCAAATCAGCACTTCAGAATCTTTACTAAAGTCGTTGTTAGAGTTATCAAATATGAGATCAAGACCAGGTATTTAAAGGGGCCTACTAAGTCAAGCAGTGGTAGCACACATCTTTAATCCCAGCACTCAGAAGGCAGAGGCAAATGGATCTCTATGAGTTCTGGGCCAGCCTGGTCTACAGAGCTAGTTCCATGACAGTCAGGGCTACACAGAGAAACCCTGTCTTTGGGGGGTTGGTGGGGAGAGAAACAAGAGCAAGGGAGGTGCCAAACATCATTTGTTTTAGCTTTTCCTTCCCTCTGCTCACTCTGACGCCCATCTCCCTGCACGCAAAGGTCACAAGGTCCTGCTGAGCCGCCTTCTCCCATCTTCATTTCCATGGTTTCAGCTGGGCTCGACTTTCCTTCTCTCTCTGACAACTATCCCCCACCAGACCCAGCCCACCTTCACACTGCCCACCAGGAACAGTTTAGGGGGCCGGGGTGAACTGGAGGATGGATGGCTAGCACCCTGAGAAACCTTGTGACCTACCAAGTTTACTCTCTGCTGTCTTGTCACCAAAGAGTTCTAGTTGGCGGAGTGGTTTGATTTCCAGTCCCTAATGTTGGAGGCAAACCCTAGAGACACATCTATACCACTAAAGTAAGGCCACCTTGTCTGCCCTTTCTAGAGTCATAGGCCAAAGCCCGGGCTCCTGGAATGGATGAGCTCAGTCACCAAGATCCACCAACTCCAGAGACAAGCAATGGTGGAGATCAGAAAAAAGGAGATTTAATGAATGCACAGTGGGAAAAAGAACAAATAAAGAATGCAATGACACCCCCCCACCCCAAGCTCATCTTTAGGTTGAAAAGGAGAAAGAATGGAACAAAGGAGTGTGAGAAACGGGTACAATTAAGCCGCCCTTGTCAGGGCCAGCTGGTTGGTCGCATCTTCCTTCTGATTCTGCAAGATGGGCTAATGAAGCTGTGGCTGTCCTCGCTGCAGGCGAATGTTCAGGTTCCCACGAGAGGATTGCTTCTGCTCCGGGTGCAGACTCTCCATCACAGATGATGACCCTCTTTGGAGGAATCATCTTGCTTGGGGAGGTAGTTGAAGTCCCTTGTATTGATTGGCCAGATCTCCTATTCCTGGAATCCAAGGTAACAACCGGAGAGAATGACTCAAGGGAAAATGGAAGAGAATTAGTCCCCTGACCAGTGCCCTCCTTCAGGTGGCAACACGGGTGCCACAGATAGCAGGAAATCTGTATTAGAGACAGGATGGCCTGGGAAGTTCAGGAGGCAGAGCCTGGTAGGGAAACTAAATAGTGTCCTAACCTTTCCCAGGATTCTTTGCAGTTTGGTAATAACCAATACATATACGTCAAGGGGGGGTCCATAAACTGTAGACCTCAAATACAAGACATATTATTATATAATTATATACCCTATAATTACTGTAACTTGCATATATATCATGAGCTGGAGTTAAATCTGCACTTTTGTTGTTGTTGTTATTGTTGTTGTTGAGGACATTACAAGATGTGTGCACATGCACATATGTGTGTGCCTGTCTATATCTGGAGGTGGGGCACACATATACATGTAGAAGCCAAAAGGATTGACATCAGAGGTGTCTTCTGTCTTCCTCAAACTTCTCTACCTTTTTCTTTTTTCTTTCTTTCTTTTTCTTTTTCTTTCTTTCTTTTTTTTTTTTTTAGACAAAGTCTCTCAGTGAACCTGAGCAACCTGAGCTTGCCAATTTAGCTAAACCACATGGCCAGGAGCCTCAGAAGTCCTTCTGCCTCAACCTCTCCAGTGCTAGGGTTATAGGCACATACTATAGCCAGCTTTTTCACATTGTGGGATCAGACTCAGGTCTTCATACTTACATAGCATACACTTTACTGACTGAGCCACCTCGGCAGCCCCAGAAATGTGTTGCTGTTGTTGTTGTTGTTGTTGCTGCTGCTGCTGTTGTTGTTGAGGCAGGATCTCTATGTAGCCCATGGCTGTCCTAGAACTCTTTTTGTAGACCAGGCTGGCCTTGAACTCACCAGCCTCTGCCTCCCAAGTTCTGGGATTAAAGGTGTGCACCACCATCACCCAGCATCTAGGGATGTATTTTTATCTCTCATCTTTTCTTCTCTCCGCTTCTGGAAAGTCTCTATCCCATTTGATCTTGCTGTTGTTCAGAAACCCCTAAGCCTTGCTTCTCAGGATGCATGTATTCCACTGGCTAGCTCCATAGAGAAGACCCTCTTAGAGTCCTGTTGTTTGTTAGACTTTTTTCTTTTCGACGAGTCTGAGAGATCATCAAAGTGACAGTTTCATGTGTCAACTGACTCTGACTCTTCTGCACAGCTAGGGTGACGGGAGTTCCTAACACAAATACAGCGAAGGCTGTGACAGACACGTGGAGACAAGAGGCTGAGAGGTGTGGATGACATTCCAAATAGAACAGAAGCATTTGGAGATCCAGTGTGGGAGACCTTAGAAGAACTGCAGACTGCCACCAGCCCAACGGCCAGAGGAAGGCAGATAGCTTAGGAGACAGGTCCAGTCATTTCTCTGTCCCACCCAGCAAGCTATCAGCCTGAGAAGAACCTCCACTGGGCTCTTTCCTTCCTTAACGATAGGTGAAAGCTATTAAAAATATTTCTTTAAAAAAATATTTCTAAAGATAATTCCTTCTCCACTTGCTTGACTTAATCACTTGGTAAGTTCAGGAGCAAGGCCCGCTGTCTGGGATGGCAGAGCTAGGATTCTGTTCTTTAGTCATCCTTATTTTTAGTCGTGGGGACAAGAGAGTTGAATTACTACACTATCATTCCCTTGGGCTGAAATCCATAGACTCACAAGAGTCTTAATGGAAAAGTTAGGCCTTCTTTTTTCTTCCATGGCCTCTACTGTTGGGGAAATGGGTTTGCTCCAAAATCTACAATCTTTTAATAATCTTATTTTTTCCCCCTGTTTGGCTTCATCTCCTCCTTTGTCGTCATTACTCCCAGATCAGTCAATTCCCCCCACCTGCACACCTACTACCTAGGGAAGGCTGGCTTTAAAAGTCATCTTTCCTTTAATAGCTAAGTGTGCAGAACAGCAAGGGGGAGCAGAGAACACCGGGGGAGGTGGCGTATGATACCCGTCATGGAATCTGGAGAGTGAGCTGGTGTTCAGGAATTCAGAAGTCAGCAAAGGTGTCAGCCCTCTGGTTTTGGAGACTTGTCAGCCCTCCACTGACTATCAGAGCACACCCCTCACAGGCCTGCCATCTCCAAGTCTTCCTGGGGGCAGTTTTGACCTTTCCCGCAGGGCGTGTCACTGTGGTAAGCTTCTCACTGGCTCGTGGCGCCTCATGTGGCCTCAGGTGGATAGCTGTGTCTTTTCTGGGTTCTCACAGCATTCCAATTAGCCTACTTTGCCTAATCAGAGCCAGCAGGAACTACCTCACACTCCCCACATCCCTTGCTACGAACTCTAAGAAGCTTGCTTGACTACCCAATGATGTTAATTGCCAGAGTAATTCTCAGGGTGTTCATGGTCTTAGAATTCTTCCTCACCCTCTTTACCACACAATCCTGCTTCTTCCTTGTCAGTGTGTGATAACAATTCCTTGATTTTATTTTTGAGACGGGGTCTCCCTTTGGCCTCAAACTTACTATGCAACTGAGGATATCCTTGTACCTGCCTCCGTCTCAGGAGTGGTAGGATTTGATGTGGCAGAATAATGGAGGCCTGGCTCTTGGCATGAGCCACCTTAATAAAGATCCTGTGGAAGATGGCGAGCTTGCTCACTCCCACTCCACGTCTCCTCTTTAGGTCAGTGCTCCCTGCCCCCAAGAAAAAAGAGTTTTAACCGTACAGTCTTCCCTTGAAGGCAAATGCAGGCAGAATCCCACAGTTTAGAGCTGAGTGGCTGTAGACTAGGAGATGCAGGGGAGTAGGGAGTGATTTTCTTCTCTCCTCAGTCTCCCCTTTCCCCACGTACCTGCAGGCTCCCTATCAAACATTCCAGTAACGGCTGTCCCCTGGACCAATCCAGTTCCTTTGATCAGAAGGACACAGTAATTGTAACCTTCCCACCCACATCGCCTTTCCCAGCCACAGCCTAGGACAGATTTTCCCAAGCCGCGAGCTGAAATTCAATCTGAGGCATTCCTCCGGCTGTTTACTTGGTGTTTTCATGCCTCACAGGTTCTGGGGTGCCCTCTGACTGAATCCTGCCTCGGCCAGACCAGCAGGCAGTGCCAGGAAGCAGGGCTGGCATTAGGTGGCAGCGGACACATGGGCTCTGAAGCCTGCTTTATGATTCCCACGTGGCTGCTTCCTTTTGCAAACAGATTCTTGGCTCTGTGGTTTGGGGTTTCCTCACGCTTCTGACACCCTCTGCACTGAGAATGCATTGGAGAAGAGCTTCAGATTTCATGATAAGCAGAGGAAAGGAGAGATGGAGATATATGAAATAATTGATGGCCAAGAAAACCTCATTTCTGGGAGAAAAAAAAAGTCCTGGGCAGCACTTAGAAAGCACCCAGTAGGGCTGCTAATGAATATTGCACCCGTTTCTCTTAACCTAAGAAGCATGCTTAACTCTGGGGATGACATCGCGTCATATCTTGACATCTGCTGGGATGGTAGGCATGTCCTGGCCCTACAGTCTGGAGCCAGCTCTGCTTCTAGCTCTGCCAGAGTGGAGCAGTAGCCAGAGCAAGTATCTTTCCTCTCCAAACTTAGCCAGCATGTTCTCTCTCTTTCTTTCTTTCTTTCTTTCTTTCTTTCTTTCTTTCTTTCTTTCTTTCTTTCTTTCTTTCTCTTTCTTTCTTTCTTTCTTCCTTCCTTCCTTCCTTCTTTCCTTCCTTCCTTTCTTCCTCTCTCTCTCTCTCTCTCTCTCTCTCTCTCTCTCTCTGTTTTAGTTTTCCAAGACAAGGGGGTTTGTCTGTGTATCCCTGCCTGTTCTGGCTGTCCTCACTCTGTAGACCCAGGCTGGCCTCTAACTCACAGAAATCTGCCTGCTTCTGCCTCCCGGGTGCTGGGATTAAAGTCATGCACTGGCTTAGTCAGCCTTTTCTTTTCTTTTCTTTTTTAAAGATTTATTTATTTATTATAAATAAGTACACTGTAGCTGTCTTCAGACACTCCAGAAGAAGGTGCCAAATCTTGTTACGGATGGTTGTGAGCCACCATGTGGTTGCTGGGATTTGAACTCAGTGCTCTTAACTGCTTAGCCATCTCTCCAGCCCCTTGGTCAGCATTTTCAACAAGATGAAAAGGTGGTCTCTCTGGTGTCTTCCAGCTTTGCTTCTGGAATGAATGGACTGCGATAGTTATTGCCTGACAGACCCTCAACCTCTTCCTGAACAAAGGGAACCAGCCTAACGGTTGGTCTTCATTGACGCGGTAACTGGCTTTGGAGCCACTTGGAAGACATACCTCTGGGCATATCTGTGAAGCTGTTTCTAGAGACTTCCAACTGAGGAGAAAGGCTCACCTTGAACACAGACATACATGTGCTCAGGTCCCAGGCTTAGGGGAAGGGGAAGTAAAGCTGGCACCATCTCTCTCTCCTTCCTGACCCTTGAAGTCATGTGACTCAACCATGTCCCCTCCACCATGACGGACCATGCTCCCTCAAGTCCTTCCTTACTTAAATTCCTCTTATCAGATATTTTCTCAAAGGAATGAGAAACGTAGCCAGGAGACTCTGAGCCACATTGCATTGGCTAATGTCCTCCATATCGAATGCAATCCTCCAGTATCCCTGCTCAGGACCTCCCAAAACAGAGAAGACCCCTGGCCCCAAAACAATCCATATGCCAGGCCAAGAAAAGCTAGCCACCAGGAAGATGGCTATAGCTACTCTTTCTAAAGAAGGCTCCCCCTTATTGAAGATGTTTAGACTCTGATACCCTTTTGTGTCCAAAAAAAGAATGTAAGGTTCTTATAAAAACAGAAAGAAAACAAACAAACAAGCAAACAAACAATCAAAAAACCAAAACACAGCAGTCCAGGAAGACAGGACATTCTCAGGAAGGGCTACCACTGTCCCATTTCTTCAGGGCACTCCCATGAGCCAACTTTAGGAGCTCTAGGACCAAGCATAGCTGTGTCACTGTGTCTTCATTTTCCCATGTGTCTTTATAGCTAATACCTATCAAGTGTGGGGACCCAGGCCTGTTCCGCCCTTACAACCCCAAAGCACTGAGATATGATTGCTCCATTCTGTTTCTTAGCAGTTCAAGGTGAGTAAATCCGGAGCCTTAAGTCTCCTGGGCGGTAATTTGAGTGTTGGTTCTTACTGTTGCTCCAGTTCCCACACATCACATGGAATTGAATCCCCGTGACTCAACGGAAGAAACATTTATTCTACATCGGGAACCCTAAGTACTTCCTTACCATCTAGCCATGTGACCTAGAAAAAAGATGTGTGAGGTCCATCCTGGAGTTGATGCTATATACAATGTATCTACATCCTAGGACCATTTTCGAAAGAAATCCTATAGACAGGTGGATGTGGATGTAAAAGCATACAATGTGCTAGGCCAATGGTTGACCTGAGAACCCAGACAGACCGTGAGGAGTATGAAGACAGAAGAATTCAAAAGCAAACAGTCCCTCCTGGAAAACAGATTAGATTTGGGTTCTACAAGGATGCCTTTGTACAAATTTTTTAGCCTTGGCGAGGCCTCTATTTTCTTACCTGTAAGATGAGAGTATTAACAGCTTCTACTTCAGGATAACTAAGTTAGTATCCATCCAGTGCTGAAACAGTGCCTAGGGCATATAGTAAATACTCAACAGATGTCAGTACTGTGACTAAAACATCACCCTGGCCACCCCGTGTGTGTGTGTGTGTGTGTGTGTGTGTGTGTGTGTGTGTGTGTGTGCTCCCAGAGTCTGCCTTTGCACCTGGGTGTGAAGGAACACGTCGTGGCCCTCAGCATTCTCGAAAGGAATCTTGGTGGGTCCAGTTCCCGTCTCCAGCATGCATGGGCGGTGCTGGGCCTTCTATTCAGCCCAGCAGACTGAGAAATCACACATGTTCTCACTTTCCACGAGCCTCTGATCTCTCCTCATCTTCACCACCTCCACCAGGAGGTGAAAAGGGACCATCCTAGTATCCTGTTCCACATCCATTTGATTGTGCTATCCCAGAAGCATCCCCTAATCCCAGTACACCACATCTACTTGGAAGCACACAGCATGCAGAATAGGAAAGATAAATCCAGAAGCCGCCTAGGGCCTAATAGCCCCTGTGGGAAACCCTGAAGGATTGTCATTTGCTTTAGACGTCTTCAAAGAACTTTGGCTTTCATTTTCCTGGGTTGGAAACATAGAAATATATTCCTTGAATCTGAAACAAAGTGGGTACTTTTAAGTGTGTGTGTGTGTGTGTGTGTTTAATTGAAATAGATTTACGTCTCTTTCCATCCCCATTTTCTCTCCCCAACCCCTCCCATGCCACCCACCCTCAAGTTGATAGCCTTCAATTCTTTATTACACACACTCACACACGCACACGCACATGAGAATGCAGTTGTGTGTATGCACACAAGCATACACAAATACAACCTTCTGAGTCCATCTTTATGGATGATGTCTTTATGGTTTTGAGGCTGACCACTCTACATTGGACAACCAATAAGGAGGCTCATCTCTGAGAGACACTAAGTCTTCTCCCTGTAGTCATTAGTTGTCTACAGTTCTTTGCCTAGGGCCAGGGCTCAAAAAAGTTTCCCCCTTCCACATTGATATGTTGATTGACATTGCTAGTATTTCAGTTTTGCTTATGCCCTAGTTCTAGGAGAGACTATTTCCAGAGACTTCCTGGTATTCTGGCAGTCTTTCTGGCTCCTCTTCCCTGAGCCAGAGACTCGGGAGCTATGATATAGACCCACTGGAGGTGGGGTCCCCAGGATCTGTTGACCTCTGCATGTGTTCAGTTGTGGTTTTTGGGTCTCACTAGGTAGCCCTAGCTGTCCTGGAACTCACTCTATAGACCATGCTAGCCTCAAACTCACCTGATTCACCTGCCTCTACCTCCTGAGTGCCACCAGGTAGTGCCACTACTACCTGGCTTGAAGTCAGTACTCTTAAAAGAGAGTTTTATGTGCACTTTACAAACCTACTCTTGTTGGTAAAGCTGATTGCTGGGGGCAGTTGAGAGTAACCTCATTGGTGGGCCCTGGAGAGGCGTGCACCGCACCCAGCCTACACTGGCCTCTCCCTGCATTGGAGAAGAGCCATGTGAGCAAGTGAGCTCCAGCCCCAGCCAGAAAGCCTGGCCCGGTCTGACCAGCCTGCTTGGCAAAATGCTGGGCCAAGAGGCTGCTCTCTGCCATCTCTCCACCCAGTTGCTTCTGCATGATTTTAATTCAACCTGACCTGAGATGACCCTATGGTTGGCCCCTTGGGGGTGGGGTCCCCTCTGGGACAAGAGAGTGGCATCAGGTGTCCATTAGTCCCTCAGTGTCTCTTCTGTGTGTTGTCAGCTGCTGGCTGGATTGCCACACTTTCACAGAGCATCTTGTCAATGACACCCTCGTGTCCAGCCAGGGTACCATCCTTGGCTCAGAAGTGTAGATTTCCTAACACCAGATGTGAGCTGTGAATGTCATGTAACAGGGACTGGTTCCCAGGATTTGTTCAGATGGCACAGAGGCCTTTGTCCTTGAATCAGTTCCCAAGTCAAACCTTGGGCTCTGTTACCCCAGCCTCCAGAGCTGTTCCATGAGTAAGTCTTAGGTAAGAGCTGACATCATCTGGCCTGAGTCTAACCCAGATGCCAGTGGACAGCCCCAGAGAGCCAGAAAAAGGTTCTCAGGACATTTGCACCAAGTCACCTGGGTCACCCAGACCCTGTGGAGTGACTGTAAGCACTCCAGTGGACCAGGCATGGCAGCTTCTCTCTGTAGTGGTCAAAATATTTTTACAGGCTTTCTCTTGTCTAATCTCAGAATTCCAAGTTTGCTTTTGGGTGATGGTAGTGGTATCGATGATGGTGGTTTTTAAGACAGGATTCCATGTAGCCCAAACTGGCCTCAAACTCCTGATCTCCCTGCTTCTGGCTCCCCAGTGTGGCCATTACATGTGTATGCCACTGTGCCCAATAACAGAACTTTTTTTTTTAAATTCAAGATGTTCTGCAAGATAAGCGACCGTTACTGAGAATCCCATCTCGCAACTCAGTCAAGGTCTGTGACATCACAGGATCTGGACTTGCTCCACTCTTCAGACAATATTTAGACACTGTAAAATTACCATAGCCAGCTAAGACACACACAAGGTTCTGTCTTGGGAGCAGCCAAGGTTACCTTTCTTTTCTGATCCTTGGCTGTAGTGATTATAGTCCAAACCTTTAAAGACAACCTGGAGAGGAGGCTCATAACTGTAATCCCAGCACACAGCAGCTAGAGGCAGAAGGACTGCTGTGACTTCAAGGTCAGTTTGGGCCACAGCTCCAGACTCATATGCCTCATAAACAAACAAACAAACAACAAAAATCAGAGTAAAACAAAAAACTGTGTGTAGTGGCACATGCCTTTAAATCCAGCAGAGGCAGGTGGATCTCTGTGAGTTCAGGGCTAGCCTGGTCTACAAAATGAGTTCCAGGACAGCCAGAGCTACTCAGGGGGCTGGGGGTGGGGGTGGGGAAAAACCATCAAAGAGCATAAATACAGGATCAGCTATAGCTACAGACAGACCCTCTCCACAGATTTTTTTAAAAATCACTAATGGGTATTTTTATAAGAAAAGGAAATGAGTATTCCCATGAGGAATACTTTCTAAGCCAAGGCTATCCCATCATCCCACTATTCTCGTTATCTCCTCCCTCCTCCCTCCAGGACAGACGACAGGTAACATCACTGCCTAAACAGCGGGAGTTCAAGTCCAGGGACAGGAAAACATCCTTACCCTGTGGCATGGTCTAAAGTAGGCCACAGCCACCAGCTGGGGCAGGGAGGTGGCAGGTGATAGTCCTCCAGAGGTGTGACCTTAATGCTATAATATCCGAGTGGGAGAGAATGGCAAAGTGCCTGTGGGAGAGACAGAGAGAGAGAGACTGGAGTGAGAGTAGAGGGCAGAGGCTGAACCTGTGAAGAAAAATCACCTGTTGTTGCATCCAGAAAAGACAATAAGAAAACAGCAGCTTGGTTTCACAGAGAAACGTGTCTGCTTCACAAGAGAAGGAACCAACCATTTGCATGTAGAAACAGCACACCAGCTTTGAGCATCGACTTCAGAAGAGAGTTCGTTCAAAGCGGCATTTGAGGCCACAGAGGGGATCAGAAAGCTGGAGCCATCTGGAAAGAATTCAGCGATATTGGGGTCAATGCAAGCTGAGCCTTCTCAAGTCCGGATCCCCGAATCGCAGGGCTTAGACTGCTGTTCATTCGGCTGGGTGCCAACTGGTTAGATTCAGTAATGAGAGGCATCTTAGGGAGCAGTGGTGACCGGCTGTGAATCCTTGGGTATTTCTTTTGGAAAGGTCGTTTCTCCTAACCCTGGATGGTTCTGGAAGAAGGTGACCTAAGAGCTTAAATATCTCACACCCTTTCGCTGCTTAATGGTCTCTTTGTGGCTTTTGGATGTAACATCCTTTGCAGAAATAGACAGAGTTTATGTCATCTAGTTCAGTGCTTCCTGGGTTATGCACATCATCATATGCGCTCCTTTAACCTTGGGGAGGAGGATGCACAGCCAGGCCAGAGTAGAATTTGATCAACTCAATCTGCCGTCTTTGTTTAAACTGAGGGAAATGCAAAATGAAAAAGAAAGAAAGGAAGGAAGAGAGAGAGAGAGAGAGAGAGAGAGAGAGAGAGAGGAGAGAGAGAGAGAGAGAGAGAGAGAGAGAGAGAGAGAAGAGAAAGAGAGAGAGAGAAGGAAAGGAGAGAGGGAGGGAAGGAAGGAGGGAAGAAAAGAAGGAAAGTAAAGAAAAAAGAAAAAAGAAAAACATGAAGAAGAAGAGGAAGAGGAAGAGGAAGAGGAAGAAGAAGAAGAAGAAGAAGAAGAAGAAGAAGAAGAAGAAGAAGAAGAAGAAGAAGAAGAAGAAGAAGAAGAAGAAGAATCTGTGACATGAGGTGTGGAGTTGTAGCTACACTGGGCTCCCTCTGAGTTAGCTAAATCAGCCATGAAACTGAGAAGTGTTCCTTAGACCTGCACCAGCTGGGTCTCTCCTTGGGAAGAGCTGGGAAGAAGACATGTGACTGGTGAGCAGTAACTAAAACTGCCCACATGATTCCTGGTCCTTTTGCATCTTTGGATTCCATTATTGCAAGATCTCTCCAAAAGAAATGCACATGATATGCACTCACTGATAAGTGGATATTAGCCCAGAAACCTAGAATACCTAAGATACAATTTGAAAATCACATGAAACTCAAGAAGAAGGAAGACCAAAGTGTGGATACTTCATTCCTTCTTAGAATGGGTAACAAAACACCCATGGAAGGAGTTACAGAGACAAAGTTCGGAGCTGAGATAGAAGGAAGGGCCATCCAGAGACTGCCCCACCCAGGGATCCATCCATAAACAAACACCAAACCCAGACAATATTGCATACGCCAACAAGATTTTGCTGCTAGGGCCCTGATATAGCTGTCTCTTGTGAGGCTATGCCAGTGCCTGGCAAATTCAGAAGTGGATGCTTACAGTCATCTATTGGATGGAACCCCGGCCCCCAATGAAGGAGCTAGAGCAAGTACCCAAGGAGCTGAAGGGGTCTGCAACCCTATAGGTGGAACAACAATATGAACTAACCAGTACCCCCCAGAGCTCGTGTCTCTAGTTGCATGTGTAGCAGAGGATGACTTAGTAGGCCATCAATGGGAGGAGAGGCCCTTGGTCTTGCAAAGATCATATGCCCCTGTACAGGGGAATGCCAGGGCCAGGAAGCAGGAGTGGGTGGGTTGGGGAGCAGGACAGGGGGAGGGTATAGGGGACTCTTTGGATAGCATTTGGAATGTAAATGAAGGAAATATCTAATTTAAAAAAAAAAGATTTTTCAGCACTGACTCTTCTCTCCAGCTGTAGGGCACACTGGAATGGGACTTTACAGTCCTTCACCATCAGGTCACTTTGCCTCCCTCCCACAGTTAACTGTCTCTCTCTGCCTGGATCCAGACCTGCCAACACTACATTCCAGGACAGATGCAATTCCTTCCTGCTCCAGTCAAACAAGATAGATGAGGGCCAAGGACAGATGTCTGTTAGGGATGCCAGGAGATCTGTGGCCCCTGCAGATTCACTTGAGAGAGGCCCATGGTGAGACAGCTCACCCTGCAGGAGAAGGCTGAGTTATGTAAGCCAAGTTCGTGGGTTTGCTCTCTGCTCTTCACCTGTTGCTAATTAATAAGCTGCCTGTCACAACCCAACAAGAAAATCATCTTCCTACTTAAGCAAGCTCACCTCACTGTAGGAGTGAAGACATATCGGCAGAGTTATCTGTCCAACAATATCATATACAGGACCAAAGGGATGAGAATATGCTGATGAAAACCATCAGGGCTCCTGTTCCGCCATGACAGAATCACAGACATGTGTTGTAGGTCAGCAGCTCTGTTCAACCCATGCTGTTCACATAACAAGAATTACCTCCAGTGCACAAAAATAACCTGCAGAATTGCTTCGAGCACAGAGTCAGACAAACCCAGTGGTTCCTTCCAGAAGGGCATCCCTCCAGATGGATGTGTGCAAAAGTTAGGGAGTGGGGCCGGAACTCTCCGATTCTGACACGGTCAAATGAAGCTCAGATCCCAATAGCAAAGCAAAGCCTTCCTTCCCACAACACCAACAACAAAGCTTGAAGTGCAAGGTAAGTCAGGACCAGGGGACAGGACCAGCGGGAGAGAAGGGAGCCCTGGGGAGGTGGCCCAGAGCGTCAACTACTGTGGAGGCTTGCCACTGTGAGTCCTTGGAGGTGATGTGTGGGATGCTGACCTAGTTCAGATGGCAAACACCTGAAGCGTAGCTGCCTAAAGCAAACACTGGTCTACTTTGCTCGAAGAAAGAGTGAGATCCCAGAGTGGTACCCAGCTTTAGTCCCAACACTTGACAGCAGGGGCAGGGGAATCTCTGTGAGTTCCAGACTAGCCTGCTCTACATAGTGAGTTCTATAGACCAGTGCTACATAATAAGACTCTGTCAACAAGGAGCTGGGGGGGTGAACCAGTGCCCAGGGACACTGCAAAACTGTAGACGGCCTTTCAGGGAAACAAGGGCTCTAAAGACAGGGAGTCTGGAGTTGGGAAGTGAACTCATCGGTACACAGAGGGAGTTTTGAAAGTGGCCCTGGAGAGCACAGAACACTCGCAAGGGTAGCAACGGTTACAGAGCAAAACTGAGTTTACTGAGGTGTGTTTCCTGCATCTGAAGAACATCGTGGTGCTCTCTCAGATATCAGACTCTACGCAGTGACAGCCTTTCTGCCTCCATCACTCATTCGGTGAGCTTCTCCTTGAACCCTCACGAACACCGCACGCCCAGCATATCCAAAACTGAGTATCATGGCCAACCCCTTCCAGGCTTTCTCCAGAGCACAGCCATGAGTCCTCAGCCGACATTGGTACCTGACCTAGAAATCCAGTGAGAGATTTTGTCTCCCACGTCCTTCCTCTAATGATGTGGTTCTCATCTCTCCTAAAGCTGCCACCCTTTAATACAGTGCCTCATGTTTGGTGAGCCCCAACTATAAAATTATTTTTGTTGCCACTTCATAACTGTAATTTCGCTACTGTTATGAATTGTGATGTGTTTTCCGATGGTCATAGGTTAACCATGTGAAAGGGTCTTTCAACCCCCAAAGGGGTCATGACCCGTGGGCTGAAAACTGCTGCTCTAATGAATCGTCTCCCAATTTCACCCAGGAAACTACAGCCCTACTATTAAGCAACTGTTGCTATTTTAATGTATTGCTACAAATTTAGAAGTTTAGCCCACCACACAAGTCTATGGCCTTATAGTTCGAAAAGTCAGTCCTAAAATCCAAGGTGTCCACAAAGCTGTGTTATCTTAGGGGGCTTCTGAAAGGAGAATCTGTTCCCTGCCATCTTGAGATTCTGCAAGCCACTTGCAATCTTTGGCTGCTGGCTTCTTCCTCTATCTTGAAAGCCAGCATGGTGGCTTCAGATCTCTCTTTAATTCTGGCATTCCTCCTGGGCTCGCCTACATAATAAAAGATGATATCCACATCTCTAGACCCTTAATCACTCTTCTACCTTGCAAGGGAACTGACTCATGGGTTCTACAGCTTAGAAAATAGAACCCCTTTAAGGGACCATCGTCTTGCCTAACAAATGCCTCACAAAAGCATCATTGCCACCCTGTGTCTCACTCAGAGTCACCAGCACAATTCCAGTTGCACAGGAAGTATTTGATGAGGATTAAAAGAGAAAGAGCAGAAAATAAAGGGGGGAAGAGGAAGATGCTCTTCCAGTAGGACTTCCTGGGGGACAGAATGCCACCCTTTTAGTTTGTCACCTCTCCAAAGCGTTCTCTGTCTTAATTTGGGTTTTACTGCTGTGAACGGACACCATGACCAAGGCCACTTTTATAAAGGACAACATTTCATTGGGGCTGGCTTACAGGTTCAGAGGGTCAGTCCATTATCATCAAGGCAGAGGAGCATGGCAGCATCCAGGCAGGCATGGTGCAGGTGGAACTGAGAGTTCTACATCTTCATCTGAAGACTGCTAGCAGAATACTGACTTCCAGGCAGCTAGGATAAGGGTCTTAAAGCCCATCCTACAGTGATAGTGAAAGTATAACAAAGTAAAAACAAAATTCTAGGCCTTTAGGCCCAGGCTTGGGAATGTGGCCTTTGTGACTCAATGCTCCAAGGTATGCTAATCATAAAACAGACAGCGACATTCCTCCACCCACCCGCTTCCTGGGTTCAAAGAGTGTTCATTCAAAGAAAGTCACCCTGACCATTGAAAGTCACCCTGACCATTGCCGGGAACCCGCTATGCAAATGTGCTATTGCTAGGGGATCTTAGAAACAGTCTTGACAGATAACCTGCACAATTACCAGGTATTCCTCGTGACTCTTGTGACTTTGCACTTCCTTGGGACTCTTAACTGGTATCTTTGGTATTTTCCAACAACGCCCTCCCCACCTCCTTGAGTTGTGGTTTCTTCCTTTAAATACCCCCTTATCCAGCTACTCGGCGCACCATGGTCCTCTACCCCTGCATGGTGTATGACCGTGGGCCCGAGAGCGCTCTTGAATAAAAATCCTCTTGCAGTTTGCAGCAAGACTGTTTCTTGTGGGTGATTTGAGGTGTCGCCTCTCCTGAGTCAGAACGTGGGGGAGTCCTCACATTGTGGGACTTTCAGTAGATCTACTCCAACTAGGCCACACCTACTCCAACAGGGCCACACCTTCTAATAGTGCCACTCTCTGGGCACTATTCAAACCACCACATTCTTGGTCTATCTATTTCTTTCTACCCTTATTCTTGGTCATCGAGCCTTCGCTCTTGCTGATTCCTGCCTGGAATATTATCTACTTGCTTGGGAGGGAGGGTGGCATTAAATTGATCTCATTCGAAAGACTAGGATGACCCAGAGTTCACTACGTGGTCCAAGCTTGTCTTGAACTTCTGGTGGTCCTCCTACCTCGGCCTCCCAGGTACTAAGATTATAGGTACACCAACATACCTAGCCAGTTACCTCCACTCCTCCATGACCCCTGCACAAAGCACTTTGAACTTTGCATCTCAGTTAAGATGCCCCCTCCCCCAGGAAGCCTTCTCAGGCTTCCAGATTAGGGTTTCTATTAGGTGTCCCAGTAGGCCTCTATCACATGTGGCTATTATGTGAGTCCTATTCTCAATTGCTGGTTCACTGTCTGTTTCCAGCTCTGAGCTATAAGGTCCTTAACAGGAAGAGCCAGGCCACCTCCCTGTTCTCTAAGTTCACAATGTCAGTAGGTAATGCCTTGACCATCAGCCTACACTAGTGGCTAGGCTCACAGGCATAATCCCACCATACCTGACAACATCTGCTTTTATTGAAAGCCTTATCATCAAACCTGCTTTTGGCTTTCTGCAGCCTTGGCCCAGGGCTCTACCTTCCTGGGTCTGCTTATTACTTTATGGCTGGCTTGATTGGAGGGAGAGGTCAGTGACAAAGGGATTGGTGACAACATCAGTGACCACTGTCCTAGGGGAGGGAGGGGATGAACAGTGAACTGTGTTCTTCCCCTGGCCTCAGCTCTGGAAGGCAACTGGGGACAAGGCCCTGGCAGGGAGAAAGAGCTGGGAGGTTGTCCAAAGTGGAGATCTAGAGAGAGGCTTCCCTGCGTGGGTCCCATGGGCAAGGCTGCACCTGCTGTCTAAAATGTCCTCACTGGTCGGAGCCAGACTCCAGACATGTAATAAGAATTCCAGGACACACACATGCATTGGCAGCTGGTCATCAGACATCCTAATGATGTGTGAGGAGACAGGGCCAATGTGACGGGTTCAAGCAGGCAGGCATAGCTGGGGTCGGGGGCGGAGGGGTGTTGTCCTCACTCCTTCCCCTCCACCTCCTGTCTCATTTCCTCCCCCTCCCCTCTCCTCTGTACTTCCAAATGCCAGATACACTCAAGGCAGGCAGTGCCACCAAATGTCCAGCCCCATTAACAAGTGTCACAACTGATGAAAGGAAATCATTACAAATGACTTCAGTCAGACCTGGTGGGGCAGGTCTGAAATCTTGGCTAAGGAAAGAGGATCAAAAGTTCTAAATAAATACCCCCCTCTTGGGTTGTATTTTTAAAAAAAATACGTGGCTAGTTGGGCCAGCAAGATGACCCAGAGGGTAGATGATTTTTTTGTCAAGCCTAAAGATCTGAATTCAATCCCCAAAGCCTACGAGGTGGAAGGGGAAAAAAAATCACCTATAGATTGTCCTCTGATGTTCACATGTGAGCTGTGGTACACATACACACACACACAAGCAAACACACGAGCACACATACATGCACACATATACACACATGCATGTGTGCACACACACACGTACACACAGACAAATTATAAATAAATAATATAAAGCAATGGTCTGGGCAACTTAGTGAAGCGCTGCTGCTGAGGATGTTGCTAAGTAACAGAGCACATACCTAGATGTCTGAGGTCTTAGATTCAGTCACAGATACCGGCGGTGGGGGGCGGGGGGCATGTAGTTTTAATTCTCGAGTTACAAGATAATAATCTATCTCCAGTTGCTGATGTGACCAAAACAAGTCATATGAAAAAAATACTTACCAACTCGGTTCCTGTAGCCAAAAACTTAAGTAATTGCTTCTTTCTCTTTCCTCTTTAAAATTCAGAGTGAGAGCTGGAGAGATGGCTCAGCAGTTAAGAGCACTGGCTGCTCTTTCAGAGGATCCAGGTTCAATTCCCAGCACCCACATGGCAGCTCACAATAGTCTTGTTTAGCTCCACACGGTCTGACCCCATCTTCTGGCCTCCTTGGAGACTGCATGCACATGGTACACATACATACATGCAGTCGAAACACTCACACACACACACACACACACAAAAAAAAAAACCAAACCTCTTTTAAGTTCCTATCAATGGCCCTCTTACAGTCTATTTTGTTTTGTTTTGTTTTGTTTTGTTTTGTTTTGTTTTGTTTTGTTTTGTGTGTTTTCATTTCCCATCTACATGAAAAGTTTGTTTTGGTTTGCTGTTTTCCCAGCTTTCTGATATCCCGTGGCTCGGCTGGTTTTGCTCCCCTTGACGGCTTTTCTTCTTTCAAACACTTGTCAGGTACACTCTTCTGTCCTGTTGACGCTTGAGAGAGTCTCTCAAGCAGAAGGTATTTCCACAGCTGAGCTTGGAGAGACGCCCCGCAAGCTCCTAGTGTTTCCACCGCTCTGCATCTTCCCAGTTCCTTGGCCAACCTTGTGGTTTGCACCAATCTTCGGGGTTTGTGGTGGTCGCTCACTTTCCTTTAGCGTCCCCGATTGTCAGTACGATTGCGCTCCTGCGTGCTTGGAAACCCTTTAGATCTGTGTTGTAACTGCCTGTAGCCTCTGCCTAGTTTTGTTTGTACCTTTTTCCTTCTCAGTCTTTAGTTTCCCTTAATATGCTTCATTCGTTTTTTTGGCACATTGACGGCTTTGTTTCCTTTTTGACTTTTTTTTTTTTTTGCATTCTAACTATGGCTGTTAAAAATGCAAATGACTTTTTTGCATAATGATCTAATTGCCTCACCTACTGAGGTGCTCATTTCAACAACTCTAGAAATTTTTTATACTCCTTCCCCCCCCCCCCCCAAAAAAAAAAATCCGTCCTCAAAGGCTTACTCTTGGCTAAATTATATTATGGAATTTGCTAGGTCGTGCTTGTTTTGAAACCTCCGGCTCTCCTGTCCTCTGTCAGATAGGACAGCAACGCCCCCTTCTGGAGGCCTGCCAGCAGGACAGCACTGTCCTGGACGTGTGATGGTTATGTTTGTTTAGATCAAAGAGCCAGACTTCCCAGCCTAGCTCGAAGGTCACCTTCACTGCTACAAAACAGAAATGCCCACGAAGAAGACTCGGCCACCTGCACTAGAACAAAGGACCCGATTAGAGGCTGACCTTTCTTCATTGGCCACAGGGAGAAGTGAGCCCCACACTGAGAAAGAGGGTTAAAATGAAGCTGCTCCCTCGCCCACCTGCACCCCACACCCCTGCCCTGTGCTCAAGCTGAGCCCCAACTAGGTTTCTGTCTGAAGTGACCACCTGGACTGATGACTTTAAAGACGTTGGGTGGCTTCAAAGCTCCATGAGAGCCTGCAAATATATATTATACATGTATAATATATATTATATATGTATTATTTATATATGTGTGTATATATATATATATATATATACACATATATATTTTCTGTAAATTGTTGGATGTCAGGTCATCCTTAGTGTTGCTGGAGGAGAGATGGAGAAGAGACAGAAGTGTAGGAAAAGAGCAGATGCCCATGTATTGGGCACTGGCCACTCTTGGACCTTAAACAATAGCATCGCATGAAAACTGATGTCCTGGGAGTCAGACAGACTCAAGTTCAGATGTCAAGCTGAATTCCAGCATGACATAGTCAACTCATCCAAGGTTAGCTGTCTTCCTCTGTCTAAAGAAATTGCTTCTTTGTAAGACTTGAAATGATTGGGTTAAATTTAAATAAAGAGGGGCTGTGTTTAGGGTCCTCCGAAGGATGTGCAGAGTCCTTGAAAGGTCACACAAGGAAATCAATGAGTCACTTCTCTGGTTTAATGGGGGGTTGAACACTTGCCAATTGTGCTTTTTTTCCCCCCTCCTAGTGAACCAAGAAATGAGTTCCCCTGAAATGAGAGACAGCCTCTAAGCACTACAAGTGTTCAGGTTGGAATTTATTTACAAACATTAATACACTGTATTATTAGGATAGCCCTGTGAGCTGGATAGAAGAGGCATAAGCCAGGCAATGCATCAGATAAAGAAACAGAAGTTCCAAGAAGCACCAAGACTTCCTAAAGACTGGCGTTGGATACAAGAGTGCTGACAGGAAGCTGTGTGCGTCCTTTCCAGGATCCTGGCTGACTGGGCCCTGGGTCATTATCTTTCTCCTGTCCTAACAACTAGACTCTGGCCTGGAGTTATAGCACAGCATTTAACCTGCTTCCTGGACAGACCGAACCTCTTTTTATAGGATAAATTGATCGTTTCATTCCCATCAGCAACAGTTGCCTGACCCACGTGACCCTTCCAGTCTCCAGGGCTTTCCTGCTAACGAGAGTTGACCAGAGAGCTATTGTTTTTATTGTTCTGTGTTTTACGGGGACTGCGGTTCTGTGCGCTGTCCTGAACTGGAAAGTGCCATCAGATAATGGTGGAGAGGAGCCAAAGATTAATAGATAGAAGGGGGGGGGGGCAAAAGAAGCATTTTAGAGGAGTCGGCAGATTGTTATTTACATGCAAAGTGCCTGCTCTTCTCTGCTGTGGTCATGAGAGTGACCTTGTCTTTGTACTGTTGGTCTTCGTGACCATGCCCATCTCTGTTTCATCCTCTAAACACCTGGCCTGGCGTCTGGCACACAAACCACTGACCCATCTTCACAGAAATGCTTCCTCTTCTTGCCTTCAGTAAGGTCCAGCGTGTCCACCTCCACTCCTCAAAGCTGTCTCTTTCCATGTGGTCAGCCAGGGATGACTCCCTGTCCCTAGAGAAATACAGTATGCACAGGGAAAGCCTTTGAAGAAGAAAATTAAGGGAAAAGCTGATGGGTGGTGATAGAGTGCTTCCCTGCTGGTGAAGTGAGCCCATTCTAGCCAGCCTGGATTACATCTTAAAGGCAGGTGTACTGGGAGGCTGCTCTAGGGTGGGTGAGTTCACTGGCCCCAAGGTCAGGGAAGTTGCTATGGGAAGGGAGGGGAGGTGGGAAAAGAGAAAAAGAAAGAGCGAGCAGAGAGAGAGAGAAGGGGGAAACCAAGTCTCTGGATTATATAGAGAAGAACATCTTGGGGAAGGGCAGCCTAGCCCCTGGGCTGGAAAGTTTAGGGTTAGGGGCAGGGTATGCCAGGCAGCGAGTGAGGGATGCTGGGAGAACCTGGAGGCCAGGTCTGCTATGATGTGCAAAAATATGCACCTCAGTCCCTTGTCCCAGGGTCTGAAACCAAACACACACACGAGCTGTGACCAGTACCGTGAGAGACCTAAACAGAAATATACTCCTAGAGCATGAAACATGGTCTTTCTTGTACAAAGGAAGAACAATCGGTATCTCTGGGAGATACTGTACACCCTCGCTTTGCCAAGTTACTTATGCTGGGCTTGGTTTGGTTTGGTTTTGGGGTTTTTTTTGTGACAGGGTTTCTCTATGTAGCCCTGGCTGGCCTGGAGCTTGTGCTATAGACCAGGCCGGCCTTCAACTCAGAGAGCAGCCTGTCTCTGCCTAGGACTAAAGAAAAGCATGAGACACTACTAAGAAGCTGTCAGACTCCTTTAATTCATGCCTGGTCTGAGAGGCAGAGCAACAGACACATGGCATTCACTCACACAGACACAGACACACAAACACACAAACACACACACACAGACACACACACACACACTGTTAGGGCTCAAACCCCACACAAGTAGCTACCATACTTATTAACACATCCAAGTTGATGCTGGCCCCCAGGTTCTCCCAGCATCCCTTGGTCCCGACCTGTTATAGTATCCTCCTGCCTAGCATACCTGTCCCTCTATCCTGAACTCCCGGCTTCCCTCTGGATAGTTCCTTTGGCACCTATATAACTCAGCCATTTTGGCTACACCAGTCTCTTGGCCAGACTCTTACCGCAGGCCACCCGTCTTGTTCCTTTTCCCTTC
>NW_028227273.1:14642500-14877500 GCF_978045245.1 Mus caroli | reverse complement strand
CTCATCCCTCTGAGGAGCCTGCCTGCTCTTCCTTTTTCTGCCTGGGCAAGCTTTCCCTGACACATTGTATCTGCATCTACATAAATCTCAGAAACTAATGCCCGGGGCTTCATAGCCTAGGTGAAAGCATAAGGCAGGTGGGATGGCTCATTTCACACTTGCTGCTCTTACAGAGGGCCCAAAGTCAGTCAGCACCATCCACAGCAGGTGGTTCACAGCCACTGCCCACAAATCTGACATCTTCACAGGCACCAACATACATGCCATACACACATATACACAAATACACATGAGAGAGACTCACAGAGACACACACAGATACATATAAATTTTGTTTGTTTGTTTGTTTTTCAAGACAGGGTTTCTCTGTGTAGCCCTGGCTGTCCTGGAACTCACTCTGTAGACCAGGCTGGCCTCGAACTCACAGGGATCACCAGCCTCTGCATCCTGAGAGCTGGGATTAAAGGCGTGCACCACCACCACCTGGCCATAAATATTTTTACATAAAATAAAATAAAAAGAGATTGAAGCGATATCTTTCCAAATGCTGGCTACATATAGACAAATGATAGGTAGATGGGAGTGAATAGGTAAATTTTTATAAGTTATTCAGTGGGTTATGTGGAAAAATAAAATTAGGCTTATCCTTCACACTAAACACCAGGATAAGAACTGACAAATCGAAGATCTAAATGTAAAAATGAGAACACAAAAACAAAAGAGGCAGGAGAGGGAGGGAGCGCTTGGTGGGTAAGAGCTCTGGCTGCTCTTCCAGAGAACCCAGGTTTTATTCCCGGCACCCATACAGAGGCTCACAGCCATCTGCACCTCCAGTCTCAGGGGATCTGACAGCCTCTTCTGGCCTCCTCAGGCAGCAGGCATGCACGTGGTGCACCAACACACGCGCATGCAAAACATCCGCCCACATAAAATAAAATAAGAGCAATTCTTTTAAAACTACTTTTCTTTTTTTTTTTTTTTTTTTTTTTTTTGTGGTTTTTCGAGACAGGGTTTCTCTGTGTAGCTCTGGCTGTCCTGGAACTCACTTTGTAGACCAGGCTGGCCTCGAACTCAGAAATCCGCCTGCCTCTGCCTCCCGAGTGCTGGGATTAAAGGCGTGCGCCACCACGCCCGGCTAAAACTACTTTTCTAAATGAGGGAAAGATGCATAAAATGCTTCAGAATGCAAGAGAAGCAAACTCTTAATTATACCTTGAAAAATGCATAACTAATGAAAGTAATAAAATATTAACAGATATGCCTCCATAGCCACATAAAAACCTAAGTGAAAAGCAATTAAAACCCTAAGACAGGGACATTGTACTAAATATCCCAAAAGGACAAGGACTGGTTCTACTTAGCCAGAGTCACATTATAGAATCAGGAAATGAAGAATTTCACTGTCAATCCATCTTCTCTACCCCCTCAGGAGCTGAGATCTCCAGGCAGTGGCAGTGACCCCCTTTCCCAGCTCCAAATCCCTTCCCTACCACTCTCCTCCCATTCTCTCTTTTTTAAGAAGATTTATTTTATGTATATGTGTTTTGTTTCATTTGCCTGCATGTCTATACACTAGAAAGGCATGTTGGAGTCCATTAGACTCCAGTTACAGTTGTGAGCCACCATGTGGTTGCTGGGAATTGAACTCAGGACTTCTAGAAGAGCAGATGATGCTCTTAACCACTGAGCCATCTCTCCAGCCCCTCCTCTCATTCTCTTGACCCTGCTCTGCGTGCATCCCAGAGCAGATCAACAGGTCCCCGAAGCAAGCAAATAGCCGCTAGGGAGCACAATGCTCCTTCTTGCAAACACTTCTGATATTTTCTCCCCGCAAAAAACCCCAGCTATTTGTCAATCTTCATACACTGGCTGGTAGAGTTGAGAGATTCCTGGACTGAGGTCTTGCGCGTGTCCTACTCGACCTGCAACAGGATCCTTCTGCACACGTTTATTGGGAGAGCTTGATTGTAGAGGCGAAGAGAGACCGAGCCCAGAACTGGTGCTGCTTATATAGGCCTAGGAGAGGCGTGTCTCACACCCGGATTGGTTATGCACTATGCACTACTCATTTGCATGTTCCTCATCTGATTGGCTACTCTCTCTCAGTATCTCACAGTACCTCATTAACATACCTCATTTGCATGTCTCACATCTGATTGGTTATTCTCTCAGTACCTCATTATCATACCTCATTTGCATGTCTCACATCTGATTGGTTATTCTCTCAGTACTTTGCAGAGCCTCATTATCATGCCCGGGCCAGGCAGTGTTTTGGCAAAAAACTTTACTGCATAAGTAAGCATTGGTTGTTTGCCCAAACTTATGCATAGTGGCCATCAGAAGCCTGCGCCACTCTGCAACGGCACATGTGGCTTCCCACACTGAGGGTCATGGCTCCAATTCTGCCTTCCTCCATAACGGAAAAGGGGCTTGGCTGACTCCAACTTCAAGGGGTTCTAAATCTTGGAGAAGGAGGCAACATTTGATCTGACCTTCCAAGGATAGTTCAGATTTAGTAAAATAAAAATCAATGCTCGGGTGAGAGGGTGAAGCAGAGGCAGAGGTCCCAAGATAAGAAGTTGCCGGAACTGTAGGCATGCCATTTAGCTAGATCAGACACATGGGAAGGAGCACTGCATGAACCAGATGGGAACACGCCCTTAAACAGCCAGGTTCTGCTTCGTGTTGTGTCTGACTCAATCTGAGATCAGTCTGCTCCACGTGCTTTGGGTAGGATGGAGACAGTTGAGCAGCCGTTCTCGGGGATGGTGTTTGGGTTGGTACAAGCAAACTGAACGAGAGTCCTGCAGTTCAGAAGTACCCGTGAGGAGCTGTTTAAGATAGCTATCAGTTCAGGAAGAGGGCTTCATCTGTGGCCCGTGTTACAAAATTAGCAAAAATTCAGACCTTGTTCATCTCATGGGCTGCATGCAGATAGGACAGGAGAATGTTTATCAGTAAAACCAGGGTGAATGTTTTTCTGTCCTCGCATAGATAACGGCAGGGAGATGGTGTGTCCCTAGTACCATGTGTGGAGTAAATAGTAGCTCTGTAGGCAGCGCCTACAGTCCTCTTCAGATCCAAAAAGCATGTGTGTAGAAATGTGAGTAGAAAGCATTTATATTATCAGAGGAGGGGACCAAAGCAGGAAGGGTGGACAAGGATAGCCCTGTGGGCTTAAAAAGCATCAGCGGTGCTAGAACGCTGTCTCCAGCCCGCAGACCTTTCGGACCCACCCTTTCTCTGCCCTACCTTCCTGCTCTTTATTTCTACAGCACTATCACTGTGGTACCTAAAGATTCAGATCTGCTCATTAAATTCAAAAGGATCCCCGAAGCTGAGCTTAGAGAAGGAGCCACAAAATGAAACAAACTCCTGGGATGATGGGACCTGGCAGACACGGAGGAGAGGAGCCAGCATCCAATATTTATCAAATGCCCACAGGGTGAAAAATCTTATTAGCTGCCTGGGAATTTGGAATAATGAGTCCCTGTTTCCTGCCCTCGAGGACTTAGAGCCTCTAAGGCAACCACAGGCTTTCTGCAGTGCGGTCCGTAACATTAGAGCAGTCCGTTATTCCAAAGCTAGTCCTTGCCAGAAGGAACACTCATCTCCAAAGGACACAACGGCTCAGCCCAAGCTGTACTGAGGGCAAAGCACTTTGGGAAGGGAGTCAGCAATACAGAGACTTGTTTAGGGGAGGTTTCAGGGAGCTCCCAGAACTAAACCAAGAGTCTCAGGGCGGAGAGAAACCGAGGTCACTGGAGGCAAGATTCACAGACTCTGTTCAAATGATAGCCAGAGAGGCCAGATCCTTGGTTCTAGCTCCCATTTTCCCACCACCTCCACAAGTACTCTAAAAAGACGACTTAATCTTGGGGCTGGAGAGATGGCTCAGCAGTTGAGAGATCTTACTGCTTCTATAGAATCTGGATCCCAGCATCTAATCTACACTGGGTGAATCAAGGAAAATCAACACCCTATTCGGGGTTCCATGGACATGACCTCAATCTCTCTCTCTCTCTCTCTCTCTCTCTCTCTCTCTCACACACACACACACACACACACACACACACACACTAACCACAAGAGAAAGAGGAAGAAGGAAAGAGGGAGGGAGGAGGAAGGGAGGGAAGGAAGGAGAGAGAGAGAGAGAGATCTTTCTTTGAGACGGGATTTCTCTTCGTAGTTCCGACTGTCCGGGAACTCACTCTATAGACCAAACTGACCTTGAACTCACAGAGATCCTCCTGGCTCTACCTCCCAAGTGCTAGGACTAAAGGTATGTACCACAATGCCTAGCTATAAATCTTTTTAAAATTGCTTAATCTTGTTCGTCTGATAAATATGGATCTACAGTTGTCTTCTTTAATACATCTTTTTAAATAGTATTTTCATTGTAAATTGTTTATTTGGTTTTTTTTTGTATTTATTTATTTTATATATATGACTACATTGTAGCTGTCTTGAGACACACCAGAAGAGGGCATTGGATCTCACTACAGATGGTTGTGAACCATCATGTGGTTTCTGGGAATTGAACTCAGGACCTCTTGAAGAGCAGTCAGGGACTGGTGAAATGGCTCAGTGGGTAAGAGCACCCGACTGCTCTTCCAGAGGTCCAGAGTTCAAATCCCAGCAACCACATGGTGGCTTACAACCATCCGTAACGAGATCTGGCGCCCTCTTCTGGAGTGTCTGAGGACAGCTACAGTGTACTTACATATAATAAATAAATAAATCTTTAAAAAAAAAAAAAAGAAGAAGAAGAGCAGTCAGTGCTCTTAAATGCTGTCATCTCTCCAGTCCTACAATTGTCATTTTCTTTAATTATTTATTTATTATATGTAAGTACACTATAGCTGTCTTCAGACTTTCCAGAAGAGGGAGTCAGATCTCAATATGGATGGTTGTGACCCACCATGTGGTTGCTGGGATTTGAACTCAGGACCTCTTGAAGAGCAGTCAGTGCTCTTAACCACTGAGCCATCTCTCCAATCCTACAGTTGTCTTTTAAGCCACGAATCAGAATATGATTTGACAAAATATTTCAAATTATTCTAATATTTTCAAATATTTCTAGAAGCAACAGACTTTTTAAAGGATGTGCAGTGAATATGAGCACACTGGAGTCTATGCAGAATGTATCTCATTAGAGACCCCATCACTGGCAGCAGAGTACTGAAATCAGGGCTCTCCCTGAAAGCCTGGGGCTAGGGACTGCAGAGCAGAAGGGGTCTGCCTGGACTTCTCCTCCCATGGCATTTTCACATGGTCTTTATTTCCAGGGAGTGAGGTTTTGGATCAAGGTGGTGGTGTTGCTGCTGCTGCTGGGGCTGCTGCTGGGGCTGCTGCTGCTGCTGCTGCTGCTGCTGCTGCTGCTGCTGCTACTGTTTGTTTTGGTTTCCTTGGTATTGGTTTGGTTTGGTTTTCGAGACAGGGTTTCACTGACTGTACTCGCTTTATAAACCAAACTGGTCTCGAACTCGGAGATCCTCCTGACTCTGCCTCCCAAATGCTGGGATTAAAGGTGTGTGCCATCACAGCTCCGCCAGGGAGCAAGTGTTAATCTCCAAACAACTGCTTTCCAGGAATTCATTCCCTCAGCTCAGTTTTGGTTCTGAATCTCACACAAAGTATCTGCGTATACATCATCCGTATGTATTTAAAAAGGAGGTTGTCCTTGGACATTTTATTTCTTCTAAAGTAAACACCCTGTTGCCTTCTGCTAGTCTTGGTTTCCGGCCCTGTGTTTTAGGGTGCTTCTTCCAAACTGTGCTGATTGACCGAGCGGCGACACTTCTTTCTAGCCAGGACTCTAATGGAGTCATGGCACACCTTGGCCACTAGGGGACGCTCGAGGTTCCCTTAAGCAGCTAGGATGGATGGTCAAGGGCACTAAGATTTGAGCCAATGTTATTTCCATTCTCCCTCTCTCTCTACGGGAAGCTCCTGCCTCTGGTCTTATCAAAAAATAAAAATAAAAAAATGCATACACAGCACCGCATTATCTTTCTGGACCAGCTTTTCTTTTGGTTCACACTGAAACCGGATTAAAACGGAAAGCTATTTCCTACACAAAGCTAAATCTAGATCCTGAAGCAAGGTTTAGCATCATGAGATGGCTTGGGGTTTAGACAAAGCGCTGGGCATCTCTGTGTTGAGGTTTGACTGAGGTGGGAGGAGCCAGAGTAGAGCGTCAGTATTTGTCTCAGTTTCTGGACTGTGACTGCCATGTGACCAGCCGCCTTGAGCTGCCGCTACACAGTTCCAAATAAACCTCTCCTTCCATAGGCTGGGTCTTTTATCATATCAATGAGGAAAATCACTAATATGTATCAGAAGTCAGAGGAATGGGATTTATCTGGATAAATAAGGCTAGGGTGTGACCCCTAACCTTTGGGTCCTGTCAATGCAGTTACCTCACCAAACCCAAGAGACTACAGCAGCTATACTGTAGAGCCTGTGTGCTTGGTTGTTCTCCCTTAGAAAGATTCCTGCTCAGATGCAAATTTGCCAATAGTTTTTCCTCGACATGACTCTTCACAGTCAGACATGCCATTAAGCTCTGTGACACGCTATTCACAAAGTATACCCATCTAGTCATTGATCAGAAAAGCCTCCGAGGGCTTGGTCCTTATCTGACCTTCTCCAGACAGATCCCAGTGAAGGATCTTATCTTGCCCTTGGTGGGGCATCCAGAACCTGCCTCGGGTGACAGGAGCTACTGTGTAGCATGTGACCTCTGGCCTGCAAGCTTGAGTCCCCAGCAGAGTCTGCTCAACTGTAAAGCAATACAGAATTGCCAGTGTGTAATATATACCGCCCAGAGAATAGCCAGTGTGTAATATATACCGCCCGGAGAATAGCCAGTGTGTAATATATACCGCCCAGAGAATAGCCAGTGTGTAATATATACCTCCCAGAGAGACCTTCCCTTCAGGTAGCTATTGAAGTTCTGTGGATTCACCCTGCATCCACACTCTGCACGTGTTCTTCCAGCCTTTCTAATCTTCTTGGTACGTTGTAGCAGGAAAGGGATGACTACCTAACCTCTGGTGTGACTGCCCCGCCTGGAGTACCTATAAACACAACACCCTACCACAACCTTGTGTCTGTCATCCCCTCCAGCGTCCCGGAGCAGTGTTTATCTGCCAGCTTCAGGGTGAAAACAAAGCCCGCCCCCAACTCTAATCGCGTTGCTTATTTGAAGACTGAGTTCCTTGGTTGTCACACCTGTCGCATACTACTGTAAAGGACTATATGCATTAACACATTGATTTCAAGTTCTTAGGGATGTTAAGGAGTCCTATAGGCAAAAGGCACGCACGCCCTTCTCAGCTGAGTTTGCCCTGGACAACGTAGCTGGCTTGGCTCAGGGGCTGCCTCCAGCCGCCCTGCACCACACTGGACCCTGCAGCCCTTGCCCAGTGCTGCCCTGCGCCCTGAGCCCCGGGGCGGAAAGCACGTCCCCGGGACATGAACTTGGGCTTGTAACTGAAAGGCCCCCAGGAGTTTGGTTCCTAGAGCACCTGAGGTCCTGACCTGAGCGTTGCAGGGGCCTGCTGGAGCACCCAGGATCGTGCAGCACGAGTGACGCCAAGGGCGCTGGCCTGTCAACCATCCTAAACTGCCACTTCGAGACTGCGCACGCTCGGGCTCCGGTGCTCGCAGACAACAGGTGGGGCCACACGGCCACCAGCAGTGAACCAGGGAAAGGGTCTCCTGGGTGGGACAGACGGCCGCTTTCACTGCAGGAGGCACACCAACGGGGTAAAGGCAAACTCGGAAGATAATTGTTTAATGAGAGAAAGAAAAGGTTAAAATAAAAAAAAATCCATTTGACACTCCCAGATCAATTTAAAAATTTAGAGGAGACTGGGGAGGTGGCTCAGAGCTTAATAGCACTTGCTGCTCTTGCAGAGAACCCAAGTTAAATTCCCAGCACATATATGGTGGCTCACAACCATCTACAGATGCTTCCTGTCCCAGAGGATGCTCCTTCCTGATGCCTGCAGGCAACAGACACACACCATTTGCACGGGCACATATTTAGACAAAACATTCAGACACAAAATAAGTCTTGTTTGTTTGTTTGTTTGTTTCTGTCTTGTGGAAAGCCGTGCAGCGTGCAGCGAGCAATCACCATTATAAGATGGCGCTGGCCTCCGCTGTGACAAACTAGTAAACAAGCCTTGTGCGCAAGTGCGAGAGTGAACTCACTCCTAGTCACTGCCCATTCTCGGGGTGTAATAGTGGTGTGATGAGCGAGCAACGAATCAAGAGCTGTCACGCCACATCAGGTGCTGAAACGTCATGGCTGAGTGCTATATAAGGGACTCCATTTTCTGGGGTCGGGATCTTCCTGAGAAGTAAGCAATAAAGCTTTGCCGCAGAAGATTCCGGTTGTCCTGAGTGTGTTCTTGCCGGCGGGGACAAAAGCTCGGGATAAGTGGCGCCGAAGACCCGGGAACTTTATACCATCACACCGGCGCAAGGAAGATCCCTCGTTCGCGGGGCGGAACCAGAACTGCGGGACACTACAGCTCTGCAAGGTAAGTATTGTCTTGAAATTTCTCCAGAGTTAGATGCCCTTTTGATTGTTTGCACAGCGATCGCACTTTCCCTTTCAGTTTAGTTTTGCTTCCACCGCTGGAACTGCTGACTGGTTCCCAGTCGCAGTCAGGCTCAGACAGCACCTGGACAGTGCCTGGACAGCGATTAGTTTCAGTCACGGTCAGGACTGGATAGCGGCAGTATGGGAATTTCTCACTCTGTAGTAGTGGCGTTAAGGTCGGTCCTGAAGCAGTGTGGCCTAAAAATCGCCACTAAGAGTATAGAGGCATTTGTCAGGGAGGTAGACCGTGTGGCACCATGGTATGCTTGCTCAGGTTCGTTAACTGTCACTTCTTGGGATAAACTGGAAGGAGATCTAGTTAGGGAACAGCAGAACGGCAAACTTAAAGCAGGGATCATGCCGTTATGGAAATTGGTGAGATCGTGCTTAACAGATGAGGATTGTGAGCAGATGGTAGAAGCAGGGCAGAAGATTTTGGACGAAATTCAAGACAGTCTATCAGAGGCAGAGTGGGGAGAGAGATTGAAAGTTGGGACGAAACAAGGTGCACCGAAGAATTTAGGCCTTTCCACGGGCCTTGAGCCTGAGGAAAAGAGATATAAAGGAAAGAATGCCTTGGGAGAGATTAGAAAAAGGGATGGAAAGGGAGAGAAGAAGAGAGAAAGAACTGGAGAGGCACATAAGGAAAGGAGCCTCTACCCGCCATTAGATGAGTTTAAGGCACTAGCTGTCAGTAGCTCAGAATTGGATAAGGAACTTAGCTCCTCTGAGGAGACAGACTTAGAGGAAGAAAGATATCAGCCAGATGAAAGACGAGCTAATCAGTCACAGAATAACATAAAGAAAGCAAAAGTAGCTAGAAACAAATGTCAAATCACTATGCGATCTTCAGATCCGCAACCTCTGGGTCCTAGTACACCTCCGCCCTACATGCAGAGGTATCAATCAGACTCATTCATTTCAAAAGAGGAACAGAGAAAAGTGCAGCAAGCGTTCCCAGTCTTCGAAGGCGCAGAGGGCGGACGCGTTCATGCCCCAGTGGAGTATATACAGATTAAAGAATTAGCAGAGTCAGTTCGTAACTATGGAGTCAATGCCAACTTTACTGTAGCCCAAGTCGAAAGGCTTGCGACTCTGGCAATGACCCCTGGCGATTGGATGACCGTAGTAAAAGCCGCATCTCCTAACATGGGAATGTATTTAGAATGGAAAGTTTTGTGGCAAGACTCCTGCCAAGCACAGGCAAGGGCCAATGCCAATGTTGAAGGGGACCAAGGAACATGGACTTTTGAGTTGCTTACAGGTCAGGGACAACACGCTAATAACCAGACAAATTACCATCGGGGAGCTTATGCTCAGATCTCAGCTGCTGCAGTTAAGGCATGGAAGGCACTCTCTAAGAAGGGAGAGGCAAGTGGGCATTTGACCAAGATCACCCAGGGCGCACAGGAGTCATTCTCAGATTTTGTGGCTAGAATGACAGAAGCGGCAGGGAGAATTTTTGGGGATCCAGAAACAGCTATGCCTTTAATTGAACAGTTGATCTATGAACAGGCTACCCAGGAATGCAGGGCGGTTATTACACCTAGAAGAGCAAGGGACTGCAGGATTGGTTGAAGGTTTGCCGTGAGCTTGGAGGGCCACTCACTAATGCAGGTTTAGCAGCTGTCATTCTACAAGGGCAAAAACGCCCTGACATGGCTAAGTTCAAACTCTGCTATAATTGTGGCAAACCGGGACACTTAAAAAAGGACTGTAGAGCCCTTGTCAAAAAGAGAGCACCAGGACTGTGTACTAAGTGTGGAAAAGGATATCATTGGGCCAGAGATTGTCGTTCAGTCAGGGACATTCGAGGCAGGCCCCTGCAGCCAGGATTCCCTCAAGCAGTAGATAATGAGACCATTCCAAAAAACCAGTACAGGGCCCTCAGGTCTCAGGGCCCGAAAACATATGGGACCTCGACAGGCAAAAGGTGGACCCCACAGTCCGCAGGGCAACAGAAGGATCAGCTGGGTTGGACCTCCGTACCACCACCCGATTCATGCTAATGCCCCAAATGGGGGTACAGCCTATTCCTACTGACTATAAAGGACCTCTGCCATCCGGGAGTGTTGGCCTAATATTGGGCCGGGCCTCCCTTACCTTACAAGGTCTTATTGTTCACCCTGGAGTCGTAGATCAAGACTATGAAGGGGAACTTCAAGTTCTCTGTTCCTGTCCTCAGGGTGTCTTTTCTATTTCACAAGGGGATAGAATAGCTCAGTTAATAATTTTGCCAAGCCTACATGGCTGTTTTCCTTCCTCTGGTGTCCCTCGAGCTACCAGAGGGATTGGTTCTACTGGAAATGATTCTGCTTACTTAGTGATGCCTCTTGACTCCAGGCCATTCTTAGAATTAGTTATAGAAGGAAAACAATTTAAAGGGATTTTAGACACAGGAGCAGATAAAAGTATCCTTTCTTCCCAATGGTGGCCAAAAACTTGGCCCGTTACTCAGTCATCACGTTCTTTGCAAGGTTTAGGTTATCAGTCCTGTCCCACTATTAGTTCCCGTTCTTTGAGCTGGACAGCTCCTGAAGGTCAAACAGGACGATTCACTCCCTATGTTTTACCACTCCCAGTAAATCTCTGGGGGAGAGACATCTTACAGACACTAGGATTGACCTTGACTAATGAATACTCGCCACAAGCTGTTCAAATAATGAAGAAAATGGGCTATAAAGAAGGAAGGGGATTAGGGAAAGGAGGGCAGGGTAAACTTGAACCTATCCCTCAAAAAGGTAATAATGGGAGACAAGGTTTGGGTTTTTTCTAGGGGCCGTTGAGGGCTCCATGCCCATACCATGGCTTACAGAGGAAGTTGTATGGGTTCCTCAATGGCCTCTCTCCTCTGAAAAGTTAGAAGCAGCTACAAAACTAATTTCTGAACAGCTACGCTTGGATCATTTAGAGCCCTCTACCTCACCCTGGAATACACCTATTTTCGTAATTAAGAAAAAATCTGGCAAATGGCGCTTATTACATGATCTTAGAGCTATTAATGCACAAATGCGTCTATTTGGACCAGTTCAGCGAGGGCTACCATTGCTTTCTGCCTTACCCAAAAATTGGGAAATTATAATTATAGATATTAAAGATTGCTTTTTCTCTATACCTTTATGCCCTCAAGATAGGCAAAGATTTGCATTTACCATCCCAGCCATTAATCATTTAGAACCGGATCAAAGATACCAATGGAAGGTCCTACCTCAGGGGATGGCGAATAGTCCCACCATGTGTCAACTGTATGTGCAATTGGCACTTAAGTCAGTTAGAGAGCATTTTCCATCATTACAGGTGATAATTTATATGGATGACATTTTGATTTGCCATAAAAATTCACAATTATTGCAAGATGCATACCCTATATTAATAAAAACGTTAGGGAAATGGGGATTGCAGGTGGCCACTGAAAAGGTGCAAGTTGCTCGAATGGGAGCCTTCCTAGGGTCACTCATTTATCCTGACAAAATTGTTCCTCAAAAATTAGAGATTCGCAAAGATCAACTATATACCTTGAATGATTTCCAAAAATTGCCAGGAGATATTAATTGGCTAAGACCATTTTTGAAAATTCCATCAGCAGAATTAAAGCCCTTATTTGACATATTAGAGGGAGATACCCACATCTCCTCCCACAGAGTACTTACCCCAGCTGCATGTCAAGCTTTACAAACGATAGAAAAGGCCTTACAAGATGCTCAATTACAACGCATTGAGGAGTCAAAATCATTTGAATTGTGCATATTAAAAACTGCACAGTTACCAACAGCAGTCTTATGGCAAAAAGGACCCTTATTGTGGGTCCATCCTAATGCTTCCCCTGCAAAAATCATTGAGTGGTATCCTAATGCAATTGCTCAACTTGCACTTAGGGGGATAAAAGCAGCTATTACTTATTTTGGGAAAGAACCTCATATGCTAATCGTACCTTATACTTCTGCTCAAGTTCAAACCCTGGCAGCAACAACTAACGATTGGGCAGTCTTGGTTGCCTCTTATTCAGGACAAATTGATAATCATTATCCAAAACATCCAATTTTACAATTTGCCTTAAGCCAAGCCATAGTGTTTCCAGTAATAACAGCCAAACACCCACTTCCGGATGGGGTAGTAGTGTATACAGATGGATCCAAATCTGGCATAGGTGCATATGTAGTAAATGGCCAAGTAACATCTAAACAATATAATGAGACATCACCCCAGGTTGTAGAGTGTTTGGTAGTTCTAGAAGTCCTTGAAACTTTCCCGGGACCGCTCAATATTGTATCTGACTCTTCATATGTGGTCAATGCAGTTAATATGCTTGAAGTTGCTGGCTTAATTAGACCCTCTAGCAAGCTTGCTCACATTTTTCAGCAAATTCAGTCAGCCTTGTTACATAGAAGACATCTTGTGTATATTACTCATGTTAGGGCTCATTCTGGCCTTCCTGGCCCCATGTCTCATGGAAATGACTTGGCAGACAAAGCTACTAGAATCGTGGCTGCTGCTCTGTCCTCGCAGTCAGAGGCTGCAAGGGAGTTTCATAAACGCTTCCACGTGACGGCTGAAACATTAAGCCGCCGTTTCACTTTAACTAGGAAAGAAGCTCGTGACATTGTCACCCAATGTCAAAACTGTTGTCAATTTCTGCCTACTCCTCATGTAGGGGTAAATCCCCGAGGCATCAGACCATTACAGGTCTGGCAAATGGATGTCACTCATATTTCCTCCTTTGGAAGAAATCAATATTTACATGTTTCCATTGACACCTGCTCTGGTGTTATGTTTGCTACACCTTTAACAGGTGAGAAAGCCTCTCATGTTATACAGCACTGTTTAGAAGCGTGGAGTGCTTGGGGGAAGCCCACAATTCTTAAAACTGATAATGGGCCAGCATATACCTCTACTAAATTTCAGCAATTTTGTCATCAAATTGATGTCACTCACTTGACTGGCCTTCCTTATAATCCTCAAGGACAAGGCATTGTGGAACGTGCTCACCGTACACTTAAGTCTTATCTTATAAAACAAAAAAGGGGAGTTGATGAGACTCTGCCCTCAGTGCCAAGAGTAGCTGTATCTATGGCACTCTTTACACTTAATTTTTTGAATCATGACGAGCAAGGTCGCTCTGCAGCTGATCGACATAGCTCAGACCCTGATAGACCAAAAGAAATGGTCAAATGGAAGGATGTCTTAACTGGTCTGTGGAAAGGCCCGGATCCTATTTTGATAAGATCCAGGGGAGCTGTTTGTGTTTTTCCACAGAGTGAAGACAACCCATTTTGGCTGCCGGAACGACTCACCCGCAAGATATTCATCAAGGATGGTGCAGAAGATGCTGACCTCCCGAGGACTGCTCCTGATCCTGACAATGCTGAACTTGTCTCAGGTTCCTAGTATGAGGGGCGAACAGAGATGGGCCATTCTCTCGACTTTCCCTAAACCAATTCCAGTTCGCCATAATGCAATAGTTTTTCCAGAATTCTTTACTACTAATAAAACATTAGATTTGCCCCTATGATCCCACCCGAGCACCATTAGGGGAAAATCGCTCTTTATTAGAACAGGGTTCTTTATGTTTTCAAATTAATGGACCAGGAAAATGTATCAACCTCACAGCTCGAGTTTTGGGGAAGTTTAATGAGCACCGAGGAGGCTGGGTAAGCACAACCCAAGATACTTCCAATGCAGATATAACCTTTACAAATCGGACCTTTTGGCAGGAGGCAATTTGGGTTAATGGTACATTTCTACCACCTAACTTTTCAGACAAAGAACGTCCCCACCAACCAAAAATAGCCCCTCATTGTAGCTTGGAAGATGAAGGGCTGATGATATTGAATCAGCGCCTTGACCTGGCAGAAGAACAGATAGGAGTTCTATACCAGATGGCCCAGTTGGGTTGTGAAAGAAAACTGGAAGCTCTGTGTATTACCAGTGTCCAATATGAAAATTTTACTTATGCAGCTAATCTGTCTAGACAGCTTTCCTTGTATCTTGCAGGAAATTGGTCTGAGGGATTCGAAGAGACTCTTGAGGCCCTGAGGGTGGCAGTTTTAAAGATCAACTCAACGCGAGTGGACCTGTCATTGACAGAGGGCCTCTCCTCCTGGATTTCATCTGCATTTTCTTATTTTAAGGAATGGGTGGGGGTGGGTTTATTTGGCGTTGCCACCTGCTGTGGACTTGTGTTCATGCTCTGGTTGGTTTGCAAGCTCAGAACCCAACAAACACGTGACAAGGTTGTGATAGCTCAAGCACTTGCTGCCATTGAGCAAGGGGCCTCCCCTGAAATCTGGCTATCTATGCTCAAAAATTAGTTGACATTGGTGGCTGGCCTCTTTTGTAGAGTTCGCCCTAGGTCATTTAGTAGTTACTGTCACATAGCACTGCGGTATCCAGGGACGGGCAACTTTCCTCATGCACAGATCATCCTAAGACACGGGGCCCAGTGGCGATAGGGTTACCCTCTGACAGGAAAAGCTGTGACATTGGAGGAACGACCTAAGACAGGAGCCACAGCGGATGGGCATAATTACACAGACCTAGTCCAGCCTCAATTTAATAAAATAAAAAGGGGGAGATGTGGAAAGCCGTGCAGCGTGCAGCGAGCAATCACCATTATAAGATGGCGCTGGCCTCCGCTGTGACAAACTAGTAAACAAGCCTTGTGCGCAAGTGCGAGAGTGAACTCACTCCTAGTCACTGCCCATTCTCGGGGTGTAATAGTGGTGTGATGAGCGAGCAACGAATCAAGAGCTGTCACGCCACATCAGGTGCTGAAACGTCATGGCTGAGTGCTATATAAGGGACTCCATTTTCTGGGGTCGGGATCTTCCTGAGAAGTAAGCAATAAAGCTTTGCCGCAGAAGATTCCGGTTGTCCTGAGTGTGTTCTTGCCGGCGGGGACAAAAGCTCGGGATACTGTCTTCTTTCTTTCTTTCTTTCTTTCTTTCTTTCTTTCTTTCTTTCTTTCTTTTTTAAATGAAACTTAGAAAGAAACACACAGAAAGTTGTGGGCGACAATGGCACTGAATATCCAGAGCACGAGTAGCAACAGAGATTGCTGTTTAAGAAAACGAGGTGGGATTAAAGGCGAGGCCAGCCTGGTCTACAAAGTGAGTTCCAGGACAGCCAGGGCTACACAGAGAAACCCTGTCTCGAAAAACAAAAAACAAACAAACAAAACAAAAAAAAAAAAAAAAAAAAAAAAGAAAGAAAACGAGGTGGAAGTCCTAGCACGCCTGTAACCTGTAACTCCAGCACTCCAAATTCCAGACCAGTGGCAGCCTGGGGTACATAGGAAACTCAAACAGGGCAGGGATGCAACAGGACCCTCAACCTCAATAGACCCTGAGACCTTAGCACAGCTGACCACATGATGTTAGGACCATTTGTGCTGTAAAACTCAACAGGTACAGAGCACCACCTGCCAGAACTAAAACAGGCCTAATCTACCAAACTCCATAATTCCCGGCCGTGGTGGCCCACGCCTTTATTCTCCACACTCTGGAAGCAGAGGCAGGCAGATATCTGCCTCCAGAGTAGTTCCAGGCCAGCCTGGTCTACAGAGTGAGTTCTAAAATAGCCAGGACTACACAGAGAAACCCTGTCTCCAAAAACAAAACAAAAACATTTTTAAAATAAATAAAGTCCATAGTTGTGGGAAAGTCTACATGCACTAGCCTTGCTTTTTGGCTTCTATGGTTCCACTTCTAACTAACTGTCCTTGTTAACTGAAGTATCTCAACCCAGAAAATGGTTGGTTGGTTTGTTTGTTTGTTTTTGTGTGTGTGTGCTTAAAAGCTCATCCTGAGGGCTGGAAAGATGTTAAGAGCACTGGCTGCTCTTGCACAGGTCCTGAGTTCAAGTCCCACAACCACGTGGTGGCTCACAACCATCTATAGTGAGATCTGGTGCCCTCTTCTGGCAAGCAGGCATACACACGGGCAAAACATTATATACATAATAAATAAATCTTCACAACTAAAGAAAAAAAAGCTCACCATGAGGAAGGCTCTTTGTTACTTTGGGATCCCAAACACTTAATGAATGTAGTTGCTGGCCTGCTAATGAAGACTTTCTGTTAGCTTAAACCTGTGTCTGAGCAATCTCTGGTGGATACCCTACAACAGAGAAAGGGGTGTGTGTGTGTGTGTGTGTGTGTGTGTGTGATTAAACACACATTTTAAATTTTATTTATTTATTTATTTATTTATTTATTTATTATATGTAAGTATGCTGTAGCTGTCTTCAGACACTCCAGAAGAGGGCATCAGATTTTGTTATGGATGGTTGTGAGCCTCCAAGTGGTTGCTGGCATTTGAACTCAGGACCTTTGGAAGAGCAGTCGGCGCTCTTAACCGCTGAGCCATCTTACCAACTCAATGCTATCCCAAAAGTCCCCCACCCCCACCCACCCCCACACCCCTACCCACCCCACTCCCACTTCTTGGCCCTGGTATTCCCCTGTACTGAGGCATATAAAGTTTGCACGACCAATGGGCCTCTCTTCCCAGTGATGTCCGACTAGGCCATCTTCTGATACATATGCAGCTAGAGACACGAGCTCCGGGGGGTACTGGTTTGTTCATATTGTTGTTCCACCTATAGGGTTGCAGATCCCTTTAGCTCCTTGGGTGCTTTCTCTAGCTCCTCCATTGGGGGCCCTGTGATCCATCCAATAGCTGACTGTGAGCATCCACTTCTGTGTTTGCTAGGCCCCGGCATAGCCTCACAAGAGACAGCTATATCAGGGTCCTTTCAGCAAAATCTTGCTAGTGTATGCAATAGTGTCAGCGTTTGGAGGCTGATTATGGGATGGATCCCTGGGTATGGCAGTCTCTAGATGGTCCATCCTTTCGTCTCAGCTCCAAACTTTGTTATTTATTTTTCAAGACAGGGTTTCTCTACGTAACTCCAGCTGTCCTGGAACTCACTCTGAAGACCAGACTGACCACAAATTCAAGAAATCCACACACAAAAAAAACAAAAGAAAAGAGGTCCTGAGTTCAATTCCCAGCAACCACATGGTGGCTCACAAACATCTGTAATAAGATCTGATGCCCTCTTCTGGTGTATCTGAAGACAACTATGGTGTACTCACATAAATTAAATAAATAAATAAATCTTTAAAAAAGAAAAGAACAGAACATGATTCATTCCTACAAAAGAAAGTTGCATGGCTGGGATTTGAAGAGTTAATTTTTATGTGGAAATGTCATTTACAAAAGCAACAGTATTTACAAAAGTCCCAGTATTTCACAGATGAAATAATTACCAACACCTGGCCAACCCATTGCAGCTGTACCCCAGGCTCCCTCCCGTCCGTCAGCTGAATTATATAAAACGAATCCCCGAGCTTGTGTAATCTCACTCGTGGACACTTGCCCATGAGATGGCATTTTTAAGCTCAGTGTTTACCTTGGATCACCTGTGTGTACAATCTGTTCTGCACACCAATCTAGAGATTTCCAGGGACACTGAAAATCTTACCCACCCCAGTTTTTGACCCAGAGATTGAAACTCAACAGTGTGAACCAGTTACAAGAACCAGGAGCGACGATTTCTTTAGCAGGGAGAGTATTTCCACTCCTTGAGGGCTGCCTTCCTCTCGGTGAGACTCAAGGGACTTTCTTCTATCCGCAGTGACGGACTAGGCTGAATTACCGAATGCGGGGAAGGGAAAGTCTATTAGTCATGTTCCAGACTCAGGGCAGGATATGTCATCTATTCCTCTAGACACAGGAAGGATTTAGTACAACACTCAGCATTGCTGGGACAGCCTGTTGTCTGCCTAAATGTTATTTTCATGTGGAATTTTTTTCTCTTCAAGGAACTTCTGGAACCCCCCCCCCCCCGCATAATATTAAGAGCCCTTTGAAAAGAGAAAAGTGGGAAACAGACAAATAAAGCCCAGTCTCCGCTTGGCCCTAAGGTTTTCAAATCGACACATCGGCCATTGTAAGGGTGCATAATTTGGGAAGAGTGATACCCAAGACTCAAATAGTATGCAACAGCAAAGAGGTTTTATTCTGCGGAGAGCCTGTATGCAGGGTTCTACCATACATTGGGATGGAAGACAGAGGTGTGGACTTGGCAGGGTCAATCTAAAGGCAAATAAGATAGGAGTGGGTGACTTCTACTTCTCTTTCCCTTGACTGGTTGGCGTGATTGGTCAAGAATCTGGGAGACTTGGGGGACTTTGCTGATTAACTATACTTGACTAAAACTAGGTAGTGGGGTAGCTTCTACAGCTCATGATTGGCTGCCCGCGAGGAATGGTTTTTCCTGGAAATGACTTGTTTTGGACCTTCCCTGCTAAGGGTTCAAGGCTGCTCTGCTGTGCCGGGGTTAGGTTGGAGGATAGCCCAAGCCTGAGCTTGTAATAAAGACCCTAATTTGATTACACTGGAAATGGCTCCTTGGTGGTCTTTGGGGGTTCACAAACGCATCCTAGCACAACAGTACTTTTTTTTTTTTCTTTTTTACCATAACTACTGAATTCAGAGATCTGCCTGCCTTGGTAAGCACAGACAATAAGCTAGCTGGGTGGGGTTCTCTCCTAAAATTACCATTCCCACCACACCTGGCTTAAACTCACTCTGCCCCAGGCTGACCTGATCTCAGGAACCTGCCCGCCTTTGTATATTTCTGACAAGCTGGCTTATCAGTGCACCTGCCTTTGCTCTTTTAGGGCCATGAAACCCCTCGTGTAATTCATATTGCATCCTTATATTTTGCATAGTTGAGAAATCCCATTTACATATCTTTGAACTCATGTATTTAGAGCTTTTCCCACAGCCTTAAGGGCTGTTCTGAAGGTCACAGCATTTACCATTTTTGCTGAGACATTAGACACACCCTCACCTCCTGGCTCATGCTGTTTCTGATTATCATGGAATTATTAGCCTTAGCAGAGAGGATATTCCCCAATAACCTTGGCAGGGAGAATATTTTCTTAAGGAGAACATAAATTATGTACATTATTATACAAACAAGCTTCATGTCTAGCAGGGTCCACACTTGTGGAGGCCCATGCCCTCCTGGCTCTGCTCCAGCAGCAGAAACTGTCAGGCTGTCCCTTCCACATGGCCATGCAGGACTCAGCAAAGGACCATGTTTTGTCTTTAATACAAATTTCCTTCCTAGAATCCAGCACACTGCCACCTACTCATACCACATATTTGACATGACATGAATATTCTTTTGTTTTCAAGACAGGGTTTCTCTGTATAGCCCTGGATGTCCTGGAACTCACTCTGTAGACCAGGCTGGCCTCAAACTCAGAGATCCACATGAATATTCTTTGGAAATGTTTATACCATCTGTACTGGCTGGTTTAGTGAGTCAACTTGACACAAGCTGGAGTTATCACAGAGAAAGGAGCTTCAGTTGGGGAAGTGCCTCCATGAGATCCAGCTGTGGGGCATTTTCTCAATTAGTGATCAAGGGGAAAGGGCCCCTTGTGGGTGGGGCCATCCCTGGGCTGGTAGTCTTTGGGTTCTATAAGAGAGCAGGCTGAGCAAGCCAGGGGAAGCCAGCCAGTAAGGAACATCCCTCCATGGCTTCTGCATCAGCTCATGCTTTCTGACCTGCTTGAGTTCCAGTCCTGACTTCCTTTGGTGATGAACAGCAATGTGGAAGTGTAAGCTGAATAAATCCTTTCCTCCCCAACTTGCTTCTTGGTCATGATGTTTGTGTGGAAATAGAAACCCTGACTAAGGCATATTGGTACCAGGAGTGGAGTATTCCTGTGACAACCTGACCATGTTTTGGGGAGGACTGTGGAATGACTTTGGAATTTTGGGCTAGAAGATCCATTTGGTGTTAAGAGCTCTGTCAGGTGTTGTGTAGGAGCTTGGAAGATAATGTTGAGAACAGTGCAGAAGATGGAGGCCTGGCTTGTGAAATTTCAGAGGGAAAAATTAAAGACTCTTTTCAGGGCCATTGCTATTTTGGAGTTTGATTATTCTGTGGTTCTGGTTAGCTGGGGCTGAAGAATCAGCTGTAATTAACAAGATACCAGAACTACTAAAGCAAAACCTTTGCATTACTGGGACTATTGATGCTGGTTAGCTGGAGCTAAGAAATTAAGCTAAGAAATGATTAAGAAGAGACCAGCATCGTTGAGGTGACATCTTCTGGGAAGTGTTTTCTGAAAGCACAAAGAGGCTGTGTTCCAGAGAGAGCCAAGGTTGTACTCCTGCTGCAGCAGGACTTGGTAATGTGTAAGGGTCACCCAGGTGGTACTGGTTTTGAAGGCATGAAGGGGTGACGCAGAGCAGCTGAGGCTCAGCACTGTGAGAGGCCATGGAAGACCATTGGTGAAGGTGTAGCCTCAGTTGAAGTTGATGGCCCAGGACTGAAGGAGTCATGCATTGTTTTGGAGATGCCAGTACCCATGAGATGACCCCCAAGAGCAGCAGCAGCAGGGAAGTACAGGCAGCTGGATCCTAGAAGACAAGCCGTGTGCTACAAAGGACAGGGCTGGAGATGTGACCCAAGCCCTTGGAGGAGCCCAGAAGATTGAGTTGGATCCCAGACATTGGATGGTTGGAGATTGATTTTTGCTTTTGATTGTGACTGTGCCCTGATATTTTTCCCTCTTGAAGGAAGTTTGTTTGTTTGTTTTAGTGAAGCCCACAGTTAAGAGACTTTGAATTTTAAAAGATATTGGATATTTTAAAGTGATTGAACTTTCAATATGTAAAGATTGTGGGACTTTCAAAGTTATTTAGAGCTTGGGGATGAATAAGAATGTAAGGGTTGAGGGAGACTTACTAATGATGTGTTTGTGTGTCAAGTTGACAAGGGGTCAATTGTACTGGCTGGTTTTGTGTGTCAACTTGACACAAGCTGGAGTTATCACAGAGAAAGGAGCTTCAGTTGGGGAGATGCCTCTATGAGATCCAGCTGTGGGGCATTTTCCCCAATTAGTGATCAAGGGGGAAAAGGCCCCTTGTGGGTGGGACCATCTCTGGGCTGGTAGTCTTGGTTCTATAAGAGAGCAGGCTAAGCAAGCCAGGGGAAGCAAGCCAGTAAATAACATCTCTCCATGGCCTCTGCATCAGCTCCTGCTTTCTGACCTGCTTGAGTTCCAGTCCTGACTTCCTTGGTGATGAACAGCAGTATGGTATAAGCTGAATAAACCCTTTCCTCCCCAACTTGCTTCTTGGTCACGATGTTTGTGCAGGAATAGAAACCCTGACTGAGACACCATCTCATTTGCTAAAAGGGAGAGAGTTCTTAGAGTGCAATGTTCATATTTGACACATTCACTGAGCAAGAAGAGGAGAAAATTTCTTAAATTTTCTAATCCCATATGGTTCAGTTTTTTTTCATATGTTAATCTTTCAACATGTGAATCATATTTTCCCACATTAATATCCTTGTACCACTACCGAAGCCACTTAACTCTACCTTTAGGAATTTTAAAATTCCATGTATCTTGTCTGGGGCAGGCACATACGCATGCACTGAGTGCCAGTGGAAGTGAAAGGACAATCTATGAAGTCAATACTCTCCCTCCACTATGTGGATCCTGGTTTCAAACTCAAGTTATCAGGCTTGGCAACTTGCACTTTAGCCTGCTAAGCCATCTTATCACCTTCAACTATTTTATTTTAAAAATGATCAGCTCTATCCAGCTGCTCATGTATAGAGAGCTCCTCTTTCCTTGTGTTCCTACGTAGTTGGCACTCCACTGTGCCCTAACATGGAATCAGGATGCTAAGTTATAGAAGATGAAATCTACCAGGTGTGGCTGAGACAAAAGTGGATCCAGGTCTACAGGATCTATAAAGACCATAAAAACGGCAAGACAGGGAATAGAAACCCTGGTTTTGTCGCTGGTATGAAAATTATCCAAACACACCATCCTGCCCTTCCCCTAGGTCTTAAGAGCTTGGCTCTGACAAATGAGGGTCACAGGAGTCTAATTCCTCCCACTTCCAAGTAAACCTGCAAGAAGCCATGCTTTCAGAACAAGCTGGACCCCTCTGTTAAGTGCCCAAGTTTTCAGGACAGTCCTTCGGTCCATGTATGAAATGATACATCTTTACTTTTCAAAATATGTCAGAAGACATAAAAGGAAAGAAGAAAGGGAGAGAGGGAGGGAGGGAAATAAAACCAACCTGGGGCTAGAGAGAGGGCACTTGCTACTCTTAGAGGACCCAAATTAGTTTCTCAGCACCCATATCAGGCAGCTCATGACTGCCAATGACTCCAGCTCCAGACCCTACAACACCCCCTTCTAGCCTCTTTGACAAGTGCACGCGCATGTGCGTGTGTGAACACACACAGAGCTTAAAAACCTCTGTGGTCAGTGGTGCTGCATACCTTTAATCCCAGCACTCAGGAGGCAGAGGTAGGCAGATCTTGGAGGCTACAGAGTGAGTTCCAGGACAGCCAGAGCTACCGTAGTGAGGCCCTGTCTCAAACACAAACAAGACAACCACCAAAACTCCTAGGGATAGAACTATACAGTGTTGTTCTCTCAGAATGAGAAGAGTACGTGCGTATGGCAGCTGAAGAGCACCAATGCTTCCACCTGCTGAGAAAAGCAGACGGGATCTTTAGAAGGTAAATATTTTCCCTTATCACTTGGCAATAATGCTGCCAAGCAATTCTCACTAAGACTGGATAGGAAACTTTAGTTGGCAATTCTTCAGATTTGGAAATGTGAACATTTTCTTTATTTTCATCCCACATGCACTGGTGCTTTGCCTGCATGCATGAGGGGGTAGGATCCCTAAGAGCTGAAGTTACAGACAGCTGTGAGCTGCCATGTGGGTAGGGAATTGGCCCCTGATCCTCTGGAAGAGCGGCCAGTGGTCTTAGCCTCTAAGCTGTCTCTCCAGCCCCAGAATGTGAGTATTTTTGACAGAAATTTCTGTTCAAGGATTAGCAGGGGCCTGATTGGCTGGATCAGTTACCAACCCATCTTACAATGAGTTGCTCTACAGCAGCGCACAATCGGAATTAAGAACTATTTTAGTTTATGCTTTGTCTGCCATGCTGGGGATCAAACCTGGGGCCTTGCACATGCTAAATAAACATGTCCTACCACTGGGCCACCCCAGCCTCAGTCTTATCTGTAAAAACTAGGTCTTGTCCTGCTGATGACAAGGAATGAAGCCCCCAGACTATAGAGGCAGAGGGCTCAAATAGAGGGTTTCAATAAAGGATGTGATCCTAGCAGCGAGGGCTATATGCTTTTATATGGTTACAGAACAAAGAAAACAGCAATGAAGTGACCGGTAAAGGGTGATTTTCCCCTGGTGCCAGAACTCTGCCGTAACCTAATATAGTAGCTAGAGGTCATCAAGCAGAAAGGCTTTGATCTGTGAAGCATCTGCAACTGACTGTTTGTCCAGTCAGATCACTCACTAGACACTGAGGGCCTTGCTGGGGCCAAATCACAACTGCTTAGATCTCCTGTCTCCTGCCTCAGTCTCTCAAACAGCTGGGAGTACCAGGCCCAGAAAGTTTACAGCTTTTTGACTGCTGTCTGTTCTTTTGTTGCTGCTTTATGTTCATACGTATTTACCCATGACCTCAGATGTATGCTAGGTGAATGCTCTACCATTTGGCCACATCCACTTGATAACTGTGCCATTGGTAGAAAACATCTTATTTCTATAACCAGGAAAACCCAAGAAACCATTTTCACAGAGGGGTAATTGAGAGCACAACTTTAGAAAGCAAACAGCCAGGTTCAAGTCCTAGCACCAGCCATTTGTTCAACCTTCAGCTACTTGCTTGATGTTTTATTAAGGATATAGCTAGCAGTGGGGGGGCACACACACCTTTAGTCCCAGCACTCGGGAGGCAGGCAGGTACATGTGAGTTCAAGGCCAGCCTGGTCTACAGAGTGAATTCCAGGACAGCCAGGGCTACACAGAGAAACCCCATCTCACCCCCCTCCGTATACACCCCCCCCAAAGGAAACCATCATTTGCCTGTTGTATGTCCTGTCAACTCTGAAGATACAAAGGTTCTTCAAGAACCTCTAGATTACTGTCTCATCCTATTCCACAGACTATACGTCAAGACTTCTCAGCACCATCTCTCTTATGGAACAGTCAGTGTTCTGTGAGTATTGAGAGTAAAGTTTTAATGTTCCCTCTTACCCTGGGCCAGTCCCACTCTACTCTATTACCAACGTCTGAGATTTTATTTTTACGACTGATCTTAAGAATTTACTCAAAGTACATGACTTGGGGAATGGGAAACTAGAGATTACTAAAGATGTAAATTACTGTGATTCCCACCACCACCCCTACCCTGGTAGATCTAATTTCTAAGTGGGGTGCTAGGAACTGGACCTAAGGTCTCACCACATTAAGCATGCCCTCTGTCAAACAACAACATCAGCCCTGCTCCAAGTATCCTAACATTTTTTAAAATTCTGAGACATGGTGTTACTAAGTTGATCAGGCCAGCCTTGAACTGACTCTCTAGTTCAGGTAAGCTTTGAATTGGGACATTCCTGTTTCAGCATCCCAAACAGCTAGAATACAGGCCTGTGCCACCAGCTGTGGCTACCTCTGACATTTCAAGTTCAGAAAGACAAGTCCTCAATGAAGACACTCAGCTTCCATGATATCCAAAGGCAATGCCCATGTACACCAGCATTACCATTCTCCTTCCCTGCAGCAATTCATGTTCTCTCCCCAACTACCACAGCCATAACCTGAATAAATGGAAGTGGCTGGTAGCACTTAGGACCCACAGGACAGAACCACTGCTGCTCATCAGCCATCTCCTTCACCTAGCTCCCTATATACTTGAGCAGTTATTCTTGCTATAGCAAGGGTACTGGCAAGCAGTTACCAAAGCAAAACCAGTGCAGAAAACAATTACATTGATCAAATTTTTAAAAACCAATCTAATTAATTCAGGAAATAAAAACATATTATGAAAACATACCAATTTTATCCACATAATTTCAAAAGACCTTTCCATATGTATTAACTGCTGAGCCACAGGTAGTTGAGAATGTCCCGGGCAATCGAGGGCTTGTCGTATGCATGAGCTTTACTCACATTACTATAAAAAGTATAAAAAACTATAAAAAAATGTTAGTTAGGCAGTGGTGGCGCATACCTTTAATCCCAGCACTCAGAAGGCAGAGGCAAGTGGCTCTCCGAGTTTGAGGTCAGCCTGGTCTACAGTTCAGGATAACTAGAACAACCTTTTCTTAAATAGGAGCCAGGAAGACACTTGCTGCCAAGCCTAACCATGAGAAAATGGACTCTCACAAGTTTCTTCTGACACACACACATGTGCATGCACACACATAATACAAATGTCATAAACAATTTTTATAAAAGCAAAACAGGTTCAAGAAATTCAGATTCTTGGGGGCTGGAGAGATGGCTCACTGGGTAAGAACACTGACTGCTCTTCCGAAGGTCCTGAGTTCAAATCCCAGCAACCACATGGCAGCTCACAACCACCCATAATAAGATCTGATGCCCTCTTCTGGTGTGTCTGAAGACAGTGACAGCGTACTCATATAATAAAAAAAAAAAAAAAAAAGAAATTCAGATTCTTGAACCACACCAGCCAAACTAAATTCAATGGAAAATCAGACCTAGTAACTGAGTTGGCCATGAGGTTTTATGCAGCCATGTCTTCTCCTCAGTGTCTTCTCACTTCTACAGTCACAGATTCTTTCTTCACTGTGGAAGCAGTGAGCTGAGCTATTGGCAGTATCTGGGCTATTGTTCTATCCAGTGTGGACTTAGCGCAGCAGGTACACAGGAAGATGTCAACACTCCAGGATGTTCTCCTGACGCACTTTTACTGTCTGGCTTTTCAGTTTATATACCATTCTTTCATACACAAAGGCACACAATTTTCAAAGCAGCTCTATTTTCCTCAGACATACAAATAAAAATAAGCAAGTTTTATTCATCCTGAGTCTAGTATTTGGAGCAGGATCTATACAGAGACAAAAGTTATTATAAAGTAGGAGGCGCTAGACGACTTCAAAAGGCAGCAGTATCCCAATTTGGCAGATTACAAATGTGTAATGAGACTGAATATAAAAACATAATTTCAATATTTAAAATCACTTAAAGGTAGATCCCTATCCACCTGCCCATCCACCCACCCTTCTCCCTACCTTGTATTCTTACCAAATCTAAAGTGCTCCATTCACAAACTGTTCCCATGCAGGGCAGGGCAAGGATAAAGCAGCACATGGCTTTATACAGCTGCGCACTTACCACAGATTTCCCAAAGAATCATTAAAGACAAGTCATCAGTCCATATTACTTTATGCATATCTAAATTAAAGTATGCCTTCATCTACGTGTCTTACCACACCCACACGCCCACACGCACACCCACAAACCCACCACTGAAAAAACTCAAGTTCTCAAAGGAAGAAAAAAACAAGACCATTATACACAGGTCTACAAATTACCTTTTAAAATTAAAGTACGTCGCAAAGATTAAAACATTCTTTATGGCTAGGCAGTGTGCTAGCGGTGACAAGCACCTTTAGTCCTAGTACTCAGGAGCAGAGGCAGGCAGATCTCCTGATCTCTGAGTTCGAGGCCAGCCTGATCTACATAAGGAGTTCTAGGACAGTCAGGGCTACACAGAGAAACCCTATCTCAAAACACAAACAAAATTATTGCGACACTGGGTAACGCTGGGTGCTGGAGTGATGAATGAGTGGAGAAAATACATGACCTAATACCCTGCACTTCCCAGCTCTCACAGTGGGTGGCCCATGGCTGCCAATTAACTCCAGTTTTACAAGAGTCAACACCTTCATCTGGTCTGCTGATGCTGTGTACACATGGTGCACATCATATACTCAGCTACACACACTCTCACACACACACACATACAAACACATACACTTACACACTCACACCCACCACATACACACACACACACATACATACACACACACCACATACACACACACACACACACATACACACACACACACTCACATATACACACATTCTAAATCTTAAAAAAAATTCAATATGTTTTTAATTTTAAGTCTTTGACTCTAAAAAAACTCAGGTTTTGGGGTTTGTTGTTGTTATTAAAATTAGAAATAACAGCCAGGTGTGGTGACACATGCCTTTAATCCCAGCACTGAGGAGGCTGAATCAGGTGGATCGCTGTGGGATGCCAGCCTGGTCTATACTGCAAGTTCCAAGACAAATTTCAGGACAGCCAGACCTACACCGAGACTTTATCTAAAAAACAAACAAACAAACAAAATCTAAAACTCATAAAACTGCTCCTGCTAACTATGGACTACCCAGAGTCTACACAGGTAAAACATATTCTCTCTTCTTTTAAGATGAAAATAAAATGACTACACCCATTCTCTAATTATTAAAAAGGTGTAAACTGAATAACGGCCTTAGTATGATTACTTAAACAGAGAAAGAAACAAACCCAGAGGGAGAATGTTTAATAAATGGTGTTGAGACAAATAGCTGTTTTGATCAAAAATAAAATTCTTAAATCTTACACCATATAGAAAAATACATATATTATGATGGATCAAAGATTAAGAAATAAAAATGCATATATTGCAAACTCTACACACAATTTGGAAGGGCTCACAAGTTCTCTGAAACTCATTTATGGAACCCAGGTTATTATATACAAGAATTGTTAATTTTAGCTTCTACAGTATTAAAATATCAATGTCAAATACTACATGTACTTTAAGATTAGGTCACATGCAAAATAATGAAGATGAACACATTAACTTATTATTATAACTTTATAAAACCTCCAAACTGGAACTAGGAACAGAAGCATGTCAATACAAATGATGACTTTTTAAAAGAAACACAGCAATCTGAGTTTGAGTGCATACCATACAAGTGTGTTCGTGTCTATTAAGCCTTTTAGAAATTGACGTCAGCTAAATCTGTAGTTCCTGAAAGTCAACATATGCAACGTCATTCTCAAATTTGATTAAATAATAAATACAAATTATATTTAATATGAGTAACTGTAACAGACTCAATCATCTAGTGTAGGAATTCGGTATTAAAATGCAATACTTTCACCTGCATTAATCTAATACACAATGGAAAAACATCTGCAGATAATTACTATTAAGAATGCAAATATATTTTACCATGGAACAAAATTTGTAATAATGTTAGAAACCATACATTTGTATAATCTACAAAGAAGCTGTAGACAGTCTACATTATGGTACTCTATCTTAAGGTGAAAACAATATTTAAGTTAACAACAAATTTACTTGAGGCAAAATATGTTTATTACAGAACAGGATCTTATAGTAAGCAAGGCAACATTAGATCAACCATTTTAGATTATTATGGATGAAGTATAGCTTTAAAACTGTAATAAAGAGGAACATAAATTCCAACATGCTCTTCTCTTCTTATAAATGGGACGACGTAGAAAAGCAAAGCTTCAATGTATAGGGGTTGGAACCATCTGTAAAGATTGAAAAACTGAAGTTAATAATCCATCAAAATGTCAAGACCACATTGAATTAGTAAATTATTCTACCATTTTACTAGTGGTAATAAGAATACAAAAAAGAAAAACTTTTAAATATTTATGTGTATCAGTGTTTTGTCTGTAGATACATCTGCAGTTACACCATCCATGCGTGCGCATGCCTGGTGCCCCATCCCCTGCCCTGGAGCTCCAGTGTGCACTATGTGGGTGCCAAAGGGAGGCGTCAGTGCTCTTACTCACTGAGCCAGCTCTCCAGTCCCAGGAAGGAAATCTGTATGTAAGGTAAATTTTCCCTGTCCCTCCTTAGTAGACAGTAAGCTCCATAAAGAGTCTGCCTGTTACTACATTCCTACTGTTCTAAGCATTAAGAACAGACTCAATTTTTCAAGGAATTAGTTCATTATTAAGGATCAATACACCAGGATAATCAAACAGCTGTCACATCAGAGTTCACTTTAATAGAGCATATTGCCAATGGTACATTTTTATCTTGGTAGTAACTTAAAGTTGAAAACTTTCTATAAATTAAATCATTTAACATTTACCTCTCTGTATTTCAAGGAGGTATTTCTCTTAATTTTTTAGGTAATTTTTTAACATATACAAAATACTACTAAGCTTCTGTAATTTTCAACATTTGGCAGTATTATTTTCTGTTGATGCTCCAACAAACATTTGGGTGCTATATTTAAAGCATGTTTCCAAATATAAAACATTCAAGTAATTTTTAAAAATTTTTGTTCCTCCCTTTTTGTTGGAATGAAGTCTTGCTGTTTATGTTGCCCAGACTGGTCTTGAACTTGTCAGCTGCTGACATTCCCATCCAGTCTCTAGAGTTAACTAGAGGCAAATCCCCCCAACCCTGTGGTATCTTTCTGTCACTGCACTCACTCACTCAGTTATTACTATTATTATTATTTTGAAATTTTGAAATAGGCTGGCCTCAAACTCTTGATCCTCTGGTTACCATCTCCTGAATACTAAAATTACAAGTGTACCAATTTAATACTTTTAAAAGATGGAATTTAAATACCCTTTAGATCTAGGATCAAAGTAAATTATACAACCTTGTTTCTAGCATATGGAAAAAAAAGGTCATTTACCCCTTTTGGAGATAAACAAACACAATGGGACATTGGTTTTTTGTTTTGTTTTGTTTTTTTTTTTTCAGGTAAAAACTGAATATGTATGACCCAATGCTGTAAAATACTGGGCAATAGTCAGTGTAATATATCGTGGTTCTGTTACCAAAACAACCTTTTTAAAGGAAAATCTAGCAACATTTTGTCAAAAAATGCACATTAATGTCCTGTACTAAGGAAACTGACCTGTACATTGAAAAAAAGCCAGCTCTTAGCCAGGTAGTAGCTACACAAGCTTGTCACAGCTAGGTGCAGACAAGTTCCAAGCCAGATTGGTTGGTCTAAACACTGAGTTTCAGACCAATCAGGACAAACAGTAAAAACCTGTCTGTGTCCCTCGTGCCAGAGTTTGGTTGAAGCCGACCAACAGCTGAGAAACAATTTCCAGCATAATCAGTATTTGCCAGGAAAGTTACTGACAAGAGATAATTCCATCACATATTAGATAATCATGTTATGACAGCAATGAACCAGGCCAAAATTTATGTAACTTTGGGTAGAGTCACGTTTCCTTCCCCAACCACCTCCTGGCAATCTCAAACAGACTAGTAACTGTGTTTACAGTGGAAACAACTTACCTTCTTTCTTCACATCCTGCAGTTTGAATTGTAATCCTACTGAGCCCTCAGGGACCTCCCTGTGGTTTCATTTAGGTTTCTGAACAATCCTTTGGAGATAGCTTCAACCCTACCAAAATCTGCTATCAATACTGTCAAGCCAGCGCAGAGCTGCCTCTCTGAAGAAGCCCATTACCCCCGCCCCCAGCACCTTCGTCACCCTCCTCTTCTGAAGGCCGTCACTTACTCGGGACTCGTATCTGGTAGTGATTGAGCGCAGTGAGAGCTTCCACGGCATCCGTTTTGCACTTCCACTCCAACAGCCCAGACAGAGTTTTCGCAGAAGCTAAACCAAAACAGACGCAAACCCAGTGGTTACTTACGTGTCAGCAATCTTCCTGCAAAACTTGAAAACGTCCCAAGAGACGCTCACTTACCTTTCGCGTCAAACACTTTATATTTGATGAACGGAAGAACTTCGTGGTCGTTACATAACTGCCAAGGGAAGGCAAAACTCTATCACAAATACAGTTAAATAAAGCTCTTTTTTAAAAAGCTAGCTTTATAGTAGCATTTAAGCCTTTAGTACAACATAAATTCATGTATGTTCAAGTTAACATCAAGTTCTGAAGAAAAAAAAAACAGTGAAATTTGTCTGAAACTATGTAAATAATTTTATATATAATAAAACAGATTTTTTAAGTTGTAATACATTTCCTCAGACTTTATGAAGAGTTATCTGAATACTAAAGAAAGGAAGTACAGTTCCGGAAAGCATGTGATTCCTGAAGCGCTACGACAGTTCTGAGTTACAGTGGGACGGGCACACAAAATTCAATTGGTGAGATTTAAAGTAAAGTAAGTTTCCTCTTGTTTCGGGTTTTTGGTTTGGTTTGGTTTTGAGTCAGGCTCCTGCGAAGTAACCCAAATCAGCCTTAAATGCATGTCAATAATCCTCCTGCCTCTCAGCCTTCCAAGGGCTAGCACACGTACTGCCCACCACACTCAGCTGAGTTAGCTGCTTGGCTTACCTTGTCTCAACTGAGCTATTGTAGGTACTTGTATTAAAGTTACTTTGTGAGGTAAAGAAACATCAACCTAACTCCAAGTTCCCAAATGATTGAGCTATAAGGCAACAAAAGACCAATAAACATGTAGGCTTCTGGGAGGCAGACAAGATCCCAGAAACTTCTGCTTACCCAGTCTAGACAACTGGCAAGTTCTAGGGTCAGTGTGTAATGCTCACTTTGGCAATGCATAGGCTAAAACTGGACACACAGACTTAGCATGGCCCTTGCCCAAGGATGACACACAAATGCAGGAAAATGAAATGTTCATGCTTTCTCTCCCTCTCTCCCTCCTCCCTCTCCCTCTCTCTCTCTCCAGGGTTTTTCTGTATAGATCCGCCTGCCTCTGCCTCCCAAGTGCTGAGATTAAAGGCGTGCACCACTACTGCTGGCAAAATGTTCATATTTTAAAAGCAAATTTAATGAATATACACAAGGTGGAGATCAACAGAGGAAAACATTCAACATCACCAACCTGTAGCCTCTACATACACAAACCCAAACCAAACTAACAACAAAAAGCAGGATTTTAGAAAAATTTTCAAATACTACATAAACTTAAAACACAAAGCGCAGCATTCTAACACTGTTTTCTTCAGTGCCCACCTTTGTGAAGGTCTCTTCTGTGACACACAGTGGAACATTGTAATAATGCAGCACACATGATGGTGGCTGGATTATATTCTTAGATGCTTGTCCAGCACTTGTAAAGCGATTATTTTTGCTCATTGCAAAATCTTTGTAGCTGCTCGTACCATCCTCTAGCTCAAATATTTGGCTTGGAACAACTGAATGCTGTTTAGACACACTGAAGATTAGAAAAGAAAACAATATATCTTGTTAGACAAAAGCAGCAGGTAGTCACAAATAGTTCTATGAATCAACAAAAGAAGGTGCTAGACTCAAGTCTCTATCAAATGCTACAGCGTGTACATTTAAACTATGCACAACCTTCTTATTTACTCTCTTGGTTTTGGGGGCTTGTTTTTGTTTTTGAGAGAAGCAGGCCTGGCACTCACTATGTAACTGAGGAAGACTTTGGCTTTCTGATCCTCCTGTCTCCACCTCCCAAGTGCTGGGATTACAGGTATTTGCCATGATGCCTGATTTTATTGCCTTCTTTATAATGCAAATCACCTCTCTAAACGTCTAATATATAACATAGTGTAAATACTAAATGTATAGATGTATATATTATTTAAAAAATACTATGTTTATGTTCTGTACAGATACATAATTTTTTCTCACAAACATTCTCTAATTATGGATGGTTGAATCAAGAGGTACAGAATACATCAACTGTATGCATTTTGGGTTATAATCAATCATGTCTATATTTTAAGTATCAATTAGAAATAAAATATATCAAATATATTCTCATGTTAAGGATTTATCTGTTTTAACATTGTTTTACAGTAATTAAAGTAAAAACTAGGAGATTTTGATTACTAGAGGGCTCAGTGGTTAAGAGTGCTTACTGCAATCGCAAAGGACCTGAGTTCAGTTCACAGCGCCAAGAAAACTCAACTTTTTGGCCATTTGCACTCATATATATATACAAACATATTTTTAATTTCTAAATAAAAAAATTCATTTAAAATTAGAACAATTACATAACCTTAAAACTTGTTGCCAATAATAATATTAATATTGTTATCTTCAGATATATGCTCAGTTACTACAAAATACTCTAAAGTTACCAAGAATTTCAAAATATTCTTTAACATTTATAACTTAAGACAAGTAATTACCAAACATTGAGCCTTTTCCCAAACAGCTTGACATTATTAAGGTGAGTGACAGCTCTCTCCACAGCATACTCGTCACCCATTTCTACGAGTGCTGTGCCAGGAATGGTCTTCATAAACTTTACCTGCAAACACAAAAAGGCCCCAAAGATCATTTCTTAGAGTCTTCACCTTAATCCATCATTCATGAGATAGCCTTAACTCTCACCAAAACCGAGTGAAGTTAAAGGCGAGACTGTACTGTAACTCGATTCTAAAGCACACTGAGCCCAGGTGTGCTCCAAGGTTTTCTCTGTGTGCTCTAGAGGTGATCTACTTAACTCCTCTACTCCAGACTGTCGCTGTAGGATGAAGATGATGACAGAGTTCCCAAGTACTCAGCCTACATTGTCAATATTCATTCAACAAATATTTGACTATCGAGTATGAGAGCACTGTGCTAGGTACTACAGATTTTTTTCTGTTTTGTTTTGTTTTGTTTTGTTTTGGTTTTGTTTTTTTCGAGACAGGGTTTCTCTGTGTAGCTCTGACTGTCCCGGAACTCACTCTGTAGAACAGGCTGGCCTTGAACTCAGAAATTCTCCTGCCTCGGCCTCCCAAGTGCTGGGATTAAAGGCGTGCGCCACCACTGCCCGGCTGGTACTACAGATTTATAACCATGTTGCCTTTATATTGAAGTGAACAATTCAGAAACGACAAGGCAATAAATAAATAAATAAGTGCCTAGAGATTGCATGGTAGTAGAAAGTGCAATGTCAGGCTCTTAGAACTATTAAAACAAGCAGTAAATAAGAAATTTTGCATACATTTTCCTTCTTACCTGTCAACATCAAGGGAACACTTAGAATATATATAAATCATAAATAAGTTCACCATTTATTTATTTATCTCCATCACTTCCAGGTTTGAAAGGATACCCTAGCACATCATACCTGAACAAAACTTGGTGTAAAAGAAAATTTCAGCTTTCCTTGAGATCAGTGGCTTTGCTGTAGGCAACACTTTATCCCTCGATTTAATCCGTAATATCCTAAAATCTAATACTTATTATAATTATATAGTATATATAGTTATCTAAATATAAGTTAATGTGGTTCTTGTATTTGTAAATCCCCTGCCCAGATAAACTGGAAAAGAGCCCTCAAGACAGCACAGGATTTGTCGCTCAGGTATGATTTCTAGCATCTACACAGTGGCTCACAACCATCTACAACTGCAGTTCTGGGGACCCAATCTTTCTTCTGAACCCCACAGGCACCAGACACACATAAGCCACAATATATACACATGCAGGCAAAACATTCGTACTCATAATTTTTTAAAAAAATTAAATCACTGGAAAAGTTTAAGTATGAATAAAGGATTATGATGGTTTGAATTTTGTGCATCACAATCCATCACTAAAGATTATTTGAAACTTGGGAGCTGAAGAGAAGGCTCAGTAGTTAAGAGCACTCACTCACTGATGCTCTTCTAGAGGACCAGGTTTAATCCCCAGCACCCACATGGTAGCACACAACCTCTCTAACTCTAGTTCCAGAAGCCCTCTTCTGGCCTCCTTGGATAGCAAGCATGCAGGTGGTGCATAGACATACATAGGGAAAACCCACACACATAATATAAAATATATAAAAATTTAGAGAAGTAATAAAAATTTGAGGTAATATGAAATGAAACAGTAGAATTAGTCAAACAACATACCAAAAACTAAATCATGAGACATTCTTAACACCAAAGATAGATTAAACTTCCAGCATTTAGTGTCTGCCTACCCTTAGATCAAATAACCTCTTTTTTCTTCTTCTTCCTCTTTTTAGTATAATGAAATGGTGGAGATAACTCTTGTCTAGGACTCTCAAGAGCTGCTTATTAAGGCTTTAGAATGAATGAGCTAAGAACTAGGAGCACTAAGTTTTTAAGCCATGCTCCCACTCCCATCCCAGTGACTCACAGATTTATACTTTCTTATCACTAGGGAAAGAACATTAAAATCACGAGAGGAAAAAAAAACATTATACAATATTAAAACATTCTGTCAAAGTAGGTCAGTTTCAGATATTAACTGAGCTCAAATAAAAACACATTGTTCAGGCTGGTGAGATGGCTCAGCAGGTAAGAGCACCCGACTGCTCTTCCAAAGGTCCTTAGTTCAAATCCCAGCAACCACATGGTGGCTCACAACCATCCTGAACAAGATCTGACTCCCTCTTCTGATGTGTCTGAAGACAGCTACAGTGTACTTACATGTAATAAATAAAAAAAAAAAAGTCAGAAAAAAAAAAAAAAAACCACATTGTTCCTCATAAGATCATTGAAGTTGGCTCAAGTTAGTACTTGCTGTTTTTACAAAGAACTTGGCAAAAAAATCAAAAGCCGGGTGTGGTGCCGCACACCTTTAATCCCAGCACTTGGAGGCAGAGGCAGGCAGATTTCTGAGTTCAAGGCCAGCCTGGTCTACAGAGTGAGTTCCAGGACAGCCAGGGCTACACAGAGAAACCCTGTCTCGAAAAAAACAAACCAAACCAAACAACAAAACCCAGAACTTGGATTTAGTACCAGCACACACATATGTGGTTCATGTCATTCTTAACTCCAGTTTCAGGGGTTCCAGCACCCTCTTCTGATTTCTGTTAATGCCAGGCACACATGTGATGCACAGGCATACATGCAAGGGGATTAAATTGCTGCTTTGGACCTTACACACTAACAAAAATATAAAAAAATAAAATTCCTATCACGCCATTTAGAAAGCAAGTGTATAACACCACTCCCCACCCAAGTCAAGCTTTGAGACACATTTACAAATATCTAGCTCCAAGAGCACAACTGTTCTTTCAAATTCTCTAGTTTTGCATGTTAAATGTTAAAGCCTGTTTCAAGTGATTAAAGGCTTTCTTCGCCTATTAAACTAAAAGCATCCTAAGTTGAAGATGAACTTAAATCCCAGTCTACCCAGTATCACAGCTTGGCTGACACAGCACACTGTAAAGAATCAATGTCAGTGTTTTGCTCATGTGATAATAACTGAAAAGCCTGGGCTGCTGCTGCTCCTTAGGATTACAGAAAGAATATTACACATATTGCTAATGCAGCAAATTTTAAATCCAGAGTATGTTTATTAGATGTATCACGTTTGTAACATTATAAAGTAGAAAAACTGAGAGTCAAACTACTGCTACGCCTTTAGGACACAAGTAGGGGATTAAATTGCTGCTTTGGACCTTGCTCTTTATATTGGTAATTTAAAACATATTTTTATTACTAACCAGATGATTAGCAATATCTAAGTTTTACTGATCACTTACCATTTCTGTAGTTAATACATGTTTTTAAGCTTATAGGAGTCGTTAGTGAAAGAATTAAGATGTTCCTAATTCAAGTATGTGTAGTATTTTCTGAATTACCACTAGATATTCCACTCAAATAAAGTAAAAAATAAAATGTACCTTTTCAATATTTCCATACAAGCAGAATAGGTTGAAGACTCTTGAACAATTCATTTTGAGTTGATGCAATCCACTAACCATTACAACGGAGCCAGATGGACTTCCTCCATGCATGTAAGAGGAAGACGCTTGTGGTAACGGATAGGCAACAAGTTCAGGTGTATCTCTAGAGCCCATTCTATAACGACTTGGTAAAGGCAGTAACGGACCATGCGATCCTGTAAAAAGGACCAAAATGATAAATAAGTAAAACACATGTACATATTTTCATTTACAAAAATTAGTAGCTACACTTCCCCATATAAAAATCCAGGACCTTGTGTATTCTAAGCAGGTACTCCAACCCAAATTAAATTCTCGAAATTAGTTTCATGTATATCAAAAACAAACAAAAAACCCTCAAGTATACAAATACTTAAAATATATACAGGAAAGCAGCATTTATATGTACCATATCCAACAGACTTAGCTATACCTATATAAATACAATAGTCTAAATCTATATTTTCAAAAGGTTTAAGACTAGGCTATAGGATAGAGGGAGCCAGTGTAAAACTTTAGAATATATAAGCATGTGTGTATGTATGTATATATGTGATGCTATAGTTCAGCCAGACATGGTGACATACACCTATAATCCATCCTTAGGAAGGCAAGAGGACCCAGAACTGAAGGCCAGCCTCAGTTACATCAAGGACAGCCTACGTTATGAGATCCTTCTTAAAAGAGAACAAAGGAACACCAACAAAAAAAGCCACCATATAAAGACTATTAATTCCACTGTATATAAGTTATATCTCCAATTAAAAAAAAACTGCCTATCTTTTCAATGAATAAGAGATAAGCAAATATAAGAAACTACCTTCATATACCTTATATAAAAAAAAACCATTTTCAAGCCAATGTGACGGTGCATGCTTTACTCCCAACACTAAGGAGGCTGAGCCAAGTGGTTCTCTGAGTTTGAAGCCAGCCAAAGTTACAAAGTGAGAGACCATGTTTCAAACAAGCCCCCACCAAAAAGAAAAAAAAAATAATTTTCAGCTCTGCAAAAAGTTGTTTCCTTGAATACATTGTATTTTCATTAAAATAAAGACTAGAACTAGTTAATACCTCATCATCTATACCCAGGTGTCCTATCATTCTCCATGAATACTTCATTTGGCATGGATGTGGGTGCCCGTGTGTCTGTGATGTGTGTCTTATGGTAAAGGCAGAAACAGAGTACAACTTGTAGGAGTCTATTCTACCATATGGGTTCCAGAGTCAAATTCAGTTTCGTTTTGTTGGTTTTTCGAGACAGGGTTTCTCTGTATAGCCCTGACTGTCCCGGAACTCACTCTGTAGAACAGGCTGGCCTTGAACTCAGAAATTCTCCTGCCTCTGCCTCCCAAGTGCTGGGATTAAAGACATGCGCCACCATGCCCCAGCAAATTCAGGTTTTCAGGCTTGGCAGCAAGTGCCTTTACCCACTGATCCATCTCACAGGCATGCAATCACTGTTTTCCTTTTTTAAAAAAAGGCAGCTGGAGAAATGGCTCAGTGACTGGGAGTACTGACTGCTCTTCCAGAGCACCTACATGGCAGCTCACAATTGTCTGTAACACCAGTTCCAGGGAATCCAAAACCTTCACAGACATACACGTAAAACACATTAAAAATTCTAATGGAATACCACCCCCTGCCACTATACCTCTTAACATGAGATTCTTAATTTCAGAATCAACTTGCTAAATTTAAGAGTTGTAAGCTTTATGGTTTTTGCATCTACAATTTCATTTTCAAGCTTTTTCTTAAGTGTGTAACAGAATGGAATGGAACAATTGTGTAGAAACTGAGGTACCAATTAAGAACCTAGAAGCAGCAACTAAGATGGAGACTTGAGAGTACACACACAGACCCAGGGGCTGAGGAGAGGCCAATAGTCAGGAGAGCTCACTGCTCTTATGGAGTGGGTGGGCCTGGGTTTAGCCGGGTCCCAGTACCCATGTCAAGCATTGCACAGTACAGTGGCTACCACTTCAGTTCCAGGGGATCTTCTACCTTCTGGCCTCTTCCAGCACCTGCACATGTGATGTACACAAACCCATGCAAGCACACATATTAAAAAAAGAATCCTCTTGTGTAATAAATTAATAAATTAAATAAAAACAAATGCTAAACATCTAGGGCTCTCCTAAGTTAGTGGTTACAGAAGCATAGTCTAGAAGGTACACTAAGGTGCAGTAAAGACCACATCTCAAGCTGTTTTCTCATTTTATCATTAGCTTTTTTTCCTTTTCCCCTGCTAGGAATCAAGGACTTTGATTAACATTTCAGAGACAGTATTCAGATTATACTGTCTCTCTGCCACACGCATTTGCTTATGCCAGGGATCCTCCACTAACATTACTATTCCTTCCCTGTGGACAGTAAAAACAACTGCAGCAGATACGCACTAGAAACATCTAAGCTTGAGTGGACAGTAAAAACAACTGCAGCAGATACGCACTACAAACGTCTAAGCTTGAGTCGGACAAAATTCATAAACGTTGATAGAATACAGGTTAACAGCCACAACCAGTCAAGAGAATAAATATGATTTTAACTATGACCATTAGTCACCAGAATTAAAATATCTACATTATTTAGACGGTTGTGTATAGCTATCAGCCCTACATAGAACATGCAAATTTTGATGCTTTAAAAAAAACTAATGTTTCATATAATCAACTTACATGGGAAAATGCTATATAAATGACATTATGTACATTCTGAAATCATTTCCTGTCTTTCAAAATAGTGAGCCACGAGTAATATCCAGAAATGCTGCCATCAACATGCAAGTGCTTGAAGCTCACTGTTGAAGTATGGTTCAAAGCCAGCCTGCTTTACACTGTAAGTTCCAGGCCAGCTGGAGATATATATAATAGTGAGACCATGTCTTTTACACAGAAAATAAATAAAAAACTGTGACAGTATAAAATATATTCAATGATAGAGGAGTGAATAAATTTAATCTAGTTAAAAATATGCACCTGCCTATTTTAGATCAATACCTAGAAACATCCATGATGTGATCACAAAATGCAAATAAAGCTGCCTGGCCTAACAGCTGCTCTGCCGGGACACAGCTGTGATCTGCACATTTGTAAAATCTCAGCACTCCCAGGACACACCCTTCTTCGTACTTCCTCATCTTGCTTTTTTTTTTTAGATGTACTTATTTATTTTTTATGTATATGAGTACACTGCAGCTGTCTCTGGACACACACCAGAAGAGGGCATCAGATCTCATTACAGATGGTTGTGAGCCACCATGTGGTTGCTGGGAATTGAACTCAGGACCTCCGGCAGAGCAGTCTTAACTGCTGAGCCATCTCTCCAGCCCCTCTTTACAGTCTCTGACCTCTTAAGCCCATGTGCTTACTTCTATTAGGAAGCAGACAAATTCATCTCCCTGTTCAGTATCTTACTGATGTCGCTGAGAACAGATGAACCCACACAACCCAAGACAACCATTCCTGGAGCAACACTCTACCATCTCCACGCTCCCTGTTCAGCACCTATCACTCCAAACTGCGCACTTCTCTTTACACAAGCTTTAGTTTAAAATTTACTCATAAGTAACAAAATCAAGTATCAATAAATATCACAACAGACTTTTTTTTAAAGTAAAAGGTTCTAATACAGTATCTAATTTATTTGTCTACCTAATTCTTTTTTGTAAAGTATATGTGATAACAGAATACTAAGGAAACAGTTTCAATACCACTACAGAACAGCTCCTTGTTTCTCACTTATCCTTTTCAATTTTTCCAGCTACTTTGGCAAATGTTTTACCAGGTTTTAGCCTTCAGGTGACTACCATTAACACATTTAACACCACAAATAATGCGATCCTTCTGTAATACATAGCATAAATGGCTTCTGCTCAGGCTTCTTTACTGCAGAAACAAAACTATACATACATTCCTAAGCTACAGAAACAACAAACAAACAAAACCACACCAGGCCAGCAAGATGGCTCTATGGGTAAAAGGTGCCTGCTTGCCTGCCTCTAAGCCTAACAACCGGAGTTCAATTCCTGGGTACCACATGGTGGAAGAGAACTAAGTCCTCTGATCTATCTATCCACTGGCATGCCCACACAAAATAAAAATGTAATTAAAAATGTTTTGGGTTTTTTTTGAGGGGGAGGTTTTACGAGACAGGGTTTCTCTGTGTAGCCCTGGCTGCCCTGGAACTCACTTTGTAGACCAGGCTGGCCTCGAACTCAGAAATCCGCCTGCCTCTGCCTCCAAGTGCTGTGATTAAAGGTGTGCACCACCACACACGGCTAATTAAAAATGTTTTTTCTAAAAAAAACTGTACAACACTTACTGTTTTAACAAGAAAAGTGTTTCAACTTTCTCTACCATACAGATTATTAAGAAACATTGAAATTTTATCCTAGACATACAAAATACATTTTTCAAGTTTTAAAGAAGACACTGGTTGTTGTTCTAGAAGACCTGGGTTTAGTTCCCAGCACCACATGCAGGTGGCTTACAACTGTCTAACTCTAGTTCCAGGAGATCCAATACACTCTTCTGGCCTCTACATGCACCAGGCACATACATTGTGCATATATATACATGCAGGCTAAATACCCATACACATAAAAATAATTTATTTAAAAGAAGGAAATATAGCCAATAGCTAAAACTCCAAGAATGGTCATAAAATGTGAAAATCATTTGTAAACAGAACACCGACTGTATGATAAATCTAAACACTTCACAAAGCATATCAACTTGAACTTTCTTCCACCTTAAAAAAAAAAGAACAGTTTTTCCACTTTGAAGCATAGACTATGTAAAGTCAACAACTAACCCCTGAAAATTAAAAAATATTTTAAAACAATGTACAGTCAATTAACACAATGCTTAGTAACAACTCTCAACTTCTGTTTTCAAGAATAATTTGAAGCCTAGATTTCTCTCAAAGAAAACCATTCTTCTGAATTTTGTAATATCAAAATTCCTACCTAGCAAAGAGTAAGAGGAGGTTTCAAAAATGGAATTAAATACAAACAAATTTAACTAAAGCCAAAACAACAACTGTAAAACTGAGCCTCTATAATAAATAGAGCCATTCTTCTTCCAATTGCCAAATGAAAATAAACCGACTAAGCAGTAACACCCCTTCCTGGTCCTCTAAACCAGAGTTCCTTACAAATCAAAAATCAATCAATCAATCAATCAAACAAACAAGAGTCCAATCCCCCCAACCAATAGCTCTCAATTTATTCACAAATTATTTAATGTATCAATTTCCTAAGAAAACAAAGGTTTTGGACAACTTCTTGGAAATAAACTACAACAGGAGGTTAGGAGCTAAGGAAAAAAGACACAGACGAGAAACAGAGCACTCGCCATCAGAAACGCACACATTCTCGCGATTGATCTATACTACCTTCCTTCTGCCTTGGCAGACTTACCATAGCCATCATGTCTAAACGAAGAAGGATGATCTCCCAAAATGGCTTGTCTCTGGCGACCCTTTCCTCTATCTGACACAAAAGTAGAAACATGGTTTTAACAATTTTGATCCAAGTACTTAACAGAGTTTTCACATGGGAAACACCCATTCAAAACATCCATATACTTCATAAAAGAAATATGACTCCTGGTTAATTTTAAACATCCATTCATATCCAATTTAAATACAAACACCAAAGGTTTAAGAAAACAATTCTATCTAACAAATTCCACTGAAAATTATGTTCTAGATAAATGCCAAATACAATCACACTTTCAAATGTAAAAGATTAGGTGCTTTGCAGGAAGTGAATGTACACACTGCTAGAGCTTGACACTGTACAGACGTTTTACCAATACATGTCTTTAAAACAAGCTTGTAAGTGCAGTACTTTGAAAGACAGTACCTGAATCATACTATTAGCTTCAACAGCAACACATTTTCAAAGTGGGCTTCTTTCAAGAAGTTTCAGCATAAGCCAACAACAACCTGTATTACATGGTTTCACAATCAGTAAACACAGAGTATTTTATATGTACATACACATATTTACAAACACCTACTGACTTGAGAGCTGAGAACTTGCACATCACTGGCTTATGTTGTACCATAAATAGGTCATGTTCTATTGACCGTAACATCAAGCAGAAGTATGAGCAACCTCCAGAGTTTAAATACCAAGATAAACCTAACCAAGGGGGCTACATTATTGGATGAGAATACTACAATACTCTAAAGATAATTTTTATTCTAGCTATATTTTCAAAAATGGCATGCCAATTTCCTCAAATCTTATTTGAAAGATCATTTTTAAAAAGTTACTTCCAGGTTTCCAAAATAGGACTTCTAGTGTCTGCTGGCAAATTTCAAACCATCATATAATACTTTTAGAAGTTTGCTGATTGAATTATAGTGCCCAAAATATCCTTAGTCACCTAAACAAGCAAGGTTTATGGAAGATGAGAAATGCTTTAACTTTCATGTCAGAAGTCTATTTTTTTTTTTTTTTTTTTTTTGGTTTTTCGAAACAGGTTTCTCTGTGTAGCCTTGGCTGTCCTGGAACTCACTCTGTAGACCAGGCTGGCCTCGAACTCAGAAATCCGCCTGCCTCTGCTGGGATTAAAGGCATGCGCCACCACGCCCGGCCCAGAAGTCTATTTTTAATTACCTCTTTTAACCAAGCTATCATATCACTGAAAGGGACTAAAGGGGGGGTCATCAAGTTATTCGATTAAACAAACGAACAAACTCTTACCCATCCCTTTTGGCCACTGCTTAACCAATACCAGCAATAAGGCATTCACTCTCTTTCTTTACATTTACAGATAACCTAAGTTTCAAGAAAATCATTTTTTACACCAAATAGGAACTGATCTTCCACTCCCATTCTAATGTATTTAAGACCGTATACTTAGTACTTAAAACATCCTTCCAAATGCTTCTGATCACTTAACATGACCTCACCTACTCAACCACTTAGCTTCTCCAGGGTAAGAAAAAAAAATTAACATGGATGCCAGCATTTCCCAATATTTGTGTCAGTCCTCTTGAGTTAATCCAGTCTGTTGATTTCCTAAGCTAAACTGTCTGCTTGTGTAGATACCACTAACCACCAAATTCAATTCCTCGTTTCTTATAAGAACCATAATGGTTTCATGAATTTAACTGTTCAGACTAAGGAGTCTCTGTAATAAAATAAAATAAAATAAAATAAAATGTAATGACGTTATAAAAAATGAAATTGTATTTTAATGAGGCTTTTTTATAGTAAAGATATATGGAGATCTTGTCTTCCTTTTATTTATTGTTTGTTTTTGAGACAGTGTCTCACATAGCTCAGGTTGACTTCAAACTTCTCTTTCTTTGCCTCTGTTTCCCAAGTGCTGGGATTATAGGCATGCACCACCATATCTGGCTCTCCATAAAGGTATTTGGGCAAAGCAAACAAATAATTTTAATAAACTGTCAATTTGAGTCAAGCTTAAATCACTACAGAAATTTTGTTTATAAGCTGCAAGTCTAGCAAGAAAGCTACCTGTCAATAATAAATTAGAAAAATAAGAGTATTTTCCCTAAAAGCATAAATATAAACTTATTTTACTTTTCTTAATTATGTTTTATTCTTCAGATATCTAGCTTATACATTTCTAAATAAATTATCTAACTAGAATTCCATTTAAAAAAAAGTTGGCTTTGTGTAAAGTTCAAACCTATTAGAAGAATACACAATGTTAAAATGTATAAATGTTTTGCTGGGTAGAATTGCACCCACCTTTAATCCAGCATTCGGAAGGCAAGGGCCTGCAGATCTGAGTTCAAGGCTACCCTGGTCTACAGAATGAGTTCCAAGACAGTCAGGGCAACACAGAGAAACCCTGTCCTAAAGTCTCCCCCCCACCCCCACCTCCAAGAAAGAAAAAAAGAAAAGGAAGGAAGGGTGGGTAGGCAGGTTGATAGGTAAGTCAGACGAGGCAAGTTTATATTGAAAACGTAGTGTTCAGTAACCGTTAGTGGTCAGAAGTGAGAGATTTCTCATCAACCATATGTCCTCTTGTTTGAGTTCCTAAGGATTTGGTTTCCAGTATTGGATTCAACTGCATCAAGCATAAACCAAGCAAATTTCCATAAGTATCAAAAATGGGGGCCTAACAAAAATACATTTTATGAAACAAGCCTATTTACAATTGCATGCATAAGATGAAATGATTTCTTGGAAACTGAGAGCAAAAGTAGTCAATCCTAGTATCTGTCTGAACACTTGAAGGCCCACACTGTTTTACTCTCCTTCCTTTGGCTAAGCACATGGGCCATCGAGCACTGCTCAAGGTATTCTGGACGGTGGTTTCTAGCTAACTTTACAGACACATCCACCTAGGGTTTTCCTAATATGGAGTTCACTGTTAATATTGTAGCTGAAATGTAGCCAATACTGAAGCCCCCTTGTTTTTACAAGATTGACATTTTAATTTGTATATTTCAAAATTACCAGTTACTTAACAATTTATCAGTGAAATCTATGCTTGTGAAATTTAGCATTTATAGGCTACTGGTGGAAATGCATTTCAAATGAAATGCTCTTAATATTCAGATTTATCAAGTTTAGATATATTCTATCTTGAAAAGGACACGTTATTTTCACCTACATTTGAAATGTCAAATTTTCTGGTTACACAAATTAACATAAGTAAAAAAACCCTTTGTTACAAAATGTGACAACTTATAAACAACCACTTACAAAAATCAAACCACACAGAAAAACATCTTTTACATATAATGCACCTTTTCATTTTGTTAGAACCTCTGTTCATGTTCATAATTAGGGAAAAACAATAACAAAGTAAACTTATATGCCACAATGTGTACTTTTTGTGCTGAGGACCAAACACAGGGTGGATTCCCGCTAAGCACGCGCTTTACACCACTGACCTGTTTCTCCTCAGACAAACACACACCTTTCTACCCACAGATCTTTAATGTCTGTGTGAATTGGTTAAGCATTATCAATCCCCAAGGTCTGTAGATAAACTGACCCCTGGTTAAAAACCAATTAACAATTTAAAATCTAAGCTGAATACAGTTACATCAATGGGCAGTAAACTTTACAACATTACATAAAGTCTAGTTTTCATAAATGAAAACTCTACAACTGGAACCTTAAGGGAAATCCGATCAGTATACATACAACGTGAATAAATGGGCACAGTCTATCATGGTGTTCATCCCATGCAAGTCTGAAGTACTGTTAAATGTCGTCCTTTACAGACTTGGGCTGATGATGCATGTAGTATGCAGTCAAGGTGAATTGCAAGTCTGAGTTTTTCAGAGGGCTTTGCTGATGCCGGTGTTGTGCATGATGAAGTGTAGAGTCAGCCTGCCGGAGTCCTCTAGCCTTCTGAATGCCTCGTCCAGCTTGGGGGAAAGTCCTTTCCATAGAGAAGCAGTGTGCAAGTCTGCAGTTTGTAAGGAATATTCTGAATCAGTTTCCTCTCCTCCAAAGAGAGAGAGCTGCTTGGAGAAATGCAAGTCCTTGAACTGCGGGCGTGCCTGTATGTGAGGGCTCCTTGTTGAACTAAATATAAATAAGCTCAGCAGGTACCAGTAGGGGGCACTAATGTCCAAGGTTAATTTCCAGCATTGTAACAAAAGCATTCAGCAACAAGATTTTCATTTTAATTAACTAGCTCATCTCAGAAAAAAAAGAATGCGACTGCTTGTAAAGTTTCTCAGCAGATCTCAGTACATTCTAAAATTCGTAAAATACCTACCTCGTCTTCCCAAATAAGGTTTAGTGTAGTCCCAACTGTCATTGTCATTCCTAATAACATTTAGACGAGTTGGCTGTGGAAAGTGAAGATACGTAAGTTTAAATTCAATACCCAAGTATAAATATTCCTTTGGTAGACTGTTGAAAAGAAATGCTTACCCTTGCATATTCAATTTTTAGTGTGCAACATCCGGCATATATATCAGCTCCATTGAGTGCTGCTTTAGCCTTCTGGGCGCAAAGGACTGACTCAAACGTAAGGCTTCATTAAGGAAATGTAGGCTGAAGAATTCCTAAATTTAGTTGTGCTTCACTCCTAATGAACTAAAAAGATAACCAACACTGTGTTTCTGAGAATGTTTTCCCAAATAAAATTTCTAAGTAAATCTTTATTTAATAAAGATTTTAAAGATTGAGGATAACACAAAATATAACATGACCAACATACCCACATTAATCCTTCCAAATCACTAGAAGGTCTATAAAGTAGAGAATGAAGTAGGTTCTATCCCCCTAGTGAAGGGCAATCTATAACTATGAAACAGAAAATTATTTTACTCTAAAGAACAGGGCCAAGGAAGTAACACATTGGTCAGAGTGCTTGGACGAGTGCGTGGAGCCAATGGACTCAACCTTCAGTACTTTAGGGGACTATTTTATGGTACAAAGTTATCAAAATAGTAAAATTCCCTATAAGTACTAGAGTTTCATCTTTTAAGCAGGGCACAGTGGTATACACTTTTTTTTAAAAAAAGATGTGGAACCTGGCAAGGTTGCCTCTTTTTTTTTTTTTTTTAAATTCATAGATTTATTTGTTTTATGCATGTGAATACACTGTTGCTGTCTTCAGGCACACCAGAAGAAGGCATCTGATCCCACTACAGATGGTTGTGAGCCACCATGTGGTTGCTGGGAATTGAACTCTGGAAGGGTAGTCAGTGCTCTTAACCACTAAGCCATCTCTCCAGCCCAGTGGTGCACACTTTTAATCTCAGTACTCAGAAATGGCCCATCTCTGAACTAATGGCCAGTCAGAGTTACACAAGACCCTATCTCAAAATAAGACAACAAACAAACTTAAAGACTGCTCTAAGATGAAAATACAACACTTGCCTAAAAATGCTCAAGAAGAAAAAAAAAAGATATCAATATGAATTACAAACAGTTCTATACATCAGTAACACATTTACAAATAAAGGATATTCAACCATTGCTTGTATCCCATTTCTCTTGAAGATAACAATGCGCTGTACTTTTCCAACAGGGTTGCATACAGTATAAAGAACATCCTATGAAGAAAAAAAAAGTATATTTATTCATTTTTTATATTTAGAAAAACATTAAAATTATATTCCATTTTGTTTTATCTAAAAAGTAAAACTTTACTAGACATCATTTCTCTTAATTACTAAACTTTTCAAAAGAGGATCTCATTTGCTTCTAATGCTGTGACCCTTTAACACAGTTTCTCACACTGTGTTGACTCCCAACCATAACATTATTTCATTGCTGCTTCATATCTGTAATTTTGCTACTGTTGAGAATCACAATGTAAATCTCTGATATGCGACCCTGTGAAAGACCGGGAACCACTGGGCTAGATAGAGGCAGCTCAGACCCTGGCTGGGTTTCCAGCAACACAGCAGCCAACAGCCATCTGTAGCTCCAGGTCTGGGGGATTTATGCTGCTCTCTTATGGCTCAAGGGGACTACACACATTTGGTGAACAGACATACATGCAGGCAAAACACCCATACACAAGAAATAAAAATAAATATTAAAAAAATTATCTAAGCATGTTGCTGCACATCTTAAATTCTAGCACCTGGGAAGCAAAGGCAGGCAGATCTCTTTAAGTTCCAAACCAAACTGGTCTACATAGCAAGCTTCAGGCCAGCCAGGGCTACATAATGAAAATGTGTCTCAAAACAAAGGAAAACAACAAAAACAAAAACTAGTTGGCAGATAAGAAATCTATAGGCAAGTTGTTATCGAGGCAGCTTGTTCTACTGAAATACATACCACTGTAATTGGATAAAGAGGATTCTGAATAGAGAGCAAGAGGACTTTGTTGCCCCCTGATGGATCATCGGTATTTCCTGGCCGCGTGATTCTTTTACTTGTAGAATAGTTGAAGAAAGCCTGTTGGCCAGCAATGTACACAGGCACATCTGCAGCAAATGTCACACAGTCTTTGGCACTATCTATATTTTCAAACTCCACGAGAGCCTGTCGTTTAAATGGCATCATCATCACATAGCTGAAAAGGAAGAAATATCAAAATACAACATCATTCTCAGTCAAGTAAAAGCAGATTTTAATCTCCTCGAAGGAAAGCTTATTTATCTCATACCCTACTCAATCAAGCCCAATCCCATTACCAATCACTAATACCCCTCCTGCAAAGCAATTAGAAAACATCAAGACACAGAAACTAAAATAAAACTCCAGAGCCAGCAAGCAAAACCCATATTAAACATCAGGAACAGCTGGGTATGGGAGCACAGCTGTAATCTCAGCACTTCAAAGTGAAGAAGGCAGAAGGCAGAAGTTCACAGCCAGGCAGTCTCAAGAAAAGAAAAGGAATATCAGAAACACCCACACAGCAGTAACTAAGAATTAATTGTTTGTATATTATTTTATTAAAAACAGATAATTAGAAGCAACCACAGATTGACCAAAGTTCATAAAGTAATTTACCCCTGAACAGTCCATGAAAACGCGTTTAAGAGAAGAACTCAATCATCATGGCTTAACCATGAGCAGGAGGATGAGGTATCTACTTTTCAATGCATTCCTTTGAGGAGGTAATATATTTTAATAGATAAAATGAATGTCAAATGGAGAGATCCCAGCACTCAAGAGGCCAAAGCCAGGAATATCTCTGTTGATTTGAGGTCAGCCTGGTCTACACAGTGAGTTCCTGACCAACCAGGGCTACAGTAAGACCCTGTCTTAAAAAAAGAAGGAAGAAAAAGAAAACTCCAATCAACATGGTTTAATCATATCAAAAAACAAACACATCAAGCCAGGCAGGCAAACTACTCTGCTTAAGAGATAGCCAGGACCCACAGCTTGTTAGAAACTGACAAACAGTGCCGTGTTAGTAAAAAACGAAACAACACACCCACACATCAAGCCACTGCCTTCTTCATTTATAAAAACTGGAGAATTATCAACAAGACTGCCTAGCAAGCAGTCTGGGGCACTACAGGATCTCACTACATAGCTATTACTTTGTTTTCTTCAGAGCTTGCCACACCCAACCTTATATCCTCAGAAGACAGAAGCAGAGCCTAGCACAGAGCATGTTATTAAGTATATGTGTTGACTTAGGAGGCTAGCTAGTTATCCCCACCCACATCACTAAAAATTGAACAGTGAAAACAGATCTTGGATTTAAAACTATAGCAACTGTAAGTACAGCTGTAAGTAAGAAGTATTTCTTATAGAAATAAATTCCTCAATAAAGTTTTGAAGTTTTTTTATATGTAAAAAATATAAACTCTGGAATCAGGTCTGTTTTTTTTTTAAAGGGTGGTGGCAGTGGTGGTGAAATGGCTCTGCAATTCAGAGCACTTAGTACTCTCGCAGAAGACCAGGGTTCATTCCCAGCACCCACATGGTGAGTCACAATCACCTGTAACCCCAGTTCCTGGGAATGCAGCACCCTCTTTTAGGACCTCTGTGGAAACCATAAATACACACGCAAACAAAACACTCATACACATTAACAAGTCGAAAAGAGAATAAATGTTGTCTCTCATATGATACATAAATGATGATGCAAGTTAAAAATGTCCCCATGGGCTGGTGAGATGGCTCAGTGGGTAAGAGCACCCGACTGCTCTTCCGAAGGTCCAGAGTTCAAATCCCAGCAACCACATGGTGGCTCACAACCATCTGTAACGAGATCTGGCGCCCTCTTCTGGAATGTCTGAAGACAGCTACAGTGTACTTACATATAATAATAAAATAAATCTTAAAAAAAAATTAAAAAAAAAAATTAAAATGCCCCCTTAGAAACACAGAAAATTAAATAATAAAACGACAAAAGGTACTGTCCTATTATAGATTTGGTCATAATAAATCTGCTTGCTAGCTGGGTGTAGTGGCACACACTTTTGATCCCAGCATTCAGAAGGCAGAGGCAGATGGAGTTCCTTGGGTTCCGGGCCATCCTGGTCTACACAGCAAGTTCCAGGATAGCCAGGGATGCATAGAGAGACCCTGCCTCCTAAAAAGAAAAAGTTTCTCTACCCAAAATAAGACATTAACTAGACACAAACTCAAGGAGTTACCAGACAGTGACTTTGTATGAAGACAAGAAGAGAATTTAAATGGTACCGACATTTCAACATATGCTTCATCAGCCTGGTGAACATTTTTTTTTAATCTTTAAAAAGAATTAATGAGAAAGGCCAAACAAAAAGAAACACAAAAGAGCATGAGGAGTCAATATTTCCAACTCAATTCCATAAAACCTTTTATCTACAAACTTGTTGAATGGCATCAAACCAAGCACCTATACATCACCCCAGGGAGGCTAAAAACAAGTGTAAGGCTCAGTGGCAGTGTCTGCTTAGCACGTACAGGATGTACAAAGGCCTGAGCTCAATCTCTAGCACCGGAACACAAAACGTACTAACAAGCTTCGAAATCTCCAAAGGTGGGGCTGGCGAGACCTCTCCTTGAAGGGTACATCTAAGTCCTAGGGCTGAGTTTAACCCCTGGGTCCCACAAGGTAGAGAGACTTGGCTCGAGGGAGTCTTCTCACCTCCACACACTATAAGGAAATGTAAAAAAAAAAAAAACAAAAAACGGGCGGGGGGGGGGGGAGCAGGGGGGGTTCCAAACATGGCAGACACCTATAGTCCTAGCACTCAACAGGCTGAGATGGGATAAATACAAGTTCCAAGTTGGCCCTCCTTTGGGAGGAGTGCCCCCTCTCAAATAAAAAAAAAAAAAAAAAAGAAAAAAGAAAAGAAAGAAAGAAAAAAGAAAAAAGGGGGATAAAGGGTTCTTTCCACAGAAGAGCACACACAGGCAAACAACACATACAAGCAACTCAGCGCTCAAGCGAGGCTCGCCCTCCCATATTATCTTCAGTGTCTATGAGGTCCCCACTCTCCTTACCATATTGTCCCAAATTTCTCCAGTGCCTCCACAAGGTCAGCTTCCACAACAGATTCACAGAGCCCTCGAACATGGACAACAGGGGAAACAGAAACCTTATGATGACTTCCACCTCCCTCCTAGGGAAGAGAAAACAATTTCCAATTAACTTCAAAAGGCTAAACTCCATTTGTCAGTAAATTCAACTCTACATTATAAAGCAAGCACATACACACATTAAAAAAAGAAAGAAAGAAAGATACCAAATTACAAGTTAGCAGAAGGACCTGAAAATAAATTGAAATTTGATTTGAAATTTTTATTTCTAGTAAGCCCCTACACACACACCCAGCCCTACAAGCTTTGGTTTTTCAAGGCAGGGTTTCTCTGTATAGACCAGGTTGGTCTCAAACTCTGGAATATGCCTGGCTCTGAAATTTTCATTTCTAAAAAAGAAAGATCTTGGGCTGTGCCTGGTCTGGCAGGCACCATGTGTGCATCCCGCAATGATTGGCGCTGTGCGCACTCCATGCACGAATTCTCAGCCAAGGACATCAACGGGCACATGGTCTGCCTGGAAAGTACAGGGGTTTAATGTGCATCATCACCAGCGTGGCCTCGCACTGAGGCAAAACCGATGTAAACTATACTCAGAGCTAGTCGATCTGCGTGCCCGATATGCTGAGCGTGGTTTACGAATCCTGGCCTTCCCCTGCAACCAGTTCGGGAGGCAGGAGCCAGGAAGTAATCAAGAAATCAAGGAGTTTGCAGCCGGCTACGATGTTAAGTTTGACATGTACAGCAAGATCTGTGTAAATGGGGACGATGCCCACCCACTGTGGAAATGGATGAAAGTCCTGCCCAAGGGCAGGGGCATGCTGGGAAATGCCATCAAATGGAACTTTACCAAGTTTCTCATCGGTAAGAACGGCTGCAGGCTGCGTGGTGAAGCACTACGGTCCCATGGAGGAGCCCCAGCTGATAGAGGACCTGCCGTGCTATCTTTAGCCCTACAAGTGTGAACACCCCTGCCCTGTGACCCCTGGAGCCTTCCACCCCGGCACTCATGACGGTCTGCCTAAAAACCAGCCCGCTGGTGAGGCAGTCCTGAGGACCTGGCGTGCATCTCCGCTGGAGGAAGGTCCAGCGCTTCACCCTGGCTGCCTTGTGGGAATAAAATGTAGAAAGAAAGAAAGAAAGAAAGAAAGAAAGAAAGAAAGAAAGAAAGAAAGAAAGAAAGAAAGAAAGAAAGAAAGAAAGAAAGAAAGAAAGAAAGGGAAAGGAAAGGAAAGGAAAGGAAAGGAAAGGAAAGGAAAGGAAAGGAAAGGAAAGGAAAGGAAAGGAAAGGAAAGGAAAGGAAAGGAAAGATCTTGAGATAGCAGGTTTTAGCTTGATGGGTAAAAGGCACTTGACTTGCCACCGCACCTAGAACCACCCATCCCCTAGATGTCCGATACCTAGAACCCATACAGTAGTGGAAGGAGGGAACTATGTGCACAAATACATACATCTCTTTAAGAAGTGCTCAAGCCTGGAAGGGACATGTGGTGACAGGCAATGTTTTATTTACTGAAGTAAGTGGTGGGCTCATGAGTGATGTTTTTCTTTTTTCTTTTTTTTTTTTTTTTTTCTTTTGGTTTTTCGAGACAGGGTTTCTCTGTGTAGCCCTGGCTGTCCTGGAACTCACTTTGTAGACCAGGCTGGCCTCGAACTCAGAAATCCGCCTGCCTCTGCCTCCCAAGTGCTGGGATTAAAGGCGTGCGCCACCACGCCCGGCTGAGTGATGTTTTTCATACCTTTTTGTTTTTCGTAATATATTAGCTAGACCCTCTCCCCCTTAAACTTGAAGAAACAGGGTTGTGAGTATCACAATACTTCATCCTTAATTAGCTCAACATTCCAAATAATGATGATCTATCTTTTACATAACCTTTGACATCTTCATGAGACAAAAATTAGTCAGTGAGGTAAACCTAACAGTGTGTTTTCATATTTTTCCAACTGTCTATCATATTGGATCTAACTGCACTTTTTAGTCTATTATAAAATTCACCTTCTGAATTCACCTTTTGTGTCTCTAGAATCTCCTCCCTCTTACTGTATCTTGGCAGTAACTTTTGAAGAGGCCTCTTAGCTTTGTCCATTTCTCTCTAAGAATTGCCCATCATGAATATTAACTATGACGAATACAGTACAAAAAAGATGGCCAGTTTTCAAGTTGATCTTTCTCACAAAAATGGATTACAGAAATTTTTAAAAATCCCTCAGAAGAGTTTACTTACTATGTACAGGAAGTCATTCCCTAAAAGCTAAGGGACAAAATGTTACTGCCTTGATTTGGTCTACATATTATATACAAATCACAACTCTGTGGCCCACAAATACGTACCAATATTGTGTCAAGGAAAAAATTTAAAACAACTTATAAAAGAAAAACTAGAGATACTAAATATAATATAGTATCTGGAAGAAAGGTGATTTTCTCAATCTCAAGGCAAAAAATGTCATACTCCGCGCACGCCCTTATTCCCACTCAATCTATGATCCGTACATTATCTACCTTGGTACTTCTCTAACTTTAATTACATACCCAGACATCCTGCTGTTTGAGACAGGGTCTTACGATGTAGCCCTGGCTAGCCCAGAACTCATTAACCTTATTTCTGGGGAATATGCTACTCTGACATACCCATCTTTAACACAAAAACTTTCTTTTTCTTTTTTCTTTTTTTTTTTCCATTTTTTGATTTTTTGAGACAAGGTTTCTCTGTGTAGCCTTGGCTGTCCTGGAACTCACTCTGTAGACCAGGCTGCCCTCAAACTCAGAAATCCACCTGCCTCTGCCTCCCAAGTCCTGGGATTATAGGTATGTGCCACCACGCCCGGCTCACAAAAACTTTCTATCATTCACTTTAAAACAACTAAATTTCCAGTTATTTGTTATTTCCAACTGAAAAGCTGACAATTCATCTTTTAAAAATGTATTTCTACCACTCTCCCCAAGGCTGTTTTTTCTATCCTCTATTCTACCCCATAACTTTTTAAAAATAAGCTCTCATATATCCAAGGCTAGCTTCAAACTTGCTGTGTAGAAGAAAATGACCTTGAACTTCTGATCTTCATGCTAAGATTATAGGTATGCATCAAAACACCCTGTACATGCAGTATAGGAAACCAAACCCAGTTCCACACAAACAGGGCAAGCACAAATCTAGCTACATCCCCACTCTTCTTACATCACCATTTTCTCTGTTACAAGGCTGTGATAAGAAATCTGAACTCTGCTGCAGTACACAGCCTTTTCCCTATCCCTAAAATCAGGCAGGCAGGCAGGCAGGCAGGCAGCTGTGACACCGAGGAATACTACACTTCTCTCATGCTAGGCAAGCCTCTACTGCTGAGTCTTACACCATTATCCTGGTTCCTGATTTTTAAACTAGTTGGTAAATGATTACTGACAATCCCTACCTATACACCAACTAAACTGGATATGGTAGCAAACACCCACAACCCCGTCACTCATAGCACCAGCATCCACGGTTCAAGGCCAGGCTATGCACCTATCAATACTTGTAGCATGACTTCTCCAGCTTAAGAAATCATTTTTAAGTCTTTCCTGATCTCCTACAGCAGTTTTTTTTTTTGTTTTGGTCTGGTTTTTTACAATTGTCAATCCCTTCTTTGGACAAATTGGGTCAAACTCTAAGGGAGGGACGCTCAGTGGGTCCTCACTAACAGGCTCAGGACTGTCTGTCTGGTCATACTCATGCTAACCAACAGCCACTCAAGGGCAGTCTCAGGACAAATTCTCACAAGCCAAACAAACTTTTTTTTTTCAATATGGCTACAGTCTTCCATTTGGAAATCTTGGTCCATTTTACTGTTTCACTACCTTATGAGTCTACTCACTGAAATGTGAAAACTCCAATTACCTTATTAGGAAACAAGTTAACTAACTTATATGATTTCTGGCTGTCTGGGAATCTTCTTTCCTTTTGGGACTTTCTATTTGGGCAATTTTGTAGTTACTGTTATTTGGGCAGTATCTTAGAGCCCAGGCTAGCCTCAAATTCATTATGCAGCTAAGGCTAGCCTTTAACTAGTGATTATCCTGCCCCTTCCCAACTGCTACGGTATTCCTGACCTTTCTTGGCTTTCTGAGATGGCTCTGTAGCCCAGACTAACCTCTAGCCTCCGTCCACTTAGAAGTATCAAAATTCCTGGGATTACAGACATGTGCCACTGTACCTGGCTCTTAGCTTTGGTTTTAAATACTACTTCACCATATTGTCCAGCCTGGTTTTGATCTCTTAGACTCCTGCTATCCCCCAGACTTTTAACCTCCTGAGTAGCTAGACTATAACTGCCTGGCTGCCACTCAATCTTTGATTTGTCTGTTTACTCACTAGTGGAATACAGTACTTGAAAAACTTGATCTTCAAAATGACACTCTACCTTAATTTACTTTTGGTAAATAAATTGTTTTGGTAAGTGAAGCCATCACATATGAAGGTCCAGTTTCTTAAAATTAAAAAAGATATAGAAACAATAAGCTTGAAGATTAGGTCTGCTAAATTTAAGATAGTATGTCTGCTACTTATGGGGCCCAGAGAGATGGCTTAGCACTGCTGCTTCTAAAGAGGACCCAGGTTCAGTTTCCAGTGACATATGGTGTCTCACAACCATCTGTAACTCCAATTCCAGGGACTCAGTGGCCTTCTTCTGACCTCCATAGGCACTAGGCATGTACAGTGACAGGCAGACAAATACACAATAAAAAATAAATTGGTAAGGCACTGTGGCACACAGGAGGCAGAGGCAGTGGATCAAGTCCCAGGTCAGTCAAGGCTATACAGTGAGACCGTCTCAAAAATAAATTTTAAAAATCATATGCCCTTTATTCCACAAGAATGAAGTAACTATAAAACACGGCATGAACCTTCATAATGAAGCTTTGTGCAAGAGTGAAACCAAATGAATCAAACACCCTGGGAGTTTTGCTCTATGAAAAGTACAGTAGACCATGAAAGGCTAACTTATTTGTCCAATCCAAACCATTCAAATCAATCAATCTCAATCCTACCACCTCCCCTTCTCCTTCTCTTCCTCCTCTCCTTTCCCTCCCACTTCCCCTCCTCTCTCCAGAGTCTTGTTCAAGTGAGCTCCACAGCAATGCTCCCCACGTACTGGAATTACAGGTATGCACCAAACCCAGCCTTCATACTTCTTCAAACACTGACACCACTGCTACCACTTACTCAGGTTCTTCTTGAAACTTAGTTATTAAATCAAGAAAAGTCAAGAGTATGAATCCTTTAAATCTTTTCACTTCACAAATTTCCAATTAGAGTTAAATAGATAGATCATTACTGTGCCTAATCTGCATTTATTCTAACAGTTTGACTACAGATGTATTTATTTCTTCTATAGGCTAAGGACCACTTAAGTTGAGCTAAACTCTTCAATTAAATATAAACTGTATTTCAACATGATGAAGTACTAGACTCTATACCTTAATTATATACAATGTTTCATAGCTGCAATGGTTTCAAAATGGTACTGAAAATTACAAGGAAAAAATTTTGAAAAGGGGGGGTTCAAGAGATGGCTCAGAACTAATTAATGCAGCTTTTTTAAAAAAAGTATTTTTTTTTGTATGTTAGTACACTAGCTATCTTCAGACACACCAAAAGAAACGTCGGATCTTATTACAGATGGTTGTGAGCCACCATGTGGTTGCTGGGAATTGAACTCAGGACCTGTGGAAGAGCAGTAAGTGCTCTTAGCCACTGAGCCATCTCTCCAGCCCTAATGCAGCTTTTAAATGTCCAAGACAGGAACAATGTATGAGTTATAATAAATTCAAATTGCTGTTCATCTCTCTGTGTGCTCTTCCAAAGGACCCAGGTTCAATTCCCAGCACCCACATAGCAGCTCATAACTGTCTATAACGGAGCTTCAAGTGATCTGACATCCTCACACAGGCATACACAAAGGCAAAAATATCAACGTACATAAAATAAAAATAAATCTTTATAAAATGTTTGAAAATGGAAAAACATGAGCCTTCATTACACTTCACATTAGCCTATCAATTCGACTGTTAAATTTACAAATTATTGGGGAGGAGGGTCGATAGGGTCAGAAACAATTTCACATGCTAGTCAAGTAACCCACCGCTAACATCAAGCTACAGCCCTCGCTCTAGCTAAACAGCAAAATGAGAGCAGCTTGCCTTAACCACAGCGAGATGAACAACCATTTGAATTTATAACTACACACATTAGTTCCTGTCTTGGACATTTAAAAGCTGCATTAGGGTTGGAGAGATGGCTTAGTGGCTAAGAGTATTGACTGCTCTTCCAGAGGTCCTGAGTTCAATTCCCAGCAACCACATGGTGGCTCACAACCATCTGTAATGGGATCTGATGCCCTCTTCTGGTGCGTCTGAAGACAACTAATGTACTAACATACATAAAATAAATAAAATCTTTTTTAAAAGCTGCGTGGATTAATTAACTTCAGCTTCACGTAAGGAAAGCATGTACAGTCCAACGTTCATATTTTACAGACTAAGAAATCTTTCTCGAGGTCACAAAAACTATATGCTAAAACTAGACTCCTGACCATGACCAATGCCAGCCACTTCCACTGCTTGACTTACGTTACTCACTAGCATTCAAAAATAACGTTAACTATTTTTGAAACAAAATTTGTGTGTGTGTGAACACATGTATATGTGTGTGCACACCAAGTAGTTCATATACAAGTCAGGACACCGTCTACCATAAGGGCTCTGGCAACTGAAACTGTAGGTTTTCAGGCGTTAGCAAGCACTTTTCCCCACTGAGCCATCCGTCTCTCCTGCCAACTGCTTTAAGAATCTTTCCAAGACACTTAAGAGTCATTTCATAGTGTTGCACAAACAACCAAGGCTTTTGGCAAAACATCTTTTGTAACATTCCTATTTCTAAATCTTACAATATTTGATTATGATCTTAAGAATCCCTAAGAAAATCATCTCCTTTATTCATACTTCCAAGTTATATTCTGAGGATCTCAAAAAGCTTGACAGAAAAATCCAAATAACTGCAAGGAACCAATGCTTGACCTTGACCAGAAGAAGGCCAAGAACCAGTTGTGTCCGTAAAGTGACAACAAGAAAAAAAGACTCCTTTAAAAAAAGATATGGTCAAATTTACCCATCACATTTTACTTTTCTAATTATCCGAATTTTTACATAAAAATTCCCACTGGGCCAGTGAGGTGGCTCAGGTGGTGAATGTCTGCCAGGACTCACAGGATTGGAAGTAGCTGTGTCCTTTGACCTCCACACTCGCCTGCATGCTCCAAAGCACACAACACAAATGACTAATTTTTTTTTTATTATTACTCAAACAGGAGCTGAAGAAAGAGCTCATCCAAAAAGCACACAGTGCTCTTGCAAAGTGAGCCCAAGAGTTTGACTCCCAGCACTGGAATCTGGTGAGTCGCAATGAAACTACCTGTAACTCTACCTCTAGGGAGTACTAAAACCTTACGAGGCTGTCATGGGTACTTGCTGTGAACCCATACATGTAACTAATTTTTTTTTTTTTAATTTAAGCTAGACCAATAAAAATTCGAACTTTTGAAAGATAAGCGGCTTCCGATTAAAAAGGGTTGGAACACCTTAATTTTTGAAAGATGTGCATAACTTCGTCAACTTCTTCTAAGACTTGTTCTCAAATGTATTAAATGTTTAAATAATATCTTAAGTCGTCAAGACCATTTAAAGGCCCCCAAAAGAGTCAAAATCGTTCGGATTGGTTTGTTTCCTTAAAGTCTCCAGGGAACCTTTAGTTGTGGGTTGCGCTGTCCACATTCCTCCAGCCTCCGGCTAAACGTTTCTGATAAAGGAGGATTCAAGGAATGTGTGACTGAATTCCCACAGCTCTGCATTCATTTCCTTCTGTGGGGGACAAACTTGAAGTACATTACCAATGGAGAACTCTCGTCATCTTAACACCTTTTATTTGACAGCAGGGACACACACACACACACTTAGATCACCTGCCCACACATTTCTGTAACAGGAAACTGTCTTGGTCATTGCCTGGCCTGAATGAACCTCATGCCCACAAAGCCTTTTCGATAGAAAGATGTTAAACTAGCGAGGGCTAAACTACGGGGAGAGCACGAGGGCGCAATTTGTCATTTCATCGCGGCTTCCACGGAGACGAGGCCACGAGAGCCTTCCCGTTATGGTTGCCCAGCGTGAGGATGCTGCGGGTCGGGGAGGCCGGGTCCCCAGCACAGCCTCGGAGTTGCTCAACTAACAAAGAGCGGATCCCGCCGAGGGCGCGCGGGCAGCCTCCCGGAGCGGAAGCGACACCCGCCCGCCCCCGCCGCCCCCACCCCGCTTACCCTCCCCAAGTTCAGGGCCCGGACTCCGGGAGACCCGGCACCCCAAGCCCACCCAAAGCCGGCATTCGGGATTCGGGGAGCGTGGGCAATAAAGAAAAGAATCAGCCCGAGTCGCCAGCGCCGCGCTCGGCGTGCACGCAGCGGCAAAGGCGGCCAGGCCGAACCCCCGCCGCCGGGCCCTGCTGGAGGGACGCGGCGCGGCGCCGCGCTTTGTTACCGTGGACAGGGGCATGCTCCGAGGGCCACCGCCACCACCGCCGCTGCCGCCTTCGTCGCCGCCGCTCCCTCCCTCATCGCCGTCTCCTTCGTCGCCTTCGTCGCCGTCGCCTTCTTCTCCACCTTCGCCTTCCTCGCCGTCGCCGCCGCCGCCGCCGCCGCCGCTGCCTCCGTCTCCGTCGCCTCCGTCGGCTCCGCCGCTGTCGCTATCGCTCTCCGCCTGAGGCGTCGCTTCCTGGCGATTCTCGCTCTCCTCGGCCGAGTAGACGATCTCTCCCTCCTCGGTCTTGAGGCGCTTGGCCTGGCTCTCGAACTCCCGGTCCTCCTCGTACGTCTCCTCCTTGGGGGAGGAGGAGGAGGTGGAGGACATGGCGGCGGCGGTGGGGACGGCGCGGGAGACGGGCCTCAGATGTCGCCGATCGGTCCCCGCCGCGGGCTGCGCCTCTTCGGCGCGGGTCTGAACGGGCCCGGCGTCCTCCGCGGCGCGCTCCAGGAGCCCGTGACTGAGAAGAGAGCGCGGGCTGAGGGGACGCTTCCCTTTATCTCCCAGCCAGCCTCCAGCCTCTCCCTCCGCCAGCTTCGCGGCTCCCAGCCCCGGGGGGGACGCGAAAGTAAGGATGGGGCCGGGCCGTGGCTTCCGGTCTTCCCTCCTCCCTGATCCGCTCCCCGCCGCTCAGGCGGAGCCTCCACCCCGCCTTGACTGCCGCCGGGCGGGATGGGATCCAGGGCCCTAGAGTTTCCGCCCCCTTGCCGAACTTACGCCTCCTATTGGAAGAGGGAAAGTCGATCTGGCTTCCAATTGGCTGGAAGAACTGCTCGTCAGAATCCCAGCCTGATCCCTCGCTAGGCTCCGGTCTGGACCGTGCAACGCCCGCTGCGCGCGGTTCCGCAGCGGTTGCAGCCCCGCGGCGGTTAGCGCTGTTAGGCCCTGGCCGCCGCTGAGATACCGGGTGAATGTGACGAGCCGGCGGTGCGTTCGGCAGAGTCGGAGCTGTGGGTGTTAACCGCCTTCCCGCTAATTTGAATGCTTTTCTTCTTCCTTTTAAAAAGATGAGGGAGACCTGGAGAATCTTTAAAAAGATGAGGGAAACCTGGAGAATCTCCGCACACCTAACCACACACAGTCCCCCAAAGCGCGTGGACTCTGCGCCGCTAACTAAACAGAACAGCCGTTAGCGGTTACTGACGGTGACGAGCCAGCGAGATGATGCACACAGGTCTGCGCAGGGCATAGGTGATCTGCAAACCGGACCTATTGCTGCAGACATACCTATCCAAGCCCCTGCTGCAGTTACATATTCTCAACCTTCGTCTAAAAACCCCTATTCTCACTGTTCTGAATGATCCTCTTCATTTTCCAAAATAGGAAACTATCACAATCCTGTTGGTCCCCAGCCCACAACTCACTTCCTCTGTGAAGCCTAAAGACTGTTTTAAGGTTTTCAGCTGTTTCTATTTGAAAAAGGCCTTTGGATAACTAAAGGTGTTGTTTTAAAACAAAACAAAACTGGGCGTGCTTAAGGGCAGGAACTGTGTTCATTTTTATAATCTAGTTCCAGTACAGTTCACCCCAACCCAATCCACCCATGAATGGATTTCAGTGACCAACTTACTGGGTTGAAATTATGGTGTCTAGCTAGCAAGAAACCCACCGCGCCCTAAGTGCCCTGTTACTTTAAGCCTTGGAAAACTAAGATTCGTTCTGCGCACTTGTTTTGAATCTCTTCCTTTCCCAGTTGTGGGTTGTTCCCTCCTCTAGCCTGTCCCTCCCCGCCCTCCCCCCAAAGGCATTTCTTCCCCCAGAAAGATGTGTGATCGTGCTTTTAGCATATGTTGCTTTCTCCTTTATACTTTGCGTCGCTTGTCATTTTAGAATCCTAAGGAATCTAAGCGTTTCTGCAAACTGTACCAACGTGTGTGAGAGAGAGAGAGGCCGCTTGCAGAACTGAAAATTAGAAATATGTCTTTAAAATTAAGATAAAAGACTGTCGTGTACCGAAGAAGTATCAAAGAAGGAATTGCCGAGCTGGGGACAGATAAGGAAACATACTGAGCGAGAGCAAGTGCACCCGCAGTCAGAAAAACATTGCACCAGTTTTGCCCAAAAGTTTTTGTCTGAGTCAGATGTTCCATACAAATTGACAGTGCAAAAATTTCTGTGCAAGAAAAGTTCAGGTACAGAAGTTTTAAAAGCTAAGATCTAAAAGGCGTAGGTTTAGGGCTGGAGAGGTGGCTCAGCAGAGGCGGTGCAGCCCTCGGGGAAGCATAGGAGCTTCCCCATGAACCTAGGGATCCGAAGCTCTCCCTTCTGACACCTTCATAGTCGCCATGTCACTAAACAGTGTTTTGCAGGGACTGTCAAGATGGCCGCACCTGTCAAAATGGTGGCATCCGTTAAAACAAAGTGGGTGGGGGGAAAAAAAGCACCAATCCCTGAGCAGGAAAACCAGCCAATCCCTGAACTCCCTAAGATCAAGACTTGAAATCCTACCAATCACTGACTCTGGAAGTCTCCACCCTCCTAAGAAATCCTCTATGTGCCTGCCTTTTGTCCAATCCCCGCTGTCCTCTCCCAGGAGCAAAGAGGGCAGCCACCTCTGGACTCCTCTCTCCTCCCCCTGGATTCATCCTTCCAATAAATCTCCTTTATGAGATGTGCTTCCTGCTACGACTCTTTCATCGGAAGAGGCCAAGAAACAATGAAGAGAACAAGGGAGGGATGCAAAAAAGCAGAGTGCTGCTGGCTGGGACTCCTGAGCCCCTCAGGTCAGCAGGGGAGATGCTTCCCCAAGAGCTGCACCGCCTCTGCTGAGACTTCCTCTCAGCTGTGTGGTTCCTGAGCTCCTGTTTCTAGGGAGGCCCTTTCACTGGGCTACCTTCTCCCCTCAGAGCTGTGTGGTTTCTGGTCTATCTGAGCAGGAAGGCCAACATACCACGCATCCATGTTGTACACAGACATACATCCAGGCAAAACACACATAAAAATAAATGAATACATCTAAAAAATAAGTTTAAAAGCCTAGTTATCTTTAGCCTTTCTGTCCGTATGTATGTATGTATGTATTTTGTAGGAGCCCTAACTGGCCTGTAACTTTGTAGTTCAGTCCCTGCCTCCCTAGTCCTGGGATTAAAGCAAGTAGTACTAGTCCTCTCTTTGCCCATTTTATAGTACTTTTAGTATCAAAGACCAGGAAAGAAGGATAAATTAATTATAGCTTGTTTGCCAGGGAAATTTTCTTCTGGTGAAGTGTATAGTTCCCAACATATTTTTATTTCAAATCGTGGAGAGCTGGAAATGAAGCCACTGGCATGTGGTGGGCCCTCGGCTTGAGTGCCCAGACTACATTTTTTTTTTTTAATTAAAGATGGAAATGTAGAATTGGGAAATTAAATGTTTTGATTGTTTTTCTTTAAGATGGTTGTGCATGCCTTAATCCTAGCGCTCAGAAGCCAGAGGCAGGCAGATCTCCTTGAGTTCAAGGCCAACCTGGTCTAAATTCCAGGACAGCCAGGGCTATGTAGAAAGACCCTGTCTCAAACAAAATAAGATAGAGTTTGTTTGTTTTAGAGAGTTTGACTTTAAATATACAGTGCTGTCCTCAAACTCAAAATCTTCCTTGCTTTGCCTGTTAACTACCATGCCTGGCTGCTTTGAATTTTCATACGAAAGGTGAATTTAACAAATTATATTCACATAGGTTTATTGGGATTTATGTAAATTTTCTAAATACTTGTTAAAACATTTTCAATTTTCAAAGCCCTTAAAGCCAAATTAAAATGCAGGTCTCATGCTAAGTAGAAGTTACCTTTAAAAATTATAGTAAATTCTATAGCTGCAATTTACTGTTGGGGATGAATTAAATTTCCTTATACAAATTAAAATGGTTAATCTATAATCTATTCACACTTCCCAGAATTATACTGTTGGTATAAATTAGATAATGAATTACTATCAAGATAAGCAACTATAAATTAGGTCTACATGTCCATTGTAGTAACAGACACAGTCATTAAATCATTTTCATTAATGAGTAGCCCTGGCTCTGGAATCTGACTCCTTGGGTTCCAGTCCTAGAGAGAGAGCTAGGTTCATTTTGTGTGTGTGTTTTCTTTTGTTCTTGTTTTTGTTTTTTTGAGATAAAGTTTCTCTGTGTAGCCTTGGCTATCCTAGAACTCACTATGTAAACCAGGCTGGCCTTGAACCCAGAGAGATCGGCCTGCCTCTGCCTCCTAAGTGCTGGGATTAAAGGCGTGGGCCACCACTGCCCAGCTAAGAACCAGGTTTTTAACTGCACCTCTAAAGCAGGATTTTTGTTTTGTCTTAATGCTTTTCTGAAACTGCTTCATTACAGAATGGACAGAGGCCTCTGATAAAGAGTTTGTGACAGAATTTACCAACATGACCCTTTCAGTAGTTAGCACATGGAGTGGCACATAGGTGGTGATCATTATTGCATGTGAATAATTATATAAATACATACACACACACATGCTTATATCACTCAGGTATGTACTTGATTGTAAGGTTTAAAAAGCAGGGTCAAATAGTCCAAATTTAATTGTAATGCCCTCCCTCATTTGGGAGACTGAGGTATGATCTCATGTTTGAGGCCAACCCTTTGCTACTACAAACACAAAGAGTCCCTGTCACAGAATGCATACAAACCAAGTGAGAATGCAAGAACTAGCTTTCTAGCTTTCTAGCATCCTTATCACCTAGAATGTCTTTATTGTTGACATAGGTAGCAATGAGATTTAAAAGTGTAAGCAACATTTGGGGATGTGCTATGAAGGACTTTATGTTTCCCCAGACCTGCCCTAGCCCAATAAGTCTAGTGTGGATGCTGTATCCCCAAGGAGCTGAGACAGTGGAATTTCTTGGGTGCTGCCTACCCTACTCAACAATAGCCTAATTAGAGACTTGGAAAAGCAGCCAAAAGCCTAATACATAAGTGATCCCAGACATTCATGGCCTTGAAGAAGTTACTCCTGACCTTCTTGTCATTTCTGGCTACCAAGCACTGTATAATTTTTTTAGTCTCATGTCATTCAAATCATGTATCATATTAACTCATGATTTATTATTATTTAGTATCCTCTCGAATCCTTTCTTAGGAGATAGAGACGAGCTAGCTAGCTTTCCTTCTTTTATTACTTAGTTTTTTGAGACATGGCTTCCCCATATAGCTCTATCTGTCCTGTAATTTGCTCTGTAGACCAGGCTGGCCTCAAACTCAGAGATCTACCTGCCTCTCCCTCCTGAGTGCTGGGCTTATAGGCATCCATCACCACGCTTTCATCAAAGCACATATTGTTGCTGTCTGGATGTCTTTTCTACAACAAGCTGAAACATTTTCTCAGAGGTTAAACAGCTGTCTGATATCACATAACATTTTCTTGAAAACTATCACCATTTTCTGATCTTTACATCATTTGAAGTGGGGGCTACAAATTGTGGGGTTTTCATACCCAAAGTGAATTTCCAACACTGTTGCTATTTCACCTCCCACACAAAACTCTCATTTTATGTCTGAACTTCTATAAAAATTAAATAAGCCTTCATGCATACTTTACTGTGAGTCCCATTTCCAGAAGAGTGGAGCTGTAGAGATATTTTAGGTCAAGGCCCCATGCTTTGCAGGAAATCCGGCTCTTCAGAAACAATCCACTTATTTCTGCAAAATATTCTTGACTCCTTTACGGAGTTCTATTTCTAGGACCCTGCTGTTAGTTTGACAAAAATCACCTAGAACATGAATTGTAAACTTGTTTCCTTTACCAGACGGCTGGTTGGTTATGATGGAAAGTCACTGTTCAGGAAGAGTGCACCATACAGGAAGTACCCGAGGCAATATTAACTCCAAGTGTAGTCAAGTGTAACCACAGTGGTGTATGTGTGCTTTCGAGAGTTCTGCACATCTGTTTGGGTGCTCCAGCTCCCTCCACCGTATTTGGACTGTCTTCTCCCTCCCTCCCCCTCTCCCCCTCTCCCCTTCTCCCCTTCTCCCCCTCTCCCCCTCTCCCCTGAGAAAGGGCCATTTGACCCTCAAAGAGGTTGAGACACACAAGTTGAGAACTATCAGTGTACATTGTGAGTTCAGGACTATAATGTGGAACACTCTCAAAAAAACACACACACACACACACATGTATATGTATATGTATATGTATATGTATATGTATATGTATATGTATATGTATATGTATAAAATCAGGCAGGAGCCTTTACTTGAAAACAGATATGATTTAGTAAGACCAGTGGGCTATTGGACTTAACCTGTGCGGTCCAATATCACAACTAGCAGTCACATTTGCCATTTAAATTGATGGAAACGAACAAACAAACAAACAAACAAAAACCCCTTGACAGTCAACAGCTAGATCTTGCTAGCCACACATCAAGTGACCAAGAACACAAACACAAGAGGTTACAATGTCGGACAGAGCTGATAGAACAAGAACATGCGTACAAGAAATGACTGAGGTTCATATACCACATACAACATCACCTGACCCATAGTGTAGACCATGATGAGGTGCTTATTGTCCTAAATTAACCTCTTTATCTGGGTCAGGAAAAGGAAGTATATGAGGGCTGGGGATGTAGGGAAGTCGGGACAGAATTAGTCTAGCACGCAGGAAGCCCTGGATTAAATCCCCAAGCCCTGCACAGACCGTGCAGTGGGAAAAAGAACATAGACGCAATCCAAACATAGCTAGATGTTTGTTGATGAGTTGCCAGCAGGATGAACAATCTCTGCGCCAAATTTGAGATTGCTGTGGAGAGGTATGAGGAAGGACTTTTAAAGGGGGAAGCTGTGTAAAAAGACTCTCAATAAGCAAGCAGAAACTGGTTTATTCTGCCAAACTAAGTGACCCAAAGCAATCTTTGGGTATCTGCATAAGCAAATTACAGGGAAAAAAAAAAAAAACAGTCGTATCTTAACAAAAAGATAGCCATAGCTGTACATTTGGGGTGGGGTCACTGGCTCAGGTTTACTGGGAACTAGTAGGTTCCAGGGAGTCAGAGACAAACTGCTAGCAAGCACCAAGATGGATTCTAGCATAAAGTGGAGTTCTTTTAACCATTATACTTTGGCTACACAAAGCCATAGGGACTAGTCTGAGCTATGTGAGACCTTGCCCCTAACACCCCAAATTACATGAAACGATGGATTAAAAACTGAGCAAATTATGTGTGTTCAGGTATTTCAAAGACTGAAATAGAGTTTACTCTGTAACTATATTTAAAATGAGATAATATAAAAAGTATTCTATTTATTTAAGTAACTAAATAGAAGTGAACAAATGAAAGAAAAATGAATAGACATACAGATAGACATGGCCCCTTTTGTGCAGTAGATATATCAAAATGTGTGTGATTTAAGTTGGTAAAAAATAATTGGAATAAGCATATAAGGGGCATTTTTCTTTTTTCTTTTAATGTGTGTGAGTGTTTTGCCTGCATGCATGTCTGTGAATCATGCACATGTCTGGAGCTTACAGAGGCCAGAAAAGGGCCCCAGCACCAAATGCTCTGATAATGGAGTTACAGACAGTCATGAGCTGCCATGTGGGTGCTAGAAATCTAGCCTGGGTCCTCTGAAAGGGCAGCTAGTGCTATGGATTCTAGCATAAGGACGGTTAATTAAACCATCTCCCCAGCCCCCTAAGAGGCATTCTAACAAAACCAAGATGCCTGTTATGAATGTTTTCAGAAGTAAAAAAAAAAAAAGTCCTAGCATCTTTAATCACAGCACTCAGGAGGCAGAGGCAGGCAGATCTCTCTCTGAGTTTGAGGCCAACCTGGTCTACAGAGTAAGTTACAGGATATCAAGGGCTAACAGAGAAACCCTGTCTCAACAAAACAAAACAAAACAAGTAAAAAGTCCTTTAGGGCCAATGACTCATGGCTAGGCCTGACAACCTGAGTTCAATTCCCAGGATCACAGGGTACAAGAAGAGAACCGACCAAACTGTCCTCTGATATCCATACATGTATGCTTGCGTGCATGTGTATGCACGCACGCATGCACACACACACACACACACACACACAATTTTAATAGCCCCTTTCCATACCAGGTGAAGCACAGTCACAGTATAGTCCTTCACTGTGCACAAAACTGGTCTCATTTGACTCTCGTGAAAGTCTCTTAACAAGGGGGCAGAGGTAGATCTTAGGTCTCCATTTGGCAGGTGACATTTAGAATTTTTTTTCTTTCTAAATTCTCACCTGTTTTTCACTGTACTAATGTGAATTATTATGTGTGTGATCTATTTTTTTTCTTGGTTTTTTTTTTTTTTTTTTTTTTTTTTTTTGGTTTTTCGAGACAGGGTTTCTCTGTATAGCCCTGGCCCTGGCTGTCCTGGAACTCACTTTGTAGACCAGGCTGGCCTCGAACTCAGAGATCCGCCTGCCTCTGCCTCCCGAGTGCTGGGATTAAAGGCGTGTGCCACCACACCTGATGTGATCTATTTTTATTACACCAGAATTGGAACCCTTAATTTTTCTCCTCTCTCTCTGGGTGGAGCTACTTTCCCAGGAATATAATTTTTAAGCAATCTATAACTTTTGAAAGCTATTTTTATATATCTCCAGATAAAAATTTTATCTCAGTATCTTTTAGTAAAAGGACTTCAATCAATAAACATTTATTGAAGTATTGACAAGTACATTCATGGTCTTTTTTTTATTAGATATTTTCTTCATTTACATTTCAAATGCTATCCCCAAAGCTCCCTTTACCCTTCCCCCACCCTGCTCCCCAATACACCCACTCCCGTTGAAGTTGAAGTTTTATTTGGTTGCTATCCATGCAGGCAAAACACTTATAACACATAAAACAAATCATTCTTTTAAAAAACTTTCCCCTAAGGAAAATTTTCTTTGTCAAAGGGTATTAATTTTATGTCTCTTATAGTTTGTAGTAGTGAATAAATTAAAGCACTTTATGCTCTTTGTGGGTCGTGCTTCCAGCCACCTCCAGAGCACACTGGATTTTCAAATGAAAGACACACACAGACACACACACTAGCTTAATTTTGATAATGCCTTGACCAGATCAATGGTTGGGCACTTCTAAAGCTCCCCACAGCCAGCAAACACTCCCTTCTGGCATTCCTGACTTAGCATCTCCTAAATCTGTATTTTATCTTTGCTTCCTATGGTTCCTTCTGGGCCGCCCCCTATCTTACTGCCTAAGATGCTTCTGGACAATCCTTCAGGGACCGTGTGATGGTTTGTATATCCTTGGACCAGGGAGTGGCACCATTTGAAGGTGTGTGGCCTTGTTGGATTAGGTGTGACCTGGTTGGAATGGGTGTGTCACTGTGGGTGTGGGTATAAGATCCCCACCCTAGTTGCCTGGAAGTCAATCTTCCACTAGCAGCCTTTGGATGAAGACATAGAACTCTCAGCTCCTCCTGTGCCATTCCTGCCTAGATACTGCCATGCTCCCACCTTGATGATAATGGACTGAACCTCTGAACCTGTAAGCCAGCCCCAATTAAATGTTGTTTTTTATAAGACTTGCCTTGGTCATGGTGTCTGTTCACAGCAGTAAAACCCTAAGACAGACTGCTTTCCTTCTCACCTACATTTCAGCCATTACTCCCTCCTGCTCCTGCGCAGCATGGTCCGTCCTACCCTTCTCATGGCAGGCACCTCCTTCTTCCGCTCTTCCCCTGGGAACCTAGAAGTCCTACCTCTGTCATCCTGCTCAGCCAGTGACCATTGGTTCTTTATTGATCAATTAAAAACCAATTGGGGACAGAGGCCTTCAGCGTTTGGACCCGCAGATTCTCAATTTTGGGGGCCGAATTCGGACAAAGCATTAGAACCAATTCCCAACAATACTTTATACAGCAGAAACCTAATAAGCCTTAAGCTTAATCAAATGCATTCACTGTAAGCAGTTTCTAAAACAAAGTGTGCCTGTGACTACAATTTGTAACGCTATGATTTCTGTGGGATGTGATGGGGGAAGATCATAACTGAGGCACGTTAGCCTTCTGAGTAGACAATGTGACTTCAGGGAGAATATCTCTTTACCCTCATTTCTGTTTCCCACTATGTCTGAACTACCACATAAGTGGTGGGAGCCCTGATGGTATAGCTGTTGTTGACATTGTCTAAGTCTTCTTTAAGATAAGAACACTCAGCATGGATACAGAGACTATGTCTTATTCATTTTTACAGAGTGCCTACCACAGGCTGGTGCTGCAAATGGGTAACTTAAGCCAGGTATAGTGGCTCATGCCCATAATCCCCACATGTGGAAGGCCAAGTAAAGAGAGTCCATGAATTTTAGGTCAATCTGGGCTATACTGTGAGTTTCAGATCACTCCAGGGGAGAGAGAGAGGTAGAGACAGACAGACAGAGACAGAGAGAAAGAGGGGGGTTAGTCAATGGGCAGAGAGGGGTTCAAATAGTGACTTAAATGTAATTGACTTTGAGGCAGCAGATAAAAAAGTAGATTTGACTTGTCATAAATTATCATGCTGTAATTAGATTTATTTTACTTAGCTGTTTAAAAGATTTCTTTTCACTTTCAGACTGTGATAGAAATATCTACTAATGGTGGTAAAATATCAGATGTCTAAGGACTCTTAGCTAGAATGAAAAGCACTCTCTAGGACGATAAATATTCTTTGAGATTTACTTATCTATGTGAGTGTTTGCCTACGTGTATGTAGGTCCACCCCTTACATGTCTGGTGCCACAGAGGTCAGAAGAGAGTGTTGGATACCCTGGAAATGGAATTATGGAGACTTATGAGACACCACAGATATGCTGGGAATCGAACCTGGATTCTCTGCAGGACCATCAAGTACCCTCAACCTCTGAGCGATCTCTCCAGCCCCTACTTAGAAGAATTTAAATGCAACCCAAACTATTATAAGAACCATAAATATATAGGTATTCATTCAATTATTGATGACATGTAAATGTATAGAAGCCATTAGATAAATTGTCTATATCCAAAAAGATAAGTATAAGAACCTTGTGATGGTAAAAAAAAAATGTTATTTAATGGAAAAATTTTTGTTTTGTTTTTTTCAAGACAGGGTTTCTCTGTGTAGTCCTGGCTCTCCTGGAACTCATACTGTAGACCAGGCTGGCCTCAAACTCAGAAATCTGCCTGCCTCTGCCTCCCAAGTGCTGGGATTAAAGGCGTGCGCCACCACTGCCCGGCTTTTTAATGTATTTATTTTATGTGCATTGGTGTTTTACCTGCACATATGTCTGTGTGATGGTGTCAGGTCCCCTGTAACTGGAGTTACAGACAGTTGTGAGACACCATGTGGATACTGGGAATTGAACCCGGGTCTTCTGGATGAGCAGTCAGTGTTCTTAACCACTGAGCCACCTCTCCAGCCTAATGGGAAAATTTTAAAGTACAATTCAAAATTCTCTCTCTCTCCCTCCCTCCCTCCCACCTTCCGTGTGTGTGTGTGTGTGTGTGTGTGTGTGTGTGTGTGTGTGTGTGCCGTGTATACCAGGCTTTCTCACCCTTGGCACACTGACATGACATTCAGGATGTGTTCATTCTCTGCTGCTGTAGAACTGGAATGTTTGGTGGTACACTTGACCTCCATATCTTACAGAGCTGCTGGTTGCTTCCCCTACTCAGAAATGTCTTCTGATAGCTCCAACTCCGTCCTAGGGAACAGAGTCAGTTACAGTTGAAAACGACAGAGTGTTCTGCTAGCAGCCTTCAGATGAAGATGTAGAACTCTCAGCTCCTTCTGCACCATGCCTGCCGGGATGCTGCCATGCTCCTGCCTTGATGATACTGGACTGACCCTCTGAACCTGTGTTGATGTGCTGTCGGGACAGCTCTGGAGCACCCTTAAAGTCCAGCTCTTCCATCTCTGCTTCATAGAACTTGCGGCAGAAATCTTTAAAAGACTGAAACAGAGCAACACGAAAGTGATTAGCACCAACAGCCTCCTTCCCAGTGCACAAAACCAAAATATCAAAATTTAATGGTGTACAGATTTGATTTGCAAAGAAAAATGTGGAAAAGTATAAAATTCAAAAAAAGAAAAGAAAAGAAAACTACAACTATACACTCCATGATCAAAGCTATATAAAATTTATGCATAAACAGATAAAGCAGAGACAAGATAGAAATTCGTCAGTTGGGCAGGAATCCTGTGCTGCTCGGTTTTATCAACTTGACACAGATAAGGATATCTCTTACAGGAGAGAATCTTACTTGAGAAATGTCTGCACAGGAAATGTCTGTAGAGAACTCTGTAGGGCATTGTCTTGACTGATGATTGATGTGGGAGAGACCAGCCCACTGGAGTAGTGCCACCCTTAGGCAGGTAGTCCTGGGTGGTGTAAGACATCAAACTGAGCAAGCCAAGAGGAACAAGCCAGTTCCTGCATGGTCTCTGCTCAGTTCCGGCCTCCAGGATGCTGCCTTGTGTCCCTGCCCTGACTTTCCTGGATAACGGATTACAAGCTAGAAGATGAAATAAATCCTTCCCTCCTCCTTTTTGGGCATTGTGTTTATTACAACGATAGAAACCCCAAGACCAATTCCAAAGCAACGATTCTAAGAGGCCAGGTGCACAAGAAACGTTCTGGTGACTGGCTCCTGATTTATCCCTCACCCTTGCCTGGAAGCCATATTGGAGGACATGACTAAACCTGAGACACAGCAACTGGATATAGCTCAGAGCTCAGCCGAGTGGATTGACTAGCACATCCTCCTCCCATGCTCACCCCAGTTCCTGTCATAAATCTTACAAAACGTCCCCAGAGTAGTTCATTGGCATGCTACTACTGCACAGGAGCGCATATGCGCTCAACTGTAAACTCCATGGCAGGATTTTCCCTGTCCAATCACACTAAAATATAAGGACAGCACGAGGCCTGTGATTGGATAGGGAAAAGGGAGGCAGAGCTAAAAGTTGCAAAGACAGCCACAGAGAGGAGGAAGGCCAAGATGGAGGAGTACGGACAGGAGGAGGAAGGACCTGAACCAACAACGCTTTAGATAGTCACAGGTAGTTATGATATCATAAGGTCAGAATAATTGGGATAAAGCTTTTATCATTATCAATTGGTTCTGAAATTATTGTATTGGCATCTTGTAAATTGAGAATTTATTGATACATAAATCTGACTGGTTAACTATATAACCTTCTAGAATTTTGTTTCTGCCGGGAAAATGGGTGTTGTGGTGGCTGACCGTGGAGTGAACGGTCATTGTGGGGCTGCTGTGGCAACAATCTGCCAAGGAACTCGGGTGCTCCAGCCCAGAGAGACCTCCGAGTTGAGATCACCCAGCTGGAGCCATGTGGTGCCGGTCCTTTTTAAAAAAATTTCCTGCAACAGAACTCATAATAAACTCCTTTCTAAAGCCCACTCTCTGTGGTCCAGGAATATCCTCCCTCTAATTTGCTAGACATGACCCCAGAGGCCTCTTTTGTGACCATGAACATTCGACACTCTTGAATTTAAGCCCACTTTAAGAAAAGGCCTGCTTCAAACTCAATGACACCTCAAATTTTCCCACAACCAGAATGAAGTTCATAAGAACTTTAAAAACATTTTTAGTAAGATGAGGAAGATAGGGCCTTAGAACATTCTCTTTTAATATTGTTAAATGAAAATATTAGAAAGGGTTAATATAAAATTCAGTACTATTATTATCACATTTCCAAGGAGTTTTTCACTGCTGTAAGTAATTTTTATCTTTCCACCATGATACCATCAAAAGAAACCTGATTCAGATGATTACAAAATCCTTTTTAAGAAAAGCCATAAAACCCCAACTGGTGTGTGACTCAGCTGAAGAAGGGCAGACTGACTCATTTGGACTGAATTCTGCTTTCTGAGGAACACTTCTTGGAACATCCCCAAATTCAGAATTGCCACCGATTTCTAAGGAAATTTTACATAAGAAAGGAAAAAAAATTTGGATTTTTAATCGCTGACGCCCATCACGGGAAGTACATAACATATGTTTGGCTTCAATTGGAAAGTTACTTAAAACATATTGACAATTTCTAATTTTTTTTAAGTGTTTAAGGATTACAGCCTGTAACATTTGCAGAACACAGTGTTCATTTTCCCAGCTAATGAATGTGAGCACAAGAAACAAAACTCCAGTTTATGAACACGGGCTGAGTAACAAAAGTATATAACAGAAATAAAGAATGTGGGCCCTGATACTGTAGGAATGAGAATGTCCCACTGGGAACATTCATATAGCCACTGTGTTCTTTGTTCAAACACACAACTAACCATTTTCAAAATTCATAATGTTATCCCAAGAAGCAGGTATTTGTGAGCCTAAATCTCCATAGAGAGATAGGCCGAACAGTTGCACACCCTCTCTTCTATTCAAATATTCGAATCAATAAATGAGCAGATGGGTGTGCTATGCTTGTTATGCCTTTAGGTTTAGGAAATTGAAAGCTGAGGATAAAGGGGAAAGAGAGATTACACTCAATCTGGAGGGTTGGGTAAAACTTCCTGAACATACACAAGGTCTGAGCTTCAACTCCCAGTATTAATTAATCAAAAAAAAAAAAAATCTGCAGAAGGCTGGGAATATAGCTCTGGTGGTGCACTATTTGTCTAGCATCAATGAAGCCCTGGGTTCCGTTCCTGGAATTTTATAAACTGGATGTGATGACACACATCTGTCATCTGGCAAGAGGAAGATTAGAAGTTCAAGGCCATGCTGGACTGCTTAGTGAGTTTGAGGCCAACCTGGAGTTACCGTCTCTCCTTGGTCTGGTATGTCTGATGAGTTCTTGGGCTTACTTCTCCTGATATGCCCATGTGCCTAAAGGGTGCCTAAAGTCACAAATTATCCCATTATGCCTAAAGGGTGGCTCTTTTCCTATTCCTGGGAATAATTCATGTGCCAGTCTGTGATGGATGGGTAGTATGTGATAGATGGTTCAATTTTAAATGAAGCCTTCTAGGGCAATAAACAACATGACAAGAAACAAAACAAATCAGCTTCACAGAACGTGGGGTAACAGCCCTCTCTCAACAAATGTGAGAAAATTCCAGTGGGTAGGACTGTGGGGTACATTGCAGGATATTTGATCACACTGTGAACCCTGAGATTGTACTGTTTACTAGAAAAAAACCAGTTTTTTAGTTGTGGTGTGGTCCAGACTTTAACCTAAGAGCTTTCTGCTTAAATATTGTAAACAGCATTAAGTAAAGTCAGCCATAGGTCAGGAGGCAGAGCAAGAATCCAGTTGACAGGGAGTGAACATAGGATTATGTAGGATTCAATTTTTCAAAACCCACCTCCAACGCTTCAATTTCCCTTCTAGACCACCACCCACTAGAGGTAGGAGAGAAAAGACAAAGGGATGTAGACCTGTTTAGAAGTAGTTCCGGGGGCACTTTTAATCTGTTTGTCAAGGTACCAGAAGTCCAGTTCAGCAGTATCAGGATACCAAACCGTAATCAGCAGTTGTGGCAAGATCCAGTAGAAACAGCCAGGCCTCTCCAGAATTGTCATGAGTCAGCAGAGGGACCAGGACACCAGGAGACACTGTCACTGTCCAGTTGAATTCTGTTTACACTTTCTCCAAACATCAGGTGTCCACCTCAGCGAAACACCACATGAGTCTACATCACATGACACAGCCAGAACCATCTACTTCGGGATTATTTAGAAAAGCCATAGAGACCAAGATGAAGTTAGGAGCATAGATAGAGAGACACACAGGAAGTAGAAGGAAGGGACATTGAGTTGTAAGTTTTCTGGGACTCCATGAGAGAGGGCATTGGTTCTGGGGAGGAAGGTTAGCTGGGTTCTTTCTCTGCCTCTCTGAGCTAGTATGCTCTCACCCCAGCCTCTGGCACCCAACTCTTCATTGGTAAAATCAAAGGATTAAGATTTTGTTTAAAAGAAAAAAACCAGGAGTTCATTGTTTCAATAACGAGCTAGACCAAGTGATGGACACAGTGGCTCTTTGGACTATCTTCAGGGAACTGACAAAGCACAGGGTCATGAGCAAACGTGTTCCTAAGAGCATGCAAGACACATGTCTCTTAATGGGTCTCTTAGGTTCCTATGTGTTGACTAAGTATGGCAACAGGGAGATCACATTTGATTCACCAAAAAGTATCTCATCCAGCCAAGTTCCATATTCCATATGGTTTGTATACTTTGAAATTCTTTTCAGAAAAGACTATGAATACAATGTCATTGTAAGAAAAATATAAATTGAGGTCAGGTGGTGGTGGTACACGCCTTTACTCCCAGCACTCACAGGCAAAGGCAGGTAGATTTCTGAGTTTGAGACCAGCCTGGTCTACAGAGTGAGTTCTTGGACAGCTAGGACTACACAGAGAGCCCCTGTCTCAGAAGAACCAAAATGAAGAAAAAAAATGTGTGTGTGTGTGTGTGTGTGTGTGTGTGTGTGTGTGTGTGTGTGTGTAAAGTCCCTATTTTATAACTTACATAAGCAGAAATTATTAAGTTATTTTCTAGTGGACAAAATATTTCCACAAATTGGATTAGAAGATTCTGAGAGTAAAGGGTATTTATATGAAAGCTAGCTCAGAACAGGCCACAAGCCAACAGGGACAAAGCCCCTATCTTCAAATTATCTCTCCACCATTAGCCACTGCCATCTTCAAGCTCCCAGGATTTTTTTTTTCTTTGTCAATGCTGGGACTTGAACCTAGGGTCTTATGCTTGCTAGGCCAGTGTTCTACCACTGAGCTACATCCTTAACTGTACAGCTAATTTTACTGTTGTTGTTGTTGTTTGAGATAAGGTTTTGCCATGTAGCCCTCTGACTGTACTGGAGCTTGATATGTAGACCAGGCTGATCTCAAACTCAGAGAGATCCACCTCCCTATGCTTCTCAAGTGCTTGGACTAAAGGTGTGCCTGGCTAGCTATTATATTTTCATATTTATGAAGCATCCAGGGCAAGGCTCTAATGGCGCCAGTCCTTCAGGAACTATGATCATCATTCATTCCCAATTAAAATTTACATAAGACAAAATAGAATAAATTTATATGTTCATTCTGAAAGTTAGAGTGTCATACTGAACAACACACAATCTGTTAGAGACCATGCTAGCCAGTATTAGGGTAAGATTCTATCCCACCCTTGGTAAGTGAATTTATAATAAATAACTAACCCTATCTTTTTAAAACCCAGTCTGGTCTCCCTCCCCTTACAAAAGAAGTTGTCTTTCCCTCAAGGAACCCAAGTTATGTATCCCAGTTGAAACCGAACTCTTCCCAGGACCGTAATGTAGTCTTTACAAGAGTGGGTAAGGGACCCAATCAATCCAACTGCCTCCCCTTTCCTCCTTACATTGATGTCTTCACAGACACATACGTGCTAGGTGTTCCAAGTCATGGAGTCATCTCTCCAGACCCTTTTTGTTGGTTTTCTTTGAGACTATGGATCTCCAGGAAAGTGTGACTGGCCTGGAACACATACTACATAGACCAGGCTGGTCTTGACCTCATGGAGATCCATCTGCTTTTGTCTCCCAAGTGCTGGGATTAAAGGCTAGCCTCACATCGCCTAGCCAACAAATTGTTTGTTAGTTTGTTTGTTTGTTTGTTTGTTTGTTTGTTGAGACAGAGTATCATTGTGTATAGCTCTGGCTGTCCAGGAACTCACTCTGTAGACTAGGCTGGTCTCAAACTCAGGTAGATCTGCCTGCTTCTGCCTCCCAAGGACTGAGACTAAAGACATGTGCCACTACTGCCCAGCCCAAATGTCATTTTAGAAATGTTTTATCTCTCAACAAGAAATTGTCAAGGAAACAGAAACAAAGCCCCCAGGTTCTGACATTGGAGGCTCCTCAATCCTCTTACAGAAAAGTCTTTTCAGCCACAGTCCTACAACAAACAGCCTGTTATATGAGTCAGTCATGAGAGTTGATGAAAATCAGATTCTTGGAGAAGAGTATTTATTTAGATCTGAAGTCAAAACATTCTTGCTTCTATAATAAACCAACTCTAGTTATAATGTAATTGCTTGGTGTGGTGGTGTGTGCCTTTAATCCCAGCACTTGGGACACAGAGGTAGGTGGGTCTCTGTCAATTTAAAACCAGGCTACATATTCAGCATCAGGCCAGCCAGAGCTGTGAGCCCAGATATAGGTGCTGGGAACCAAATCTAGGCCCTGTAATAATGGGAAGTGTTTTTAGCAGCTGAACTAACTCACTCACTCTCTCTCTCTCTCTCTCTCTCTCTCTCTCTCTGTCTGTCTCTCTCTGTCCCCCACCCCTCTGTCTTCATACCCCATTTTATTATAGTTTTAGAGAAAAAAAAAATTGCAAAACCAAACGGAACACGCAAGCTGTGGGAAGAAGAAGTAGGAGAAGCGTCTCATGCTTTTGAAATTGGGCAAGCAGCTGGAGAAATTCGTGCAGGGGAAGTTCAGGTCCTTAGAGAAACGACAAGAAAATATAGAATGTCAGGGAAAGCATGCTTGAGAAAAAGAAATAAAGAAGAAAAAGGAATCGTGACTCTTTGCGTTAGAACTCAGAAAAGCCAACAGACTTAACATTTAGACTCTGCAAGCAGTTGTGTCAGGAGGGGCTTCTGGGACACATAAGTGCCTCTCTCTTTAGTCCCCCCACCTCCTTTGCTTGCCTTCAGGTAAAGCAGGCTCCAGAGGGTGGTCTCTTGGACAGGTGACTGAGAGACACATAAAGATTGATAGAATATGATGCTGTAATCTTTGGGATAGATCAGAATGTCCTGTGAGAATGTCAAAACATTCTTGCTTCTATAATAAACCAACTCTAGTTATAATGTAATTGCTTGGTGTGGTGGCACTACCACACCTAGACTAGATTTAAAAAAAAAATAAATAAAGGAAGGAAGAAAAAAGTTCTCCCATAATGCACTTTAACAAAGCCCTGATACCTCCAACTTTTCATAAGGTATTTAAACTTTAAGGAAAGGAAAAGCTGATGTCTACCTTTCTAGTGTGGATCAGGTAAAACAGGAAATAGGGTGCGTGAGAGAGCAATGCATTCCCAATGACCTCCAAAGCTACCTAATTTCCTATCCAGATACCTTAACAACCACTCAGGAAACTGATCAAAATAGCTACCCTACGATACCAACTATCTCGTATCAGTTACGATTATGCCTTAACTACAAGAAACAAAACTCTCGACTACAGCGGTTTATACCTAGCAGTTTATTTTTGCCACACAGTTAGGAACATGGGAGAAGCAGCCACGGGGTGTGGTTCAGTGTTCTAATTACGGCAGCGGCAGTGCGACAGTCCTGTACGCTTCATGCCCTCCCCCTCATGGTGCCAGATGACTCCTGCGTTTTTCAGGAGTCACATCCTCATGGAATCGACAGAGGGAAAGAGGAAGCCAGATTGAATGCTAGCTATATATGTCCCCACAGTGCCACCTTAGAGCTGGAAACATGCTACACGGCCTGCCATTTGTCTGGGAATCCATGCCAAGAAAAGCTGCTCTTACAGTCGTGAGAACAGATGCTCAGGGACATAGTCAAGATGTTGGCCCAGGGATTAAAACTGCACGACTCTGGGACAGTAGGATAAAGGAGCTTTGGATCCAGGTGGTGTTCAAGATTCTTGGCTGGTGTTTTCTGAGAATGTTGCACAGTAAGTAAAAATGTTCCCTCCTCCAGACTCTTTGGGGACACTGTGCCACCACTGATAGAGGCGATAGCTTTGTCCCTTCACTTTCAGTCATGGGCTTTCTGTATGCAATGCTATGTCCCAGTGTAAGTGCCAGACTGCCCTTTCCAAATTACCCTCAAGCTGGTGTCAGCAGAACATCCCTGAGTCCTGCCTATTACTCTGCCTATGGCCTCCATGAGCCCCCCTGAATCTCTGAACAGGCAACAGGCTAAGATAAAGACTTTACATGTAGCTACCTCATGTAATTATTATAGCAACTGTATCAGTTACATTTTGTTTTATTTTATTTTGCTTTGCCTTGTTTTTCAAGACTGAGTTTCTCTGTGTCGCCTTGTATATTCTGGAACTCCCTCTGTAGACCAGGCTGGCCTCAGACTCAGAGATCTGCCTGCCTCTGCCTCCTTAGTGTTGGGATTAAAGGTGTGCGCCAAGCCCCCAAGGCTGTATCAGTTACTTTTCTATTGCTGTTACTCTGAGTTTATTTTGGGTTTCCAGTTCTAGAGAACTAGCATCCACAAGAGCAGAGCAGAGGTAGCAGGCTGCAGGCAGAAGGAACAGGAGCTAAGAGCACACATCTCCAACCCTAAGCAGGAAACAGAGAGCAAGCTTGGAATGACACAAGCCTCTTGAAACTTCCTAGAAAGACACCTCCTCCAACAAAGCCACACCTCCCGATCCTTACCAAACTGTTCCACCCACTTAAGCAGCAACCAAACTCAAACATGTGAACCAATCTCATGGGGGCCAATCTCATTCAAACCACCACACCAATCCTAGCAAGTAGATAGCAAAGGAAAGCAGGGACTTCTCAAAGACCCATTTCTCTGTCCTCTGGGTAGAGCTGAGAGTCTGGGACAACCAGAAGTGAACAAACACTCCAACTTGCACCAAAAAGAACCTCCTTCTCATACAAGAAAGTCCCTGGCCAAGCTAGAGAGAAGCTGGGGAGCCAGCAGCCCTTCTGATTGGCTCCATTCACTGCTTGTTTTTTTTTTTTTAACAAGTATTCATCATTAATTGTCCCTAACCTACAAGCTACAGTAGAAGGTGTTTCAAGGAAGGCAATAGTATGTGTGCGGGGGTGCATGGGTACCTAGAGACATCAGATCTCCTTGGACCTGGAGTTAGAGGTGGTGGTGAGCGCTCCAGTGTGGGTGCTGGGAACCAAGAACCAAATTCATGTCCTCTGCAAGAACAATACATGGCAGATTTCTGAGTTCAAGGCCAGCCTGGTCTACAAAGTGAGTTCCAGGACAGCCAGAGCTATACAGAGAAACCCTGTCTCAAAAAAACAAAAACAAAAACAACAACAAAAAAAACATGCCATTATATAACAGCATTGGTTTGTGTGTTTGTTTCCTTGCCTAAGAAAAAGGTTACAGCCAGATATAGTAGTGTACATACACCTTTAATCCTGGCATTCAAGAAGGTAGAGACAGACTGTTGAGTTTGAGGCCAATCTGGGCTACACAGAGAGTTCCAGGCCAGCCAGGGTTATACAGTGATGATACTCTGATGCCCTATCTGGGGAGGAGGGAGAGGGGAAGAGAGAGAGAGAGAGAGAGAGAGAACTGTGATTGTTAGAACCAGATATTCTCATAGTGCAAGAAACAGGAACTGTTTGAGCCAACGCAAGCTCCACCTCCATGCAAAAGGGGGAATTTCAGAGCACAAGGAGATTAAAAACTCAACAGTGTCACAAGGGACAAAAGGAGAAGATTTAACTCCAGACACTAAGAACTAGAATCTCCTGGAATGACAGCGCGTGCCTTTTATCTCAGCACATAGGAGGCAAACAGGCAGAGAGCTCTGAGCTCCAGGCTAGGCTGGTCTACAGTGACTTCCGGCACAGGCCAGGGCTACACAGGAACTGGCTATCCACGAGAAGCTGCTGTTAGATGCCCGGAATTCACACAGGGTTGTACTTTTGTAATTAAGTCCGTTCTTCTTTCCTTCGATCTCTGCTCTTTTCCATCTCTTCCTCAAGGTCCCTCACCGCTTTCTCCACATAGCCTCTCCTTCCTGTTTTACTCTCCACCGTTCGAGGATTCGCTCTGATTCACCGCGTACAGAAAACCAGACAGTTGGCCCCACGCTCTCATATGTGTTCGTTCTAAGTAGTTCCAGTTCCTACTGTTAGGAGACAGAGCCCATTAAATCTTGCTGCTTCATCTAATCTAACCCAAATATCCAGTCAGGCAGTCAGGCAGTCAGGCAGCATCAACAGGACTGCAGGGTTCACTCTTGGAGACAGTTTAAAGATAAGCAGTCCCACTGTCTGGGCAGATTCCTAAAAGATGTATACATAGTGCTTTTGATTAGATAAGAATCTAGATCATTCTGCCTAAAAGCCAGTGTTCTGGATTTCCTGTTATTTTGAAAAAAAAAATTCTAATATCTTCGTTCAAACATCATAGCCATCAATCTGATGTGTGATTTCCTCACTCAAACATCATAGTTCTCGATGAATCTGTGACACTTTGTTCATTAAGCTGGATAAAGGGTCATAGAGTCTGTAGCTTCTTCTCTCCCCACCCCCACCCTCTGTCCTGGGAATGGAACCTCAAGCCCTGAAACCAGCTGGGTAAACACTCTGTCGCTCAGCTGCATCTCTAGTTCAGTATATCTTAAATATTTCATAATTTCAAATATGAAAGTACCAGGGCTGGAGAGATGGCTCAGCAGTTAAGAACACTGGCTGCTCTTCCCTAGGCCTCAGGTTCAATTCCCAGCACCTACATCAGGCAGACCACAGGAAATCTGACACTTCTGGTCTCCGCAGACATCTGCACTGACAAGCACATAGCCACACGTGTCTATATGTAATTAAAAAATAAAGCCGGGCCAACGCTTGGGAGGCAGAGGCAGGTGGATTTCTGAGTTTGAGGCCAGCCTGGTCTACAGAGTGAGTTCTAGGACAGCCAGGGCTACACAGAGAAACTCTGTCTCGAAAAACAAAATTAATTAATTAATTAATTAATTAAAAAAATGAAAGTATCACAAAACTTTGACATTTTAGAAGAAACATTTTTTAAAGAATTATTTATTTGAGTATATAAGTACACTGTAGCTGTCTTCAGACACACCAGAAGAGGGCTTCAGATCCCATTACAGATGGTTGTGAGCCACCATGTGGTTGCTGGGAATTGAACCCAGGACCTCTGGAAGAGGAGTCAGTGCTCTTAAGCACTGAGCTATCTCTCTAGCCCCAAGAAAATTTAAATAATGATGAAAACCTTTAATTTCTAGCAACCTGGGACCCTATCCATTCAAAATAATTCTCAATAAAGAACAATTAAATTTTTCCCATGAGTGTCACAGGGTTTTGAACACATATATCTGGCCTACCTGAGACAGAAAGAAAATGCAAATGGGGATGAAGGCACAAACAACTAGTAAATAGGGGAAAGTGTTTAGCAGAGAGCATCTGCCGGTCCCTGGTGGCCCAGCACTTGAACCTTAATCCTCCTGAATCATGAAAGCAGCAGGAAAAAAGCCAGAGTGATTCCAAGATGGGCTGTCCAGGCAGGGATGACTCCCCAGGGCTGTGGGTCCCGCTCAAGGGGAGAGCCCTGTGCGGCAGGAGTTTAGTGCAGTCTCCAGCCCAGACACAAGCAAACACACAAATAAGGACAACTAAAGTGATAAAATCAGAGCTTTCCACACACAGTTAGAACACTATAGAGATGACTCACTGCAGCTGGGAACATAGCTCACAGAGTGACAGTACTTGCCCAGCACACACAGGAAGCCCTGGATTCTATCTACCCCTAGCACTACAAAACAAGACACCACTAAATGGACTATTATGGCTTGAATTTGAGATGTCCCTCAAGGGTTTATGTGTTGAAGGTTTGGTGCCAAGGTCACCGAATACTCTTGAGAAGACATGCCTTGTCCGTATCCTTAGTTCTTCATGTTCTCCCTTCCCATCTCTCCTCCCACACTCTCTCTTGTCCTGGGTACCTTCAGGTGATCAATTCTGTCCCCACCACATGTCCACCTGCTCTCCACCTTGGAGTTTAGCCTAAGCATGAACCAAGAAACAACCATGAACAGAAACCTATGAAACCATGCTCCAAAGTCAATCTTACCTCTCTCGAGGTGATTTCTCTCTCACTAAGGTGCTTATCATAGTAACTAAAAACACATACACAGATAATCTAAGAAAGAGAGAGAGAGAGAGAGAAAGGAGTCACCTAGCAAAGAAAAATAGAGAGAGTCACATATTTCTCAGCTCTAAGAAACCCCAAAGAACCGATGCATGGGCATGTGAATTCACGCACTTTACAGGGCCTGAAATCCCTCAACCTAGATACTGAGCCGAAATGGTCCCAGATTAGCCACTTCCAAGCATTCTCCTCTCCTTCTTCTCCTTCTTCTCCTTCTTCTCCTTCTTCTCCTTCTTCTCCTCCTTCTTCTCCTTCTTCTCCTCCTTCTTCTCCTTCTTCTCCTCCTTCTTCTCCTTCTTCTCCTTCTTCTTCTCCTCCTCCTTCTACTTTTTGACTCTACTTTAAATCCAAGCTTCAAAAATTCCCAGGATGGGCCAGGAAGTCACAGCCCAGACTTTTCCCCTTGCTTGTTGTAGGGCTCAAGTAGGAGGATAGCAAATTTAAGGCCAGTCTGTGCTACAAGGTGAGTTCACAGCTAGGCTAGGCAACTTTGTGAGACCGTCTCTCAAAATAAAGGTAACAAAGAAGGATGGGGGATGGGAGGGGAAAGGAGGAAGGAGAAGGAGAAGGAAGAGACAACTGGGGATATAGCTCAAAGGTAGAACCCTTTTGTCCCATGCACAAACCCTAGGCGTGGTCCTCAGCATCAAAGGCAACAGAAAGGAAGGTGAAAAAGAGAATCACTGCAGTGTTCCAGGGAGCACAGCCTCACAATCAGAACACACAGACAGAAACCTCCATGTGACAGTCGTCACAAACAGCTGACAGTAAAACCAGAAATGAGTAAAATTAAAAGTAAAATGATTGTAACTTGTAGGCTGGTAGTGACGCATGCCTGTCTTGAAAACAAAGTTTGTAACTTATAGATTAATAAGTACATAAGATATGCTTAATACTGAAAATGTGAACAAAAGGACATAAAAACAAACAGTGCAAACTGGAACAAATTCAAGGAAAACATGAATTTTATTAACTATTTGAGCAAATTAAAGTTAGAAGAGTCGAAGGGGCCTATGGGCAAGCTAAAAGACAGCTGAGAAGAGTCACCCAACAAGAAAGCTGGAGCTCTTCTTGTTCAAACCACAGGACACAGAGAAAAGGGACAGCTCAAAACCCTCCAGCAGGGGACAGGTTAAAACCATCTCTGACAAAATCATGAGGGGTGGGGGGAAACAAAATCAGCACTCGAGGCATCGCAGCTGTGGAACATTATACCAGCTGGCTGAGGCTGAGCCCATCCCAGAAGGAAGGGCCCAAAGCTAGAATAAAAGTGCCATTACTTGCAAACAGTAGATGACTGACTGATCTATGGGTCGGTTATTAGGATCAGAATTTGGTTAGGTCGCTGCCTATCAAAATCAGTTCACCATCAAGGGTGTTTCTGTAAAGAAGAAGAAATAAAATGGATCGTTCTACTTTGCAAAACTTAGAACAATGAAGACCACAGGAGTGTCTAGAAATTAATCCAGGGGAACGTTTGGTACCAGCTAGAAACAGAGCAGATAAAGAATGATATGGTACTACAACTACCACAAACTTGGCATTTCACCACAGCACAGGCTTACAACCTTGCCACGGTGAAGGTCAGAGCCTGAAGGGCTATTAATGGGCTAAAATCCAGTTGGAACAGATACAGTCTTTCGCACGAGTCAAAGAGAATGTCCTCCCTCCCTCCCCCTCCCTCCCCCTCCCTCCCTTCTTTCCTCTCTTCCCTTCCTTCCTTATGCTGTTATTGTTCACGTGTTTGTTTTGGAGACAAGATTCTGGTTTATCTCGATCTCACTGTATCACAAAGCTTACCTCGAAGATATAGTGAACCTCCCGCCTCTACTTTTATACAGGGATAAATTTGTACCAGCCATGATGGATCCTCAAAGACAAAATTTGGGGGTCTTTGCTAAAGGTTTTTCTGCTGAGTCTGTAGTTTAGAGAAATAGCAAATGTGTAGCCAGCTCCCTGTGCAAGACATTGCATGCTTTAAAGCATTCCTTATTTTTTACAAATGGTAATAAATAATAGGAAGCAGTGCTTAAGGAAAACCATATATATGTGTATGTGTATATATATATATATATATATATATATATGTATATATATATATATATGTGTGTGTGTGTGTGTGTGTGTGTATCAACCAGCCCAGTCCAGTTTTGGATAACCCACTGGTGTGCTCTTCCCTGGGTAAGACTATTTCTTCTGCTCTCAGCATTCCTTAGTTGCCTGTTCTTTGCATAGGACTGAGACCTCACTGGCTTTCCTTGTTCCACTACAGGATGCCTATCGTTGCTGTCCTACGTCAGCTCCTGTCCGGGCAGTTAAGTTGGTGAGACTTTATGGGTGTAGCTCCTGACATTACTAGTAGACACTATCTCACAGCAAACCCCTGGTCCTCTCTGGCCCTTGCAATCTTTCTACCCACTCTTCGGAAACAATCCCTGAACCTTAGCTGTAGGAGGAATGTATTGTATCTCGTGGGACTGAGTTGGTCTTTATTTTAAATCAGGTGGTGACCTCTGTCTTTCCACCACTGAGTGGGGTCTGACCTCACAGTTTTATTCAGTTGGGTAGTCTTAAAAGAAGGGGTGCATTGGATATGAAGGAAGAAAGGCGAAAGGCTTATCAGTATTCCAGACAATCAGATTTCTGGAATACCACAGGTGACCTTTATAAGAGCAAGGGGGAGCTGGTGCGGGGGGTGGAGGGAGAGCACATTTGTATAAAAGTCTTACAGGCTGGGGATGGCTGCTGATCTCACCTTCCCTTCCACTGCACCTGCCAGTTCCTCTGCGTCACTTTGTTATCCTATTATTCAGCATTCTCAAGATTGATTTCCTACTGATCTTTGAGTAACTATTAAAAGGAGACCACCATTTCCCAACAATTGTCTCTAGCAAAGCCCAAACAGTGCCAGGCCTGTCCTAACAAACATGAACACAGTTAGAATTGCCTCATCTCCAAACCTTCCTTGCTTTCACTGCCCATCTTCAGAACTAATGTCTAACCTGCATAATAAAAAAAAACTTTGTCCTTAGGACTTTGTCTTGGCAAACGGTTCCAACCATGTAACCAACGACTGTAATACAGTTTATACAACAGAAGTTGGCCAAGATAGAAAAGGCTGGTACCCCTGGAAACAGAAAGCAAGATGACTAAGGACACATGGCTTCTGAAAGCCTAGAAGGAAGCATGTGTCTGCAAATTACACAAAGAAAATGCTAATTTCAGAATAATCAATATCTTTTCATAATAGTAAATTTAGCATCGACTTATCATTAGTAAAGCAACATAAGGATTGGCCCAGAGGAGGGGATACTTTGAAATAAAGTTGTGAAGAGTTCAGAAATCACAAATTGACCCCATTAACTTGCATCCTGACTCATAGGACAACCTCATGAAAGACACTGAAGAAGCTTTGTCCTTGCTTTGAGTTCAACCTTTCTCAAAGCAAAATGTGGTTTGGCTAAAATAGGAAAAGGACCTACCAAGGTCATGCTGTAGCTGTAAGCTTTTGAAATCTGGAAGAGGCTTTTACCCTGCCTCTCAGGAAAGCTGACAAATCATGGAAGAATTAATTTAAAGTGTACCACTGCTACGAGGAACAGTCTCATTTTAACAGACACCATGTTTGGGGATGGAAATGCAGTTTAGGGACATGTAATTTAGTTTTAATAACAATTTATTCCTGAAGGGGAAAATATCCAATATAGTGAATCAGTAAATGAAATTTTTATTGAAAAAAAAATCTTGTTAGAGGAAATTCCTTTTCTTACTGTTTTTTATTTATAAATTGTTTTATGCATTGGTATTCTGCCTGCACGTATGTCTGTGGGTCTGTGGGAAGGTGTCAGATCCCCTAGAATTGGAGTTGCAAATAGGTGTCACCTGCCATGTGGGTGCTGGGAATTGAACCTGGGTCCTCTGAAAGAGCAGCCAGTGCTCATAACTGCTGAGCCTTCTCTCCAGCCCCAACTTAGGGGAAATTTCTTATACAGCATTAACGACGACATCTTCCCTTACTTGTCAATCTTTTTTTTTGTTTTTGTTTTTTAGACAGGGTCTTACTACATAGTTCCAAATGGCCCAGAATGTGTTCTGTAGTGCCTCTACTACCTAAGGACTGGCATTAAAACCATTTGTCACCATACCTGGCCTTACCAAGTTCTTATAATAATTCTTTACCATGGACCAAAAACATTTTGATGATCTTATTTTGGGAAGAGTAAAATGGAAACTTAAGGGTCCTTTGGAAAGTCGATTATATTAAATGGTGTTGTGCTAAGACACACACAGGAAGGAACGTTTCATTGAAACGGACACAGGTGAAAGACCAAGACAGAATCATAAAAAAACATTTCACTGAAGCAGACACAGGAGAAAGAGTACCCTGCTGAAGCAAGCCCATGAAAGGACACGCGATGAAGGATTCTTCATTAATGACGCACGTATTGGTCTGCCTTACATGTGTAGCTGAGCTCCACTTGTCTGGATCCCATAGAAGAAACACACCAAAAAGCTTGCTCCACCAAACCTCTAACAACCATCCCATGGCTGTGCCCTTTCTCCTGTCCACCTGAGTGGCCCTGGATGGAAAACACCAAACAGCCTTAATTTTTTTAAACCAGCCAGATAACACAACTGCTGGGCGAAGCATATTCTGCCCCATCCTCCTTAGCCTCTACCGCCTGTGGAGGTCACAAACTATCAGTCCCTGGGAGTTATATGTCTGCTGCTTTCTATCCACGCCACAGCCTGGTCTGAATTCCCAAATCTCTCCACATTCCCTTCTCTTCTTCCCGGGACCCGGAAAACTCACCCTTTTTCTCTTTGCCCAGTGATTGGCTTCTGCCATCTTTATTGACCCAATCAAGAAACAATTAGTGAACCAGATTTTAGTCATCAGCTCCCCCCTCTATAGGTTTTTCTTCTATGATAATCTCCTGTTCTCCTTTCTAACTGTTCTGTTTCATACTTTTAAAACTCTTGTTGCTAGCCAGATGTTAGGCATGGCATTTTACATAATAAATAAGTCGTCACTGGAATGATTACTTTCTCTAGTTTCTACTTGTCAAGATGGATAGGACTGTGATAAGGAGACTATGAAGGGCTGGGAGGGCTTTTCTGAGCATCCTTGCCTCCCAACATCCAGATTGGCTGCATGTGCCACCTGCTTCAAATTAGTTCCAGGTTCTCACACAACCCTGGGAAAAAGGACTTTGACCATTTCTGCCTCCAGTGATTTCCTTGGAAAGGTGTAAATAGGATTAGGAGGAAGAAAAGAGAAAGTGAGAACAAGATGGCTCAGCCACCTCACCAGGTGGCCTTCGTTTGGTCTCTTGAACTCCCATGTCTTTAGGTTTCTATTGCTGAGATGAAACACCATGGCCGAAAGCAAGTTGGGGAGGTAAGAGTGTATTCAACTTACACTTCCATATCGCTGTTACTCATCAAAGGAAGTCAGGACAGGAACTCAAGCAGGGCAGGAACCTGGAGGCAAGAGCTGATGCAGAGGCCATGGAGGAGGAGTGCTGTTTACTGGCTTGCTCTTCATGGCTTGCTCTGCTTGCCTTCTTATAGAAGCCAGGACCACCAGCTCAAATCAATTACAAATTAAGAACATGCCCTGTAGGCTTGCCTACAACCCAACCTTAGGAACACTCTCAATTAAGGCTCCCTCTTCTAAGATGACTTCAACTTGTGTCAAGCTGGTTTAAAACTAGCCTGCACCCTGCACAAGATGGGAAGATTTGAGTAAATTGAGACCATAAAGTTGATGTCTGACCTCCACAAATGCAAACATCACACACACACACACACACACACACACACACCCCCTCAGAAATAAAAAATAAAATAAATTTTAAAAAGAAAGAAGGAAAGGAAGCAAGGAAAGAAGAAGGGAGGGAAGAAACCCTCTAGAAGGAGAAAAAATGGAAAGAAGGACTGGAGAGATGATTAAGTGGCTAAAAGAGCACTGGCTGTTCTTGTAGATGTCCTGAGTTCAAAACTGTCTGAAACTGTAGTCCCATAGGATCCAATACCTTATTCTGGTTGCACAAAATGTACTTGTGCAAATGTACATGCGTGCATACAAAATGTTGGTATTCTGTCTAAACTCCACCCTCACAGTTACCTGGCAAGAGCCAGGTATGCTCCCACCCCCCACACACACAGTTACCTGGCAACCAGGTAGGCATGGCCCACTATAAAAGGGGCGGCCTGACCCCTCCTCCCTCTCTTACTCTCTTACTCCTGCTTCTCTCCCTTGCCTCTTGCCCCCTTGCTCCTCATTCCCTTCCCCCCTCTCTCCACGTGCTCATGGTCACCCTCTATTTCTCTACTCTCTGCCTTTCTTTGCCTCAACTATCCTCTTAACTCCCCTCTTCCTCGTGCCCTGAGTAAACTCTATTCTGTACTATGCCATCGTGTGGCTGGTCAGTCTCTCAGGGGGAAGGGATGCCTTGGCATGGGCCCACCGAGGCACTCCCTTTCCCCACACCCCACCCCACCCCCATAGAACATATCTTTTATCCCTTTATCTTTTTATAATCACCACATTGGTGCCCGGTGACTCGGATCTAGAAACTCTGCGGGTTTGCCTCCCATCTCAGTCACAACAAGAGATCCACGCTCACTAGCCCAGATCTGGTAAGCCCCCATTCCCACTGGTCAGAGCGACCATCTGCATGGTCCCAGAGAAGATTTCTTGAGCTCAAAGCTACCGCTGTGCTCCCTTGACCTTAGAAACAGTTTCTTCCTTGCGGCTGAGAATTCCAGGCTCTGAGTGTTAGACTTTCCCTTTTTCCCCCCTCCCTCATTTGCGGCCTTGTGCAAACACTAGTTCAGCCAGTTGGCTCTGCCCTTTGCCAGGGACTCTGTTGCCCTCCACCTCCCACTTGCACTTGGCTCTCATAGTGTGAACACAAGCGTTGCTAGGATACGAAACACGCTTCTTTGAGCCCTTCCTTCCCTTCCCCTGTCCTTCCCCCCACCTGCCGCAGACTCTGGGCAGTGGGCCGTTGGAAGTCCCGCCCAGCAGTGGCACAACCCCCCCCCCCTTCCCGGGCCTGACCTCTACCTCAGCCACCGCTGGCCATAGCCCCGACCCACCAGCGACCCACTCCCACTCGAGAGAGCACCCGCAGGAGCTGCTGCCACCCAACCTCTGCCATGTGGGTTACACAGTCAGACAGGCCAAACCAACCACTCAGTTCCACATTTTCTGCTACTAAACTGCAGAAGCTCACAAACACAGCCCAGCATAGTAATTGGTAGTTTCTCCAGTCATCAGGAGGGACCCTAAATGCCCAGATAGTGCCTGGTCAGCCTCTTTTGGCGCTAAGGTGTTGGCTTTCAATGCCCAGTCTTTAGGACTGGCCTCCTTGCTGACTACAAGTTAAACCTTAGACCCTCCTCAAAAGCAGTTTATAAACTCCTTGAGCTCTTGCAGCCGGCAGAAAATTCTTGGTACCATGTTGAATTGCTTTCTGGCAATTTCCAGGAAATTGCTGCCAGAGCCTCTAGTTACTACTCATGTGACAACCTGAATTTCTAGTTTGGCCACATACAGACCTGTCACTGAGCCCTTCTTAGGACACCAGTACGAAAAGTTCAGTGACAATCCCGTCACCACAAGGGCACTAAATTGTCTTCAAACATATATTTTCAGGGATCTTCACACATAATGCCAGCAGCCTGGTAAATAGAAAAAGGGCCCGAGAACTTACCTATCTGTGCTCCTACACACCCGCGGCCAGTTCTCATGGCCTTTGAGCTCAGTTTGTGTCACAGGACAAACTCATTTTCTGTCCTCACGATCTTATGCCATTGCTGCCAGCTTCCTTATTCTGATCCTAACCAAATATTTCTTTGCAAATACAAAAATATACTTTTCTCTACCTACGCAATCTGTCAAAGTTACCTAAGGTTTTCATTCCTATCCTGTCTTAATATGATTTTTACTACTCTCATTAAATTCTATTCGGTTATAACCAACCTAGATAGCACTCAATCCTGCCAGAAGTTTGTTAATTATTAAGTTTCTGACAGACAGAATTCCCAAAAGCCTCTAACAGTTTCTCCCACGAAGTCTCAGAGGATGTGGGCACAGGTACAGGACCCTGCCTGGACTGTGATGTGATAATCACTGACATACACAGTGGTCAACACTGGATACCCTGAGTCAAATGACTTGGCTAAATAAAGGTAAGCCATTTCTCATATCACAGGTATCCATTCCACAGAGAAAAGGCCCTTTGTCTTTTGTGCTTGAAAGCCAGATTGATGCTGCCCAGGTTGCCATGGAGACCATGGAGCCCACAGAGAACTGTTGCTACTGGACTCTTGTCATTTTTAAAAAAATAATATATAACTGATAGACCATTGTTTATGCTTTCTCAGACTTCTGACTACAGGGACCGCTAGAATAACACTTTCACAGATGTGATCTGTTCTCTCCTTATCTAAACTCTGTTTCCATGAATTAAATGCTTCATATTTCCTCTTCTTGCTATGCCACTGTCCTAACATTACCTGAGTTCCTATAAATTTGCCTAACTCTAATAAAACATTCCACTATACAATCCAACTTTTCCAACTTTTTAATCTTTTTCCTTCTGCTCCACAAAAGGCTCATCTTAAAGACTGCTCATATTACTAACTTGTGTTGTTATCTCTTTTGTAAACTTATAATTAATTCTATAATTCTACTTAACCTATAATAATGTGTTTCAACATCTTGTCAAGTCCTGGTGCTTACTGCATCCAAGACAGCTCCAGAGAAGCAACCTCAGCTGCCCCAATCTCCTCTCAGACACAGGTGCTTCTTACTGGACCTGTTCCTTCTGACCTATCCTCAGATGGCTCCACAGACCCTGGACAGCAAGGAAGCAGCCAACTCTCCTAAGATTGGACAATTATTCCCCATACCCATCCCTCTGGGTTCCCCAGAGACACGTCACCCCAATGTCAGCATGAAGCAGCCAGATATCACAACAACCCTATTCCTGCTTTGTTATCACCTCTTTCTAATTTTTCTTTTTTAACTAAACCAAAATGGGGGAATGTTGGTATTCTGTCTAAAATCCACCCCCCACAGTTGCCTGGCAACAGCCAGGTATGCTCCTCCCCATAGTTACCTGGCAACAGTCAGGCAGGCATAGCCCACTATAAAGGGAACTGCTTGCCCCCTCCTCCCTCCCTCTCTTACTCCTGCTTCTCTCCCTTGCCTCTCGCCCCTTTGCTCCCCATTTCCCTCCCCCCCTCTCTCCACATGGTCATGGCTGGCCTCTATTTCTCTACTCTCTCCCTCTCTCTCTCTGCCTTTCTCTGCCTCTACTACCCTCTTAACTCCCCTCCCCATGCCCTGAATAAACTCTGTTCTATACTATACCATCGTGTGGCTAGTCTCAGGGGGAAGGGATGCCTTGGCATGGGCACACCGAGGCACCTCTTTCCTTCACATCTCACCACACCACCTTAGAACAGATTCTTATATCCCTTTATCTTTTTATAATCACAACACAAAACACATACACACATGTGTATGTATGTATGTATGTATGTGTACATACATACCTTTGAGGAAAAAGAATAGGAAAGAAGAGGGATAGATGGAAGATGTGTTTAAAGAGAATGGGGGAGACCTTGATCACAGGCACAGTCATTCATTCTAGAAAAGATGGAAAACTAAAAATAACAAAACCCCTGCCAATCCACAATCACCTTAGAAAATGAGAGCGTTCTGGTTTTGAAAAAATAAGAGTAGTAAAGGTTGCCCAGCCTCTGGCTTCGAGCACACGTGGCTCAGTCAGGTTCCCTGGTCTTTTGAGGATGTGGCTGGAGCACACTTGCTTCTTGGATGCACTTACTTCTCAATAGCAGCTTTGTGTGACAGTCTCTTTTCTCTTTAATGGTATTTAACTTATCTTGGGGCCTCTGGGTACCACAAGTCCATGAATAGCAAAGCCATGAGATGCAGGCCCGTAGGTGCTTTTGCTACACCTGCACAACTCGTGTCTGCTATAAAAACACCTTTAAAGTTTGCCATTTTCCCAAGAAAAACATCGTATACCTGTAATCTCAGGGATTGGGAGATAGAGACAGGAGGATCAAAACTTTCAGACTAGACTAACTCTGTTTCAAAAACAAAACAGTAACAATGATGAATAGATTTTTATGCTTGAATGAAAAAAAAAAAAGAAGTAAGAAGGACAGAAAAGGACATGACTGCTCCTAAGTATGGCAAAGGAGAAAGCTTATTATAGATATGTGGGAGAGCATAGCCAGAGGTAGAGGTAAATATGGGACCATCAGCGAGGTCACAACCCTAAACCCTGTAGGAGGAGGAGAAGAGGAAGGAGAGAAGGGAGTCTAGTACAGAAGCTAGGAGGCCAAACATAACCAAAGAGGTGGGTAACCAAAATGTCTGGATTCTATAGGGAAGAGTCTCTAGGGGCATGGCAGCCCAGCTCTGGGCTGGAGAGTTCAAGATAGAGGACCAGCTATGCCAGCCCTGCGTTTTAACAGATAGGGACTGAGGGACGCTGGGATAACCCAAAGACTAGGCCTGCTTTGATATGTTAAATAGGCCATCTCATCTGCTTGTCACGGGTTTGAAACTTAACTATCTTAGCCTGATAGATGATTTGAATAGTGTGGTGCTGACTATAGAAGTGACATGACCATTCACAAACCCTCCCTGCTTAAGATGACTCCACTCCCATTTTACCTGAACTCCAGAGACTGAGGTCTATCACCAGGTTTAAAAACAGCCTTTGCTGTGAGATCGCAGTCAGGTGCTTCAAGGGTGTGCGGTCCCAAATACAAAATTACAGTAACTATTTTCTTTGGGGAGAAAAACCCACACAGTTTCACCATCACTGCTGAATCCCATTTTGCAATGACGCACATTCCCCCCCCCCCCCAGAGGAGATTAAAAAGCTAAAAAGGGAAACCTTGAAGCACATAAATGGGAAGAGGAAGCAAAAGTGTTCATGTCCCTCTGAAATAAAATAATAATAGTAAATTATAACAGCTCTCAATCGTTACTTAGTTCTTAGGAGAAGGGCTTACCATGGCAACTGCTGCATCTAATTGTTCTTAAACTGCTTCCAGGCCCTACAAACACACAGACAAGGGACGGGGAAGAGAAAATGTGTCTCTTAGATCCACATTCCTTTAGTGTGGAGTCAAAAGGCTAGGGCAGCAGTGTGATGACACAAACTCAGGGAGGCACCATACCTATCAATGCTGTGTTTATTTTATGTGCCTTAGCGTTTGGCATTCATATAAATCTATGTACTACATGGGCACAATGCCTGCAGAGGCCAGACTGGAGTTACACACCATTGTAAGCTCATGTGGGTGCTGGGAATTGAACCCTGGTCCTCTGAAGACCAGCCAGTGCTCCTATTAATTGCGGAACCATCTCTCCAGTTCCTTTACTTTCTTTTGTTTAAAAGATTTATGGCCAGGCGTGGAGGCTCACGCCTTTAATCCCAGCACTTGGGAGGCAGAGGCAGGCGGATTTCTGAGTTCGAAGCCAGCCTGGTCTACAAAGTGAGTTCCGGGACAGCCAGTGCTATACAGAGAAACCCTGTCTCGAAAAACCAAAAAAAAAAAAAAAAAGATTTATGTTCCTTTAATCCCAGCACTTGGGAGGCAGAGGCAGGCAGATTTCTGAGTTTGAGGCCAACCTGGTCTACAGAGTGAGTTCCAGGACAGTCAGGGCTATACAGAGAAACCCTGTCTCGAAAAGCCAAAAAAAAAAAAAAATATATATATATATATATATATATATATGTTAAATTATATTTATATATACATGCATATATTTGTGTTCTGTGTACATGAGTACAGGTGCCCTCAGAGGTCATTGTGGCAGGATGTTTGATTACACTGTGAATCCTGAAATTGTGTTATTTACTGAAAAAAATTGTTTCTAGTTCTGGTGTGTCTCAGCCTTAGCACACACCTTTAATCTCAAACAATGAAGACAAAGTTAGTTTGTAGAAGGAAGCGCCCATGTTTGAAAGTGGTGTCTAATTGAGTAGCAGAAAAAGTGAAGAATCAGAAAAAGATTTGACAGAATAGGATGCGCCCAACTCTCACAAGAACAGAGAGGAATGGGAAGCTATTTAAGAGAGCACAGAGAGAGAGAAAAGAGGAGAGAGGAAGGAGGGAGTTTTACTGGGACAGTTGTACAGAGACAGGTTGAAGAAAGAACAAGCTAGACACAGGTAAAGACAGAATGGTCCAGGGAATGAAAAGGAGCCAGAAGATTAGAACAGATCGCCAAAGTTAGTATGAGGCCAAGCAGAGCAATTCCTTCAGGAGAAGTCAAGAGAAGCTGGACTGAATCAGTCAGCTTGGAGAGGCGTTTGAGCCAGAACAGCTGAGCTGAACCAATTCAACTTAGAAAGTTCAGGAAGAATTAGGAAGGGTTAAGCTTATTCAGTCCAAGACTAAGAGGCTGAAAACATGCTAGGCCTAGATAAGATTGTATGGAGGCTAGAAGCTTCCAGGACTAGGCTCAGGTTAGTAGATGCAGAAAGTAAGCCTCAGATACAATTACTATAGAAGAATAAAAGTTACATTTACAGGTCATATCCTCTAGAGCTGGAGTTACAGGCATCGGTGAGCCACTCTGTGCCAGTACTGGGAACTGAACTTAGGCTGTTCACAGGAGTAGTTTGTTTGTTTGTTTCTTTCTTTCTTTCTTTCTCTCTCTCTCTCTCTCTCTCTCTCTCTCTCTCTCTCTCTCTCTTTCTTTCTTTCTGTTTGTTTTTGTTTTGTTTATTTTTGGTTTGGGGGGGCATGGGGGGGCAGGGTTTCTCTGTGTAGCCCTGGCTGTCCTGGAACTCTCTCTGTAGGCCAGGCTGGCCTCGAACTCAGAAATCCACCTGCCTCTGCCTCCCAAGTGCTGGGATTAAAGGCATGCGCCACCACCGCCTGGCTGAGTAGTACTGCACAACACCTATACAGCACCATCGATGACATTGTGTTAGATATGTTCATAACAGAAGAATCAGTTTAAGTATCTTGATATCCTTCCTGACAGCTCAGTACTTCGGATCATTTTCTCCTTCCATGGGATGACTGAACTTGTGTTACATTTTCCAAAAAAAAAAAAACAAAAAAACAAAACAAAAAAAAAAACAATTTGTGCTGGGAGGCAGTTGTGGCACACACCTTTATTCCCAGCACTTAGGAGGCTGAGGCAGACGAATCTCTGTGTTCACAGCCAGCCTAGTCTACAAAGTGAGTTCCAGGACAGCCAGGGCTATCCAGAGAAACCCTGTCTCAAAACAAAACAAAACAATTTTTATTATATGAGTTAGTTGTACATATGAACTGAGTTCAGTGTGTCATTTCATTTTCTTTCTTTCTTTTTTCTTTTTGCCTGTTTGTTTTGAGACAGGGTTTCTCTGTGTAGCTCTTACTGTCCTGAAACATAGTCTGTAGACCAGGCTAACCTCAAACTCACAGAGATCTGCCTGCCTTTGTCTCTCAAGTGCCGAGGTCAGCAGATGTGCCACCACACCCAGTTCAGTGTGATATTTCTGTACCTGCATACAGCATGTACTATCGATGAAATCCAACCTCCTAGGGATGGAGAGAAAGACTCCTCCAATGTCTGGACCTCCCTCCTCTACTTCCAGAGTGGGAGTGTTACAGATGTGTACCACCATGCTCGGTTTCGATGATGCTGAGGGTGGAACCCAGGGCTTCGTGCATGCTAGGCAAGCAGTTTACCACCTGAGCTACATGCATCCTCAGCCCCCAGAGCTCTGTGTGGAGTGGTATTTAACTCAAAATGAAGTACCAGCTTCACACTCTCTTATGTCTATGTGCACTCTCTTAAAAAATCTGCACATAGATTCGGTTGTTCCCTATGGTGTTCAAGCCTCTCTGGTCAGAAAGCCTTGGCCGGGTCATGGTTGTTTGACTGAGTAAATAACTGCTTCATTTCCTGGCCTCTACCTTCTCTAGTTACAAATATCCAACAGAATATGTGGCTACTGGAGAGATTGCTGCTACAGTGGGAACAGTTACTGCAGTGGTTCTCATGAAAGTGGAGAAACATTGAGTTACTGAGTGGCAGGCTGTTTGTTTCTTTTTGTTTCAGATGATTGCTTGAAAATGACACAGGGGGCTTTGGTCCTGACTCCCAGGGCCTCTTTCTCTACAGCAACCTCTTCCTGGCTCTGAGTTTACTACCTTATCAATACACACTCTGCTCACCTTCCTCTTTTAAAACCTCTTGAGCTCTGTTATAGCCTGCTTAGCTTGCATTCATTCTAGAAACTACATGTATACAAAGTATAGTTACTGTGTGTTATGAGAATTAACAGCACTAATTAAGATTAGTATAAAAGAACTTTCATTGGCCTTGACCAGATTACCAAAGTAGGCCTGGTTGTCTGACAAACTGAGTTCATGAAAACTGCTACGCCTTGTGAATTTATAGCGTCATGGAAAGACACATACATACTTTCATCTGTTTACAGCAAGGAGAATTTGTGACATCCTAAATATTTTTTTTTCCTATAGAAGTCTGTTTCAAGTTTATCCTATAGAAAACAGGAAGCTTTTAAAGGGTATTTAGTGTGGGGGAGCAGGATGTTGTTACTGTTGCTGTATTAGACACAGAGTCTCATGTAGCCCAGCCCAGCCTCAAACTCACTATGTAGCAGAAAACAACAATGAACTTCTGATCCTCTGCCTCCTCTTCGGGACTGAAAGTACTAGTATGTGTCATTACTCCTGGTTTATATAGCATGGGGGATCAAACCCAGATCTTCATACACTTTAGACAAGCAGTTTACCATCTGAGCTACATCCCTGGTCTTAAAGGGCTTTATTGAGGCAAGTCATATGATTATATTAGTATTTTAGGGAAGACATTCTGTGGCTGTGAGGAGAGGGGTTATAGGAGGCTATTGGGAGGCCACTGCAGTCTATAAAACTAATGAAAAGTCTCAACAGAAAGGCTGTAGAGGCTGTGATGGACCAATAGGGAAGGACCAATGGAGGACAAAGCGTGGGCTCAGGGTCCACAGAGATGAGGACAGAGTGAGTCTGTAAGTGGCAGGGATCAGTGTCCCATGAGTAATGCTGAGGCTGTGTATTAACTGCTGCAGATGCTATGCTCCGAACCAGCACAGGATACAGAGAGTGTGTGGGCATAGTAGTCAGGGGTCTCTAGAGACACAGAACTGATAGAATGAATCCATTTATCTCTCTCTCTCTCTCTCTCTCTCTCTCTCTCTCTGTCCATCTCTATATGTATGTATCTGCATCTATATCTGTATGTATGTATGTTTGTATGTATGTAAGTATGTATATGAATGGGGTTTACATAACCTGACATGGTGGCTCATGCCTTTAATCTCAACACTCTGGAGGCAAAGGTAGACAGATCTCTGTGAGTTCAAAGCCAGCCTTGTCTACAGAGTGAGTTATAGGAAGCCAGGGTTACACAGAGAATTCTGCCTCAAAAACAACAATAACAACAACAACAAATAGAATGAAATTTATAGGAGTGGATTATAACTAATCCACTAATTATAACTAATTATAAATTATGGTCTAACTATTCCAACAATGGCTGCCTCCCATTGAAAAGTCCAAGAATTCAGCAATTGTTCAGTCCACAACATTGGATGTGTCAGCTGGTCTTCAGTATATGTCGGACTCTTAAATAATTAGACTCTAATGCCAGTGAAGGGGTGAACTTGCCAGCAACGGGGTACGCAAGCCAGGGGACAGCAATCATTTCCTTCTTCCCTGTCCTTTACATAGGCTGCCACAGAGATTAAAGACGGATCTTCCCATCTCAAAAGATCTGAATTTAGGGTAGGTTTTCATGTTTCAAATGATATAATTAATAAAAAATCCTGGGCTAAAGAGATGGCTCAGAGGTTAAGAGCACTGACTGCTCTTTCAGAGGTCCGGAGTTCAATTCCCAGCAACCACATGGTGGCTCAAAACCACCTGTAATGAGATCTAGTGCCCTCTTCTGACCCACAGGGATACATGCAGACAGGTATTGTATACATAATAAATAAATAGATCTTAAAAAAAAATCCCCTTCAGGTACATCCAGCCACTTGGCTCTTAGTTAATTTCGGATGTAGTCAAGTTGACAACCAAGAATAGCCATCAGAGAGGGAAGGGAGCCTTTTCTTGCCTTGATTTCCCCTTGATTCATATTTGGATTCAATAAAGTCAGAACCAACCATACAAAGAAGATTTGCATGGGCCCTAAGCAAGGATAACACCAAAATTTGTGAAATAAAAAATAAAATAAAATAAAAAATAAACCAAAAATCAAAAAATGGCTGTGCTCCTTTTCTTCCTTCCTTTTGTATGTTTTGTTTCTTTGTTTTGTTTTGTTTCTTTGATTTGTTTTGTTTTTAGAGACAAGACTACTCTGTGTAGCCCAGGCTATCCTTAACCTCGAATCCGCCTGCCTCCAGAATGCTGGAATTAAAGGTGTGAGTCACCATTGCCCAGCTCTAAATTCCTAAATTTTTTTCTTTATTTTTATTTTTACTTAAAAATAATTTATTTAATGATAAAAATAATTCTTTTTATTCTATGTGAGTGTCTAGCTTACATGTGTATCTTGTGCATCACATGAATACAGTTCCTGCAGAGGCCGTATATCTCCTGCAACTGGAGTTACAAATGGTTGTGGGCCTCCATACGGATTCTGGGAACTGAACTCAGGTCCTTTGCAAGAGAAGCAGGCGTTCTTAAATCCACTGAGCCAACTCTCGGTGCCTAGTGATGTGTGGTTTGGTGTTTTGTTTTGTTTTGTTTTTATTGCAATCTGTCTGACTACTCCAGCAATGAGCAGAAAAGCTGCTGTCCAACCAGGCCTCCTCTGATTGGCCCTGCAAATAGTTCTAAGGAACACAGAACTATTGCAGGCACAATAAGGAAGTCGAAAGAAGGTCATATCAACTTCCCTCTTCCTCTCTCTCGTTCTCTCGCTCTCTCACTCTCTCGCTCTCTCGCTCTCTCGCTCTCTCGCTCTCTCGCTCTCTCGCTCTCTCGCTCTCTCGCTCTCTCGCTCTCTCGCTCTCTCGCTCTCTCGCTCTCTCGCGCTCTCTCGCGCTCTCTCTCTCTAGAATCTAAGATCAGCGTACCGTGCCAGGATACTGATCAAGACTATTGATTTCCTGGGTCGTTTCTGCGGAGGCAGTTGCTTGGGGAAGTGGATTTTGGAAGCAGAGGCTTTTCCCATGTGGTAGCACACAGTGGCTTTGACAGTGCCATTACTTCAGCTCTGGGGATTCTGGAAGGACTCACGCTACACAGAGGCTGCAGAGACTCAGCAGAGACTCAGCTCAAAACCAAGTTGTCCCAGCTCGACACCTTCCCTTGTCAGTCAGTACTGTTTAGAGGAACGCACCGGAGCGAGGCATGCCTGAGTTTTGACATTGGCCATACCTCTGACCCCAGTCTTCCCTGGGCCTCAGTTTTCTCAGCTATGAAATAACAAGCTCACCTTCACTGAAAAGCCACATAAAGATGTAAGTTCTGGCTAGTTTTCTGAATGTCGAAGTTCCAACAGAGAATCTCCAGGGACGAAAGATCTTTTTCTCCTGGGCGATTTCAGGAGACTCAAAACTATGCTTACCTCTCTGTCCTCAGACTTCAGTGACATGGGACATTCACTGTGAATTATTGAGGTTATTAAAGATAAATGTTCTAGCCCATCCCATCTTATGAAAGATACATGCTCTGGCACATCTGAGCCTCACTGCTAAGACTACTGAGTCAGATCCAGTAATCTATATTTTAATAAGCTTCCCAGAAGATTCTAAACGCACCACAGTTTGAGAACCACTGCCTTTCCTACAAATTCAATGCTCCTCCTCTGTGACCTGGTTACCTCTGAAGGAGAGTGCCTGCTCTCAGTTCAGCTGGGGACTACAGTATGGTCTTTTTCCCTGGTTCCTGGCACAGAACCCAAAGCCTTTGGAGTCTCCTGAGTGATGAGCTTTTTATTTGATAATTGCCACGGACCACCCCAGTTGGGTATGGGGTTCCCTGGAATGAGGGTCCTCGAAGCTAGGTGGGTAAGGATTTGGTGGTGACAAACAGAAACAAACACAGAGGCAGTTTGAATCTGAGTGTATTTTGCAGCTCTCAAGCAGGGGATTTTATACATTAAAAAAACCAAACATTACATCTCTTAGAAACTGTATCCAGTGAGACAATCACAAATACCAACAAAAGTCATTTGACACAGTAAAGCACAAAAATCACCCAAGCATTACAACTCTGAAACTATGTATTCAGTGATTCACAAACAGAACAGGTAACATCATTATAAACCATCAAAATATAACAATTCTAAAAGGATGTAGTCAGTGGGGGCTGTCATCCAAGGCTAGTGGCATATTTCCAGGAGCAGGTTAATAAATTTTTAATTGTCAATGCTCGTAACCACTGAACTAACTCTCTAGCCCCATGGTCAGTTATTATTTATCATCTAGTGCCTGATTTTTTATAAATCTTCAATGCATAAATTCAAACTATTTTAATTCTTTCTAATTAAGGCTTTCTTTACCATATACCAAAATCCACCTCTGATGACACACATGTAGCCATATGAAATTTTATTGTTGGGAAAGTTTTTAGCATAATAGTTTTGTAAATGATTTAGAAAGTAAAGTGTTGGTTTCCTTGGGGATAAAGTGATGTTAGTGACCCCCATCTCTAGGGATGGTTTCTTACCCATTATTCTCGCTCAAGATCTTGGCCTAGGCTACCAGGAACTTGTAAATAAGAAAAGGAATAAGAGAAAATAAAACAGATCAATTGCCATGAGAACTACGGCTCAATTTTTTTTTCCTCTGGTGAAGAGTTCCACAACCGGTTCCAGGAGGCCTCCCCCTTTTAAGGTCAATCACCTCAGTCTGTGGAATGTGTCACACAGATCCTACGGGAGGTGGTGTGGCAGATAATAATGGTGGGGGAATGCTCAAAAGATTCAGGATTGGAGCTACTTATCAGAAAAATCAGCCAGGAATTTAAGGGACTAGAAATTTCATCCCCTGACAGGCAGTAATGGTCCATGCCTTTGTTCCTAGCACTGGGGAAGCAGAAACAGGGGATCTCTTGTGAGTCCCAGGCCAACCTGGTCTACAGAGAGAGTTCTGGGACATCCAGAGCTACACAGAGAAACCCTGTCTGAAAAAAAAAAAAAACAAATAAAAAAAATTTTTTTTCAACCCTTGTTTTAGTCAATGCTCTCTATTGCTGTGAAGAGACACCATGACCACAGCAATTTTTATAAAGGAAAACATTAAATTGGGGCTGGCTTACAATTCACAGCTTTAGTTCATTATTGTAATAGCAAGAAGCATGGCAGCACACAAGCAGACATGATGCTACAGAAGGAGCCTAGATTTCTAAATCTGGATCTGAAGGCAGGAGAAGAGAGTGACACGGGGCCTGGTGTGAGCATTTGAAAGCCAAAGCCCACCCCCCAATGACATACTTCCTCCAACAAGAACACATCTACTCCATCAAGGCCATGCCTCCTAATCTTTCTCAAGTAGTACCACTCCCTAATGATGAAGCATTCAAATATGGGGCTCACTTTTACTCGAAGTACCACAGCCCCATTCCTCAACCTCTGGGGAAAGGGAAGGGACTGAAAGTTGAGTCCAGTCCTCAATGGCCAATGATTTAACAAAGGATGCTTAAAGATACTTTGTCAAAACCCTAAAGAAATGGGGTATTGGTGTGTTTCAGTTGATCGGTGTACACCCTGATGTTCTCAGAAAGTGGCTGGGATGGCTGATCTTCATCGTCAACTTGGCAGGACTAAGAATCACCTAGGAGACACACCTCTGGTCATTTCTGTTGAAGGCATGGTCCCAGAGAGGTTTAACTGAGAAAAGAAAATCTATTCCAAATGGGAGCGGCACCATCTCACAAAGTGGAGCCCTGGGACAGGTGAAAAGGAAAATCAAGACAGGGAGCTGACGTCAGCATGTGCCCCCTGCTGCTTCTTGGCTGCCATCTCAGTCAGGGTTTCTATTGCTGCAGAGAAACACACCATGACCAAAAAGCAGCTTGGGGGAGGAAAGGGTTTATTTGACTTGCACTTCCACATTACTGTTCATCATTGAAGGAAGTCAGGATGGGAACTCAAACAGGACAGGATCCTGGAGGCAGGAGCTGATGCTGACGCCATGGAGGGGTGCTGCTTACTGGCTTCCTCTCTGCTTTCTTATAGAACCCAGGATGACCAGGCAAGGGATGGCACCACCCACAACAGGTTGGGCCCTCTGCAATCAATCACAGTGTTCCACAGGCTTCCACAGTGTCCTACAGCCTAACCTTAAGGAGGCATTTTCTCAATTACCATTCCTTCCTCTCTGATGACTCTAGCTTGTGTCAAGTTGACATAAAGCTAGACAGGACAACAGTGTAGCTCGGCCATGGCTCCACCTCTGTGACGATTTGCATTCCTCTGAACTGTAAGTCAAAATAAATCCTTCTTCCTTCAAGTCCATTTGCCATGTATTCTGTAAAAGTTATGAGAAAACTAACTAACGTGTTAGCATTCCCAGAGAGGACATGGAAGACCTAGGCCGCTACAGCTTACCTCATGCATCTTTTCTATTTGCCTGTTCCTTAAGAATACAGCAGTGAACACAAAAGATATTTTCTCCTAATTTCTGTGAGCCATTTTAATGAATTATCCAACATAAGGGGAGCCCATGGAAACCCCCAGATTTGTAGTCCACTGGGAAGAAGTATACCCAATTTGTGGCTAACATCTCAAATGAGGGTAATCTTGTGAGACTGAATCCTTTAACTTATAAAATCTAACCCTAACTCTAGGTAAACAGGGTCAGAATTTAATCAATCAATCATTTATTCAATTGCATTTTTTAAAAGATTTATTTATTTTATGTATGAGTACAATGTAGCCGTACAGATGGTTGTGAACCCTCTCTGCTCGCTCTGGCCCAAAGATTTATTCTATGTAAGTACATTGTAGCTGTCTTCAGACACACCAGAAGAGGGCATCAGATTTTAATTACAATTGATTATGAGCCACCATGTGGTTGCTGGGATTCAAGCTCAGGACCTTAGGTTGAGCAGTCAGGGCTCTTAATGGCTGAGTCATCTCTCCAGCCCTCGATTGTTTTTTTCAAGACAAGGTTTCTCTGTATAGTCCTGGCTGTCCTGGAAACTTGCTCTGTAGATCAGGCTGGCCTTGAACTCACAGAGATCTACCTGCCTCTGCCTCCAGAGTGCTGGAATTAAAAGTGTGTGCTAGTGCCCCTCTCCTAGTGTTACTACCACCACTGGGATAGAATTTAATTGAATTTATAAGAAAAGATAAGAGTGGTATCCGTTTAAGCTGGAGAGAAGTCTCATTGGTTAAGAGCACTTGTTGCTCTTGCAAAGAGCATATGAAACCAAGGGGCATATGGTTTCTAGAATCTACATGGTGGATCATAACCATCTGTGACTCTAGTTCCAGGAGATCTGATGCCCTCTTCTAACCTCCATAGGTGGACACACATGCAAGCAAGACATTCATATATATAAAATAAAATCAATAAATCTATAAAAGAGTGGGTCAATACTTACTAGCCATAGGGTCATCGCCTGTGTTGGACTGAAAGAGAATGTCCCCCACAGTCTCATATATTTGAACAATTGGTCTCCAGTCAGTGGTGCCTTTGGGGAGTGTACTGGCTAGTTTTGTGTCAACTTGACACAGCTAGAGTTATCACAGAGAAAGGAGCTTCAATTGAGGAAATGCCTCCATGAGATCCAACTGTAAGGCATTTTCTCAATTAGTGATCAAGGGGGAAAGGCCCCTTGTGGGTGGGACCATCCCTGGGCTGGTAGTCTTGGGTTCTATAGGAGAGCAGGCTGAGCAAGCCAGGGGAAGCAAGCCAGTAAAGAACATCCCTCCATGGCCTCTGCATCAGCTCCTGCTTCCTGACCTGCTTGAGTTCCAGTCCTGACTTCCTTGGTGATGAACAGCAGTATGGAAATATAAGCTGAATAAACCCTTTCCTCCCCAACTTGCTTCCTGGTCATGATGTTTGTGTAGGAGTAGAAAACCTGACTAAGACAGGGAGGTTTGGAAAGTGTGGTCTTCATGGAGGAACTTTGCCACTGGGGCAGGCTTTTGAGTTTAAGTTTAAACCCCACCTATAGTTCGTTCTCTCTGGTTGATGCTGGTGGTTGAAATATGAGCTCTCAGTTTCATGCTGTTTACATAAATGCTTGTAGCCACACCTTCCTGACAGGATGGAATCTTACCCCTCTGGAACCATAAGCCAAATAAACCCTTTCTTCTATAAATTGCCTCAGTCAAGGTGTTTTATCAAGGTAAAAGAAGTCATTAATACATGGCCCATCTCTAACAAAAGACAAGTTATCATGAGAAAAGACTAGCAAATAATTTAATCAAAGTTTATATGCAGTCAGATATGGTGACACACATTGGTAATCCCAGCCCTGGAAAGACGAAAACAGGAGCATGAGGGGTTCAAGGTCAACCTTGACTACATACAAGTTTGAGGCCAGGCTAGGTCAGACCTTAAAAATGAAGTTCCAATTGCACAGAGAAGGTGTGACTCAAGTGGAACCCAGCAAGATGTGTCTTCTTTAGATCCCTCTTGGCTTCTCAGAACAGCACTCTCTCTTCTCAGGCATAGGACAGAACCCATTATGACATAGGTGTCTTATGACTGTTAGGGTCCAGGTGTCACCCCACAAACCACACAAACACCGACCTCAGTTAAACAAGGATGGTTTATTGAATGCATACCCCAAGACTGATCAACCAGGGCAACAGCTCAAAGCTGTGAGCTGGCCATTTCTCAGGGCCAAATTTATAAAGGCTAAAACTGCAAAACCCACAATGAGCTCATATGCAGGTGCTGGAAGTGCTACTGGGTGGTCAGCTCTGACTCAAGCCTTTTAGACATAATGGCTCATAGTGATCTTTAATGTGATGGCTCCTTTGTGAAGTTTATAGTTGTGGGATTTCTTTTTATTTATTTTTTTTAAAGATTTATTTATTTATATGTAAGTACACTGTAGCTGTCTTCAGACACTCCAGAAGAGGGAGTCAGATCTTGTTACGGATGGTTGTGAGCCACCATGTGGTTGCTGGGATTTGAACTCCGGACCTTCGGAAGAGCAGTCGGGTGCTCTTACCCACTGAGCCATCTCTCCAGCCCCCAGTTGTGGAATTTCTTAACACACCCCATAATATATGGAACATAACAGTACCCTATCAGCATGGTCCTGCTCTGAGTCGTTATTTTTCTGCATCCATGACTGGCAGGCATATTATAACAACAATATGAAATAGCTGGCAGACATGGAACAAAACAGCTACAGCTATGCTAGGGAGGCAAGGCCTCAATAATGACCTGGTATCAGACAAGGGAGATGAAAGATTTTCTTTCTGGCCAGCTCAAAGACAGAAAAAGCCAGGGGAAATTCAGGCAATATTCTAGGTGTTGTGGCTTATTTGGGGGAAAGCAGATTCTGGTTTCTATGAACTTCCTTTATAAAAGTAGCTCAGAAGCTGGGCAGTGGTGGCACATGCCTTTAATCCTAGCACTTGTCGGGCAGAAGCAGGCAGATCTCTGAGTTCGAGGACAGCCTGGTCTACAGAGTGAGTTCCCAGGACAGCCAGGGCTACACAGAGAAACCCTGTCTTGAAAAACCAAGATAGATAGATAGATAGATAGATAGATAGATAGATAGATAGATAGACAGATAGACAGACAGTATCTCTGCTATTATGTATCTATGTTTGTGCATTCCACATGTGTCCCAGTGCCCCAAAGGGTACAGAAGAGGGCATTGCATCCCCTGGAGATGGAGTTACAAGAAGTTGTAAACAGACTGGCCTAGGCACTGGGAACTCAAGGTCCTCTGACAGAGCAACAAGAGCTCTTAACAAATGAAGCATCTTCCCAGCCCCATCTATGACCCTTCTTAGAAAAACAGATTCTGGGGCTGGAGAGATGGCTCAGCAGTTAAGAGCACTGACTACTCTTCCGAAGGTCCTGAGTTCAAATCCCAGCAACCACATGGTGTCTCACAACCATCTGTAATGAGATCTGATGCCCTCGTCTGGAGTGTCTGAAGATAGCTACAGTGTACTTACATATAATAAATAAAAATTAAAATAAAAAAGAAATCTTTAAAAAAAAAAGAAAAACAGATTCTAATGTCACAATTCTAGCTTCAGAAGCAAAATGGAGCGTAGGGCAGGGGGAAGTGAGAAAAAGACTGGGTTTTTTTTTTTGGTTTTTGTTTTTTTTTTTTTTGGTTTTGGAAACAGGATTTCCTGGAACTTTCTTAGTAGACCTGGTTGGCCTTGAGCTCACAGAGATCTGCTGCCTCTCCCTTCTGAATGCTAGGATTGATGTCACACATCATCCCCTTCCCTGTGAGACTTCTGAGATTCAAAGCACCCTGCTCTGGGTTGTTGTCTTCCAAGACACAACCGTCACTAGTCACATAGCTGGCATCACAGATCCTTGGTATGTGGAGAGAGAAGATGTAGTTGGTTTCAAAACAAGACCAAGAAAACTCTGCCCAGGATACAAACCTTATTATACTTTGACCGGCTTCTGTCTCCTGGCCCTTGTGCCACACTTTGCAGAATGTGGTTAAGTCTGAAGTGCCAGCCACTGTGCCGCAACTCTCTGACCTACATTCAGAGGAGAAGTGGGGCTTGCACTGCTCTAGTAAAGCCTGCACCAGAGAGGGCAGGACTTCCCTGAAGGCCCCTGAGCCAGGCCTCTGATTACAGTCTACACTACACTTGGTGGGGGGTTTCAGCAGGCCAGGAACAGGGGAATTGGGTACAGCCCTGCCCATTGGTGTCAGTCATGGCAGAGACAGAATGTCCTGCCTATCGCTGGACTTTGAGCTGTCACATCTATATAGAAGTTGGGCCTACTAGACTCCTCCTGTTTATTTAACTAGACCCTTTACACTAAATATGCTTGACTATTTACTGACAGTCAAGCTTTTTCTAGGACCCTAATGGTACTACAAGCAGCCTTCTCACAAACTCTACTCTGTGTCAGGAGCACAGGCAAACGCTCTGCTTTAAGCTTCCTAGTCTGACCCTGAGCCCCGAAGCCCAGATTGCTGTTGCCAGTGTTAAATTCAATCTCCTCTCTCTTCTCCATCCCCACCCCCTCTCCCTGTCTAAAGAAGACTGACAGTTTCATCAGCCAATGTCACCTGGTTCTGCCCATCAGTGATGCCACAACAAAAATACTTGAGACTTTGTTAAGCAACAACAGGAGCGGTGAGGCAGTGCTTGTCCTGAATCCTAGTACCCAGGAGGCACAGTCAGGTGAATCTCTGTGAGTTTCTGTCCAGCCTGGTCCACAGAGCAAGTGCCAGAACAGTCAGGGTGACATCATGAAATCTCGTTTCAAAAAAACATTTTGTGAGGTTGGAGAGATGGCTCAGTGGTTAAGAGCACTGACTGTTCTTCCAGTGGTCCTGAGTTCAATTCCCAGCAACCACATGGTGGCTCATAACCATCTGTAATGGGATCTGATGCCCTCTTCTGGTATGTCTGAAGTCAGCTACAATGTACTTATATACATAGAATAAATAAATAATTCTTTTAAAAGAAGAAAGAAAGGAAGAAAGAAAGAAAGAAAGAAAGAAAGAAAGAAAGAAAGAAAGAAAGAAAGAAAGAAAGACATAAAAAAAAAACCATTTTGTTTGTGCTTGTTTTTTAAGACAGGGTTTTCTCTGTATAGCCCTGGCTGTCCTGGAACTCACTCTGTAGACCAGGCTGGCCTCGAACTCAGAGATCTACTGCCTCTGCCTCCTGAGTGCGGATAAAGGGCCTGAACCATCATACCCAGCTCTCAACAAACTTTAAAAAAAAAAAAAAAGAGTAACAGATATTTGTTTTTCACGTTTTAGATGCTTGAGAATCCAAGATCAAGGTATCCATAGGAAATTTCTGGTGAGAACCTGGTCTCTGCTTCCACAGGGATGTCTTGAGTGTTGTGTCCACATATCTCAGAAAGACAGAAGTGGAAGGTGGCAAGGCCATTCTGATGCCACCTTTCCATAAGGCCCCAATCATTGGTTACTTCCTCAAAGGTTCCATCTATTAACACCACATACTGAAAGTTCCAGTGTAAGGCATGGAGTGGTCCTAACTAGCTCACAGCAGCACTGCACCTTGGTCTCCCTACAAACATCCCTGAAGCCAGCCGGGCCTTGCTGGGGACAGCATACCGTAACAGGGACTGGCTGCAGTAGGCAGGGATGGAGACATCTCAGTAGCCAGAGGCAGCTCCTTGTAACAACAACAAAAAAAAAAGTTGTTCCCATATCTCCTAATCTTAGCCATGGACAATGGCTGTACAGATTTCATTTGAGCATGACTGATTTTCAGTTGGCCTCTGTGTGCATAATTATTCTATTATATCTGATTTTCCTACCCCCTTCTCCTTCTGCTCTGGTGAATTCTGTAAAACTAGATGTTCCTTGATGTAATGATTCTTAAACAATTAAAAATTGAGGCATGGGGCACAGCACAGCACAGTCCTGACGGTCCAGGTGCATGCTGTGTGTTTTCATCTTGGAAACAATGTAATAACTATACAATGGTAGTTTTGGATTGATGTTTGACTTGCAAAGAAAGTTTGAAGAAATATTAGAAAATGAAACAGAAGCCAGGTGGTGGTGGGCCACACCTTTAATCCCAGCACTCGGGAGGCAGAGGCAGGAGGATTTCTGAGTTTGAGGCCAGCCTGGTCTACAAAATGAGTTCCAGGACAGCCAGAGCTACACAGAGAAACCCTGTCTTGAAAAATACAAACAAACAAACAAACAAAACAAAAACAAAACCACCTCCCCCCCCCAAAAAAAAAAGAAAAAAGAAAATGAAACAGAACCACATAGTATTAGAGTAATATAGGGTCCATTACCAGAAAGTGAAGGAATTTATTGGAATCATGAGATACAATCATGGAATAAGAGAACACAAACACAGGGTACTTTAATTCAGAAAGAAAAGGGCTCTTGAAGTTATGAAGTGAGTGTTGCACAACATTTGAGAGTGGTTCCTGGACTCCTTTGGGTATGTATGAATAAGAAAGTATAGAATGCATAAAATTATATGTTAGTGAAGCTAAGTCAAAACCCTGGGACTCTTAGGAAAGTCATTGTGTGCAATGTGCAGAAGCTAGCAGAACTACTGAGCTAAGAGTTAACTTAATTCTTTCTGGCCACTGCCTGGCAGCTTCACCCAGGTCATTTATCATTAGAGCTGCACAGGAAAACACAAGTAGCTGACCTCGAAGCTCTGAGGTATAAGTTAAAAGTTAAAGTTTAAATAATGATAAGTTTGCAATTATTATTATTTTGCCCACAGGCCTGGGAATAGGGGAAGCTTGAAACTTTGGGGGGAACAATTGTAATTCTTAATTCTTTGTGGGATGTGGTCATTTCTTTTGAATTTGATTTGGCAATGATTATACAATGTCTTTTTTTTTTTTTCTACCTGCTTTTGGAGTAACAATTATAGACTGGAGCAAGAAAAAGGCGGGAGTGTGAGGTGCGTGAGGTAAGTGTAGCGTGTGTAGAGAATGCGTGGAGAGGGAGTGTGGAGTGAGTGAAGAGAGACTGTGAGGACAGACTGTGGAGCGTGTGAGGGAGAGTGTGAGGAGAGAGTGTGTGAGGTTTGTGTGGAGAGTGAGAGAGTGTGTGAGGAGAGAGAGTGTGTGTGTGAAAAGAATAATGCAGAGTGAGTGTGAGAGTGTGAGAAAGGGAACGAATGAGGGGGGAAGCTCCCAGTCCAAAGAGAGAGTGAAAGTACATACTCAAGCTATGAGAGAGAGACAGACAGACAGACAGACAGACAGACAGGAAAGTTGTCTCTGTGTGTTTATTATGCGCCTTCCAGATATCCCTGCTTCCAGTTGAGAACTCTGATCCTGTGTTGAGGCTGGACCCCCGACAAGGCCTCACTCCATTTTCTTTTTTCATGTGGTATTTCTTGGTAGAGGCTTTCTCTTCCAAGACCCCACTTGTCAGCTTTCCACCACTATCATGAATGCCTGGGAGCTGGTGACAGAGCTTAACATCCAAAGGCCTGGAATGTAATCCTGCCCACTGAATAAACTAGCATAGTGGTGTTGTGTCAGGAAGTGTCCATGAACTCCAAAAGACCACCAAGGAGCCACTTCCAGTGTAATCACTTTAGGATCTCTTTATTATAAACCAGAGTTTGGGCTTACTCACCACTGCCCCACAGGACGGTTTGGTGAAGCAGCCCTGAAAAGGTTTTACAGAAGATGCAATTAAGTTTGGGGGGGGGGGGGTTGTCATAGTTTGAATGTGCTTGGCCCAGGGCACTTGGCCAGTGGCACTATTTGGAGGTGTGGCCATGTTGGAATAGGTGTGTCACTGTGGGCGTAGCCTTGAAGACCCTCATCCTAGCTGCCTGGAGGTCAGTCTCATAGCAGCCTTCAGATTTAGATAGACCTGGAACTCTCAGCTCCACCTTCACCATGCCTGCCTGGACTCTGCCATGCTCCCACCTTGATACTAGACTGAACCTCTGAACCTGTAAGCCAGTCCCAACTAAATGTTGTTTTTATAAGAGTTGCCTTGGTCATGGTGTCTGTTCACAGCAGTAAAACCCTAAGACAGGGTCCATCCTGGCAAGCATCTAATTGAGTGACTATTGTACACTGATGGGTGGGTGTTCTGAAGCAAGACCGTATACAATCATGAACAGTCTGAAAGTACATCTGAAACAATCAGACTAATTTTTGATTAACTATTGCTAGGAAGGAGCAAAAGAATAACTCTGGCCAAGGACAAGCCATGGGGTCCTTCCTGGTGCTTGGGGTGCAGCTTGGATTCAGCTGTAGACCAAGTTTTCAGCCCATTTTTTTTTTCAAGATGGAGTAGGTTTGATCTCTCAGTGGCACAGGCCTATCACCCCAGTACTCTGGAGGCGGAGGCAGAAGGGTCGGAAGTTCAAGGCTATCCCTAGCTATACAGAAAGTCTGAAGCCGGGCTGGAGAGATGGCTCAGTGGTTAAGAGCACTGACTGCTCTTCTGAAGGTCCTGAGTTCAAATCCCAGCAACCACATGGTGGCTCACAACCACCCATAATGAGATCTGATGCCCCCTTCTGGTGTGTCTGAAGACAGCTACAGTGTACTTACATTTAATAATAAATAAATCTAAAAAAAAAAAAAGAAAAAAAATAAAAGAAAGTCTGAAGCCCACCTGTGGTACTTGAAACCCTATGTAAAACAACAGCAACAAAAACAAATATAAAAACATAATAGGTGCTAAAGAGGTGATTCGGTGGTTAAGAGGACTGGTTTCTCACCCAGGGGTTACGTGGCACATGCCTTTAATCCTAGCACTTGGAAGGCAGGAGAATCTCTGTGAGTTTGGGGGCGTTCAGACTAGTTTACAAGTTGAGGACAGCCAGGGCTATACAGAGAAATCCTGTCTCATGAATTAAATAAAATAAATAAATAAATAAATAAATAAATAAATAAAGTAAGCCAAAACACCAGCTTCCCTTCTAGAGGACTTGGGTTCAATTCCTAGACCCACATGGCAGCTCATAATTGTCTGTAACTCCAGTTCCAGGGATTGGATGCCCCTCTTCCAGTCTCCATGGTTACCAGGCAGGGAAGTAATGCACATTCAGGCAAAACACTCATACAAAATAAAAATAACAATATGAGAAAATTAAAAATTAAACACCCGAGATAATTATAAGAAAAAAATTTCTCACAGTTTCGAATGTTTTGACCCTTGGTCCATTGGCCCCATCACCTTTGGGCCTCTGGTGATTCAGCCATTTACCTCAAGGTTGGAAAGTGACAAAAGGAAGAAGGAGAAGAAGAAGGAGGAGGAGGAGGAGGAGGCAGCCAAGGTCCCACTTCCTCCTTTGAAGGCACACCTCAGTGACCTGACATACCTCACTAGACCCTTATCTTTTTCTCAGCTCTTTAAAATTATTGTTGGGTTAGCATACACAAGGGTTTCATCATAGACTCTTTATGTGGGTCATTAATACTCTCACTTGCTCATCTCCCCTCCTGCCTTTCCCTATGTCCTGTCCTCCTCTCACCTCTTCAGGCTGGTACCCTTCTCTCCCCTGGTTAGTCCCTCCCTCCTCAGCTCTCCTGGCTCTCGTATGAACAACTGAGCCTCTTTATTTCTCATAAATCTACTGTCCTGAAAATCAGGCACTATCTATTCAAATCTCTGCTTCGTTCCCCAGTGTTGCCTCACCAGGGGCCCAGTCTTTACTACTTGGACATTTGGAGGGTTCTTGAGATACTAATTATAATACTGATAGATCAATGACTGTTTTTTTTTTCCCCTCTACAGAGAAGGAGATGTGCTCAGTTTGGTAGAAGCTGGCACAAAATCAAGGGCTACATGCCTGAGGCCCCACTGCTATACACGTCCAGTTGAAATTAGCTGGCCAAGCCGGGCGTGGTGGCGCACACCTTTAATCCCAGCACTCGGGAGGCAGAGGCAGGCGGATTTCTGAGTTCGAGGCCAGCCTGGTCTACAAAGTGAGTGTCAGGACAGCCAGGGCTACACAGAGAAACCCTGTCTCGAAAAACCAAAAAAAAAATAAAAATAAAAATAAATAAATAAATAAATAAATAAATAAATTAGCTGGCCAAATGCTTCTGCTCTGAGTAGAAATTCAAGTTCTCCATGGAAAAATATCCCTGAAAGAGACTGGAGGGTTATCTTGCTAAACTCTACTGACCGGTGGGAAGCACCCTGGAGACTGTAGATAAAACCTAAGTGGCTTCTAAGCTATTAGTCAAGGATTAGAGAATCTCTCTCTCTCTCTCTCTCTCTCTCTCTCTCTCTCTCTCTCTCTCTCCTTGTTTTTGAGACAGGGTTTCTCTGTGTACAGCTGTGCTGACACCTGGGGATCTCTCCTTCCCTAGTCGTTCGGCTCTTGTCTCTGTCGTACAGGAACAACAATGGACTTTAGAACTCATGGAATTCAGCCAGCTGGTTAGCACAGCCTCTCCCGGTGGGCTGAGGACCCCATCCTACTATGGAGTTCTGCTCTGCCTGCCTTCACATCCCTCTTCATCTGAGAATTGTATGAGAACTCTAAGGAGCTTGCAGCCTCTCACCCGGCCCTATCACTGGCACTCACAATCGTAGTGCCTGATCTCTTTCAGGCACTGCTGTTGTAGCCGATTAACCATTCCATCCACCCTAGGCGAGAATTTAGAGATGTAGATTTTCAGCAGTGACCTCTAGAAAGCATTTGGAAAAGTAAAGTTAGTGAAGCAGATTGAGATGTTTTTACTACTGGCTCTGATGTAGAAAATATTTATTTATTTATTTATTTGTTTGTTTGTTTATTTATTTATTTATTTAATGTATATGAGTACACTATAGTTGTCTTCAGACACACCAGAAGAGGGCGTCAGATCACATTGCAGATGGTTGTGAGCCACCCTGTAGTTGGCTGGAATTGAACTCAGGACCTCTGGAAGAGCAGTCAGTGCTCTCAACCACTGAGCTATCTCTCTAGTCCCTGATGTAGAAAATCTTACGTAACAATTTGAAGTTCAGAAAGACACACTCTTAATATTTAAGCTAGGGACTTTTTAAGGTCAGTGAACAAGAACAATGGCAGCACCAGCTGAAGTGACTCTTTTGCTGAAGCTGGGCTGGTGACTAAAGCAATGAATTCTTTGTACCCAGTTTTTGCCCTCAGCCTACTCTATGTGGTTTAATAGATTTGCTAATGAGTAGATATGCATTCCGAGGCTCTAAAATACAAATGGGTGGTTGTCTTTTACAGAAAAGGTTAGATTTGTGGTTCTTTTAAGATTTTTATATGATTACTTTTTAAGATAAATAATAAAATAATTGATCCTTTCTCTGTAACTGCAAATTGTTGCCTCCCAGGAAGAGAAAATGGTTGAGAAAATTACCTTGCTTGCTCACAATTTTGTAATCTATAGCAAGTTGCTTAGTTACAAATGTACGTGGGTTCTTGGGAATCATTTTTTTTTTCTTTTCCCGTACTGTGTAATGCTATTTCTTGTAAAGGTAGTAGGGAACAGACTGTTCCTTTCATAGTCATTCACTAGAAGGAAAGTAGAATGTAATCACATTGTAATTTTTACTGCTTGAAAGGTTGTGCTGGGATATATAAGCTGTAGAAGGAAAAAAAAATAAAGTTTTTGGAGCCTGCTCATTGAAGCTTTGCTCCATCCACCAAACATGTGTACATATGTGTATGCAAAGTGGTTGGAGCCAGCTCGTTGGCATTTGCTTCATCACCAAAAATATGTGTATGTGCATGTGTGGGAAGTGGTTGAGGCTTTGCTCCATCTACCCAGTGTGTGAATGTGTATGAATGTATGTATGTATGTATGTATGTATGTATGTATGTATGTGAAATTGTTGGAGCTTATTAAAGTTTGCTTCAGTCATCATGCACCTGAGTGTCTGTGTGTCTGTGTATGTGTCTGTGTGTCTGTCTGTGTGTGTATATGTGTCTATGTGTGTGTGTCTGTGTGTGTGTCTATGTGTGTCTGTGTTTGTCTGTGTGCATGTGTCTATGTGTATATGTCTGTGTTTGTATGTGTGTGTGTATGATTCTTTTCCCCGTTTCTCTTTCTTTTTTTTACCAGCCTATTGTGGCCTCCAATGAGTTTATTCAATGGCCCTCTGCTGTTCCCAAGAAATTTTTTTCACTAGCCTCTTGCAGCCCCTAAAGGAATTCTTCATCAGCCCGGAAAAGAAATTCTCATTGGCACCCCAAGGAGCATTCAAGAAGTCAATCAAGACTGTAAGCCCCACCTTAGTTTACCCTGGATATCAAAGCTGGTCTTTGACACACTCATCCTTAGTCACCACTTCCAAGATTCAAACATCTACAAACCTTGAAGCCAGTCTCAGTACATTGCTTCATTGGGCACTGGTAGATAATGAAATTTGTACTGGAGTCTTTTAGAAGGTAGAAGAGGGTTATATTATGTTGAATAGTAAGTTCCTTGAAAGCAAAGACCATGTCTTAATTTGTTAATGTGTAACTATCATTTAGCACAATTCTTGGGACATACTCATCAATACTTGATAAGTTAATGGCATGCATACATGTTCAAATGTAGTCATCTTTCTGAATAACCCTCTTGCACCTTCCATCTTGCTTTCCCCAGGAACAATCCAAAATGGTTGATGAAATTGGGTTGACTTGAACCACAAAGAATTCTACCTCTTGTGGACTTGGTGGAGTCTCCCCAGTCTTCCTGGGTTTTAGATACAGGTAGTTTTCCTCTGAACTCAAATATAACAAATTCGAGTTTTGGGAGGATTGGGTTCTTTTTTTGTTGCGGCCTGCCCGCAGTCCACAACACGAACTGTTCAACTGAGAATGGCAGTTCGAACTGAAAAGAGAGGAATCTAGACGGGGCGGAAGAAACAATGGAGCTAAGACAACATCCTGATCAAAGCTCAATTTTACTATTTTCAGACACTCAGTTATAAAGGAAGGGGGAGGGAACCCAATATCCCGCCAAGTAACTCAGGGTCCAGTAGCAGGACGAACACGTGTGTGCCTCCAGGCGGCAAAGGCAGGTTCCAGCAGTAGGCGTGGCAGGACGAATGAGCCGGTAGCTCCACCCTTGAGCAAGCAGGTTCCAGGCTGGGGGAAGGGAGGCCACATTTTTTTTTTTTTTAATGTGTGTGTGTGTATGGTGTGTGGTGTGTGTGAAAATATCAAGTCTGGTGTCTGCTGCAAGACAGTTTCTTCTACATGTGACACCCATGAAATCTTGACAATATGACTACCTAAGTTAGACCTGCATAATGATAGCACCAGTTGACATGTTAACGTGGATGAGAACTATTTCACAAGGCCTCTGATGTGTCTATAAAAAGATAAAGAGATATAAGGGGATCCATTCTATGGGGGTGTGAGGTATGGGGGAAGGAATGTCTCAACGGGCCCATGCCAAGGCATCCCTTCTCCCTGAGGGACCAGCCACACCATGGTATAGTATAGAATAGAGTTTTCTCAGATCATGGAGAGGGGAGTTTAGAGGGTAGTAGAGGCAGAGAGAGAGAGAGAGAGAGAGAGAGAGAGAGAGAGAGAGAGAGGAAGAGAGAGAGAGAGGAAGAGAGAGAGAGAGAGAGGAAGAGAGAGAGAGAGAGAGGAAGAGAGAGAGAGAGAAGAGAAGAGAAGAGAAGAGAAGAGAAGAGAAGAGAAGAGAAGAGAAGAGAAGAGAAGAGAAGAGAAGAGAAGAGAAGAGAAGTAGAGGTTGGGGTACCATTCTTCGTGGAGAGAGGAGAAAGGGAATGGGGAAGGGAGGCAGGAAGGGAAAAGTCCAAGAGGGCAAGAGAGAAGCAAGAGAGCAAGAGGCAAGAGAGAGGAGGGGGCAAGCAGCCCCTTTTATAGTGGATTGGGCCTACCTGACTGTTGCCAGGTAACTGTGGGGCAGAGCATACCTGGATGTTGCCAGGTAACAGTGGGGTGGAGCTTAGACAGAATGCTAACAGCCTCATCCCTAGATGAAGAGCTACAGGCAACCAATCAATGGGTGCTAAAAGAAGGAGATTCAGCTTCTGCAGGGAGAGCATCCCTAATAAATGACCCAGTCCCAAGTGATCAGCCCTAAATACATGTCCACACAAACAACACTAACTAGACTCGGTAGGTTACATAATTATAATGTATACATGTGACTAATAATTTTAAAAGCTGAAGCCATGAATTTGTGAGGGAGTGAGGGACATGGGAAGGGTTAGGGGAAGTTGAAGGGGCGGGAATAACATAAATCTAATACTTATGTATGAAGTGCTCCAAAAATTAAGATAACAAAATTGAGTCTTGGAATTAATACTTGAGTGAAACAACAAAACCAAAACATTTGTCTTGAAAACAGAAGGAATTACCTCAGGTAATGAGTCCTGCGTGTCAGGAGGGGTGCCAACAATAAACAGCGTGGGAGCCTGGACTTTGGGGGTGGGGGAGAGGGAGGGGGGAGAAGGAGAGGGAGAGAGAGAAAACAGGGAACAGATCAACCTGGTGGAAGAGAACCGCGTCCCGGTGTCTTTCCAGGCCGACTAAGAGTTTACTATTGCAGCTGCCTGTCAATAGCTTAAGGCTTCAGAGTCACCTTTGTGAGTCCTGGAGCTGAGGTGCTGGGTGCAGTACATCCTGAAGTTTTTGTGTCATGAAGAACCCAGGGTCCATGAGCTCACATATCCTCAGGCCTCTGGCTTGTTTAGAGGACTATGCCCCCACTGAAAAGAAGCAAGCCTTATTCTTTAACTGTTCAGCCTGGCACCTTGCTGAGGTTTGGTCTGTTGCTATGTATTGTAATGCTAAATTCTATACCGGAAGGTCTAGGACTGCCAGTGACTTTTCCTGTTTACAAGCTTTTGTTGTGCAAACTTTGTTCCTTGATTTTAAACTATTGGTTAAATAAAATTGGCTACAGGCAATTATTGGAGGAGTTAGCGGTAGTGGGGCTGGAGGAGGAAGAACAAGGAAGACAGAGGGAGCCACCATTAGGGGAGATGGACAGTGAACACATGGCCAGGAGAAACAGCCTGGGTTACACCGCTGAGGAGGTAGCCAGGCCAGCAGTTAGAAGAGTAGATTAGGGGTTAAACCCCTCTTTCCCCAGAAGTTGTCAAAACAAAATAAAATCACCACAGTCTGAGTTTCATTTTGTAAGGGTCCTTGATTTGCTGATATCCCGACTCCAATAGTACATAAACACAAGGAGTGTCCTATTCTGCAGAAGTTAAGTCCAGCGTGCTGGGGGCTCCCATTACCAAGATAGAGTGTTGTGGGATGCCCTGGTACTGTTTGTATTCTAATGTTAACTCTGCTTCCTCAAGAGGGGCTGGGCTGCCCCTAAGAGCCGAGGAGATCATATACTCAGGTAATTTCATGTGAACATTCTCCCCGTTTTAACTGGTCAAGTAAAGGCTACAGCCTGTGATTGGTCCCTGGAAGGGAAAGGTGGGGTTGGAGGTTTTAGAGAGCTGGGGAAGAGTAGGGGTGAGGGAGGAAGAAGACAGAGCAAGAGGATGTGGAAGGAAGATGGAGCAGAACCACATGGCGCAGAGAAGCCACAAGTATGGAGGGAATCTCAGCTGGGGAATAGAGTAGTGTAGTGGTAATCTGCCCAATTTAGGCGTGCAGCTTATAAATTTTATAACTGAGGTATGTTTTTGCATGGGCTTGTTGGGGTTGGAGATTTACCACAATAGAGACACCGTGAAGTGAGCTTGCAGGCTTGAGTTAAAGCACCTTAGAGGAATTCCAGGGTAAGTGACCTCTATCTTAATCTGTTGAGTCCATCTCTAGGGACATTCCAGAACCATTAATGGGGCACAGGGTCTGGAAACTGCTGCTGACCCATTTTCCTTGCCTCAGGCCATGTGGTTTGGGCAGCTTCTGATAGCAGGGCAGTTTCTAACTAACTGTCCGAAGCCTGGTTTTTGTTTGTTTGTTTGGTTGGTTGGTTGGTTTGGTTTGGTTTTCTAGTAACTGACTTGCTTGGGCTTGCCTGGACTTTCCCAGCTCTTAGGCATAGTCCTGAACTGCCAATCTGAAGCCTGTCATGGAATCAGCCTAGCCTTCTTAATTTCTTTGTAAACTAGTTGGGGATGAGTTTGAATTGGTTGTATTACACACCTCTGCTCTGGTTGAGAAAGAAGCTAAGTAACTCTTCTTACAAAAATATCACCACAGTCTGTAGTATTTAACTTAACCCCCAGGATTTATCCAAAAAGCAAAATTAAATAGCTGGTAGTATTTAACAGTGGTTCATTCCTCCATTGCTGCTTTGATGTTGACCTCCTTACAGACAGTGGTCATGAACATTGCTGTCGATTAAGGCTCTGCATGTAGAATAATGATGTGAGGTTAAGAAAATGGGTTGTTTGGTTAAAAAAGGAGCAAGGTTTGTAGCTCACACAGGCCAGTCTTGTTTACCACGCTAAATACTTCAAAGCCACAGGGAAAGAAAATCAAGACCGGTACCCTTCACATCTTAGGGAAATATGGTATGCTTCATTCGCCAAGTTAAGCAATAGGAACGTCTCTGGTTACGCTTGGTGCTAGCCACCCAAGGTGTCTTTCTTCCCTTGGCAGCATGAGCTTGGCAGAACACTGAGAACTGGAGGCTGAGAAATAAAAAAATGTGGTCTTCCCACTCACAGAAGAGGGTTCTCAGGCATCGTTGCTAGCACAGTGTTGCTGAAAGGGCCTGTGTATGAGTCAGGCACACACGGTAAGTGGGCTGAGGAGACTTGCAGAATCTATAAGAGTGTGTGATGAGCAGTGTACAAGAGTGCCTTTTGGTTATTGTGTGAGGGGACGCACAGTCTGTAATTTGACTTGTTTGGGTCTTTTTGATATTAGACATTGTACTTTACTAAAGCCTGCTGCAAGCTCTTTTTCTTCCCTATCAGAGTTTGCCGAATTTCGAGAGGGATAATTGAGGCTTTGTAGCATGAATGCTTAAGCCTTCTTCATATTTCACAGTCAGAAACGAGTGAGACAGTTGTTTATTGGCATTTGATTGCAGGAACATGAGCTCAGTTCTCCTGTTTTTCTAATCACAGATGCGTCTCCACACTGTGTTTCCATCCTCACCGAGTCTAAATCAAGACCGGAAATACAGATAGATTGAGTTATACACTTCTTTAGGCTCCCAGACCTCTTCTTCCTAGAGCCAGAATCCATCTAGAGCTGCAGATTAAGCAATGAAAGACTGAGGTATTTTAATCTCAGGGTCCTACTGAGGATCCTAATAACACTTTCCTAATCCTAGGCCATCAAAGGAGAAACTCAGACTTAGCCATGAAACCTTCATTTTTTTTAAATCTAGTCCCAGATAATCAACACCAGAATGGCCCAAGAGATGATGAAAAGTAAAGAAGAGGGCTGGAGAGATGGCTCTGTCGCCAAGATCTTAACACTGCTCTTACAGAGGACAAGGGCGGGAGGATGGGGGTGAGGGAGCGGTCTGTGGTGGTGGTGGTGGTGGTTTGGTCCCCAGCCTGTTATGATCATTCAGCCTTCTCAAACCCCCAAAATCCACTGAGGAGCTGATTCTGAGGCAATCACATTAGAGTCTTTTATTTACAAGCTGGAGCACAGGCCACACCATTATCACTGGCACAGCAAGACTGGAGAGTGAAGCCCCAAGTCTAATTTTAAGCAGGTATTTATAGAGGCAAGAAGTGGGGTATCTAGCCTGGCACACATCTGATTGGGGAGAGGGGGATCATTATGGCCATTAACATAATTGGCTGCTGCTAGGACCCAAACCATAAACTTAACTTCTGCTTTCCTCCTGATTGATGGTTGTTAGGAACTGAAGTGCCAGGGGCACGCTTGTAACCGGGAGGTATAGATTTATTAGGGAATAACCTGGAAACTGGTGCTAGGTGCCAACTTGTTAGTTAACTCAAGTTCAACCTCAGCTCAGGTTTTCTAAGATGGAGTCTGAATGCAAGATCAGGTCTCTCACAACCCTCTTGTCAAGTGGCTTACAACTACCTATGTAGGATTCCAGTTCCAGGGGATCCAATGCCCCTTTCCAGTCTCCATGGGCACTGCATACATAGGCATAAATCCACATTCACATACACACATAAACAAAAAATTAAAGTTAAAATGTGTACTGGTCTAGAGAGATAGCTCAGCAATTCAGAGCATTTCTTACTCTTACAGAGGACCAGTATTCAGTTCCAAGCACCCATTTGGTAGCTCACTACCATCTATTAATCCAATTGCAGGGCACCGAACACCCACTTCTGATGTCCGTGGGTTCCTAGCATGAATGTGGTGCACAACACACTTGCAGGCAAAACATTCAACACATAGAATAAATAAATCTAAAAGGTGGAGATTTCTGATAATCTCCTTAGGCTCCCAGAGTCAGAAATTGCAGGCAAGTAATTATAAGACTAAAGCAAGATAATGATTTAAGGACCTCAGGGTCTTCTCCAAACTGTACACACTTAAACTTGCAAAGGATACAAGAAAGAAACCGTACCTGGAACTTAGCTGGTACCTGGCCTGCAATAAATACATGCCCCTTTAATTCTTTTTTTTTTTTTTTTTTTTTTTTTTTTTGGTTTTTCAAGACAGGGTTTCTCTGTATAGCCCTGGCTGTCCTGGAACTCACTTTGTAGACCGGGCTGTCCTCGAACTCAGAAATCCTCCCGAGTGCTGGGATTAAAGGCGTGTGCCACCACGCCCGTCTCTTTCTTTTTAATACATGCGTTTATGAAACAAGCACCATCAATCCTTTCTTTTCTTTTGTTTTTTTCATTAATCCCTTCTTAAAGGAGCTTTGCACATCAGGAGCAAAGGGGGCGACATCTACACAAGTCTGAGGTTTTCTCTGATTACAGGTAGGAAGACCTAGCCTCCTCTGTCTGGTTTGCCTAAGCAGAGGGCGTTGTCCTTTGAGAACAAAACAAAATAGATAATCAGCGGAAGGACGACTTTCTCTCTATTTCTAAACAACCGTTATACCTACCACGTTACACCCTGATCTTAACCAGAATTCCCTCAGGATCTGTCTTGTTTTTTGGGTTTTTTTTTGTTTGTTTGGTTTTGGTTTTTCGAGACAGGGTTTCTCTGTGTAGCCCTGGCTGTCCTGGAGCTCACTTTGTAGACCAGGCTGGCCTCAAACTCAGAAATCTGCCTGCCTCTGCCTCCCGAGTAGGATCTGTCTTATTGTCCCAATATTAATAACCAGCATTAATGGCCAATCAGCTCTGCTCACTGCATCTTGGGGAGGTATGGGGAGGTATGCAGAGAAATAGGGATATTGGAATTTAGAAAGACTAAATGTGATGGGCAACATGTCTTAGTAGGTAAAGGAGCGGGCCTCCAAGCCTGTCCACCGGATGTGTTTTGTTTCTTCAGAGCCCATTAGGGACAAGAGAGAACCTTTTCAGAAAGGAGGAAAGGAGAGAGAGACTGGTTTTTTGTTGTTGTTGGTGGTGGTGGTGGTGGTTTTTCTTTTTTTCTTTTTTTTTTTTGATCCCCTAAAGATGCCTTACACGCGCGCGCCTGTGCAAAATAAAGTTGGTTCGTTTTAAACTACATGCCCCAAGATGCAATTGCAATTTTCTTCAAGACTACTATTCCCGACATGCACTGCAGTCGGGGTTAGAGAAGGAAAAGACCAGCAAACTCAACTGGAAAGTTTGCTTCTCAGTTACCTCGGGTAAAGGAAAATTTTTAAAAAGACATCGGAGCATTTTCCCCGACCTCAGGAGTGGTCAACTGTTTAAATCCAGGCAATAAAGGGGAGGAGTTAGGCTGAGTTCCTCCCCTTCTCCCGGGAACTTTATCTTTCCAAACGTGATCCAGGCTAGAGTTTGAACAGCAAGGAGAAGCTGCACACCCTGAACTTTCCCAATGGTTTCGGTGACCAGAACCGTGTTTGGAGAGCTGCCCTCGGGGGGAGGGACAGTGGAGAAATTCCAGCTTCGGTCAGACCAGCTGAGTGTGGACATCATCTCATGGGGCTGCACGATCACTGCTCTGCAGGTCAAAGACAGGCAGGGGAAAGCCTCAGACGTGGTGCTTGGCTTTGCGGAATTGGAAGGTGGGTCGCGTCCTGCCAAGGGCTGCTAAACGGTTTGGCCTGCCAAACAGGCCCGCACACACTCCTGATCCTGTGCACACCGGGTTCTTCCAGTCACTCACGGGACCTGACCGAGGTCCCCAAGCTTGGAGCAGTCTTACTTGGAAGCGCGTGAACGGGCTCATGTAAGCCACTTAACAGGATTTTGAGGTTGGAAAAAAAAAACGGATCTAATCCAAATAGCTGTAGGACTTGGCCCTCCTTAGTCAGACTTTGTCACTGTTCACGAGGAAGTCAGCTGAGAAAGACCAACTCCCTGGAATGAGTTTAGAACTGTGGGGCACAGGGCGGTTTGCTCGTATTCCTCGCTTGTGGTTTTCCGAGGAATGAAAATCAAAGACGGACGGGCGCCTGCTACTATCTCCCCACTTTCTCTTGTCAAATCTTCTTTGAGGCCTCCTTGAGCAGAAATGCTTTAGAATTCAGGACTGATGTAAACTCATCAGATTGCTTGGCTGTTGTAATCAATGTAGGTAGGGTACAGTGCCCTTCATCTGCTCAGAAACATGTTCTCAATGAAAGGGGTAGAAACAAGGCCTCCTAAGATGTGGACATAATCATCAGGATCAGCTGCGCAATTCGCAGCATGTCTTTTTGTTTGTTTGTCTGTTTTGTTTGTTTGTTTTTAATGGACAGGGCCTCGTTCTGCCCAAGCTGGCCTGGAACTCGGGATGTAGCCAAGGCTGGCCCCGAACTCCCAATCACCCTGCTTCCTCTGCTCAAGTGTTGGGATTACTGGCAAGAGCCAGATGTTTCATCTTGATCCATGCACAGGTTTTATCTTAATTTATGCATTTACAGCTCTGTTAATGCAGTGGCCCCAACAAGATAGACAAAGGTCACTTTCAACTTGCAGTTTACCGGGGGTGGCGGGGTGGGGTGGGGGTGGGCTCAGATTTTAGCTCAACAGTTACATAATTAAATCACTGGATTGCGGTTTGATTTGCAGCAGGAGAAAATTTTATATCTTGCCATTCCTTAGCATTGCACGTAACCAGACAGAAAACAAAACCTGAAGTAAAATGGGCAAATGGAAAGAGAATGAATTCGCTCTGCTCAGTAATGGGTGTAAACAAACTTTGTACCACAAAAGGGGATTTGAGGTTTTCCTTGTGGTTCCTTTTCTACCTACCTGGTTCTTCATATGTTTAACCTGGCTCTTCATTTGCGATTAACAGGAAAACCCTGTCTTATTTACTTATTTTTTTTTATTTGTCCCTTAGGCAATAAGTGTGCCCCCCTCCCCCATCTTGTCAAAACGCATTATAAGAGTATTGCTGAGTTTTATGTTCTCTTCTTGGCTGTCTGTCTGTCTTTATGTCTTTGTTGTCCTGGAGCCTCCACAGCCCTGAAGATTATTATTTTTCCCCCAGCAGAATTTCTTTGGTAACTTAACTGAGAAGGCTGTTTGTTATAAGAGACAGGCTGGTAGGAAGATGTGGAGACTTGGCTCCTCATTCTGTATTCAGACAGGTGATGGAGAAAGTTTTAGAAACTACAGAGTCACTCCTCTATGCTAGGAAAATAGCCCCTTTGTGTGCTGAAATAAAATCGCCAAGAGATTATTACAGTGGAGTGGAGGGGGAATCTGATATGAGGCCTAGGACTCCAGAACCAGGAAGAGAATTAGAGGGAGCAGGTGGGAACCTGCTCTTCTCATCTGTCTCTGCCTCATTGGGCATGCAGAGGGGCACAACCCACCACCCTACAGAGACCAGAGACATACCAACCACCCTCACTCCAGGCCACTTTCAGTTTGGAGGTAAGAGCCCAGGAGAGCTGAACTAAAATCTCAAGATGTCTTTGAACTCATTATGAAATGTGAGCGGAGGTGACATCCCACCCAGGTAGCACCAGTTTCTTTACAGGCATGGAAGTAATAATTGTGAACCTATTCACTGTAGTCTGGGTGCCTGTTGGAGGCTTAGTGAACAGATTATCCTTACCTATTCATAAAAACTCTGGACAAAAGGCGCTAACTCTCCTTTACTAGTGCCCCAGCGGGTCTCTTGTTGAGCTACCTGGTGACTGAGAAGGCTGTGGAGCAGTGGCTCTCACTCTGTGAGTCTCCACCCCTTTGTAGAGATAACCTATATGTCAGATATCTAAATTATGATTCAGTATAGGTAGCAAAATTACAGTTATGAAGTAGCAATGGAATAATTTTGTGTTGGGGAGGGGTGGTCACCATAACATGAGGGATTATCTTAAAGGGCCCCAGCCTTAGGAAGGTTGAGCATCCCCAGCCTAAAGCATTTTTCTCGTTACGATGCATTATGGCTTCACCCAATCAAAGCTTTTAAAATCTTGGTGCTGTGTGAAGACAGACATTTTCATTCCTGTGGTGTGATTTGAATGCTGAAAAGCTATTTTAAAAGGCGAGAAAGCGCCGGGCAGTGGTGGCGCACGCCTTTAATCCCAGCACTTGGGAGGCAGAGGCAGGCGGATTTCTGAGTTCGAGGACAGCCTGGTCTACAAAGTGAGTTCCAGGACAGCCAGGGCTATACAGAGAAACCTTGTCTCGAAAAACCAAAAAAAAAAGAAAAAAAGAAAAAAAAAGGCGAGAAAGCTCTTCGCAAATGAGAGGTTCGAATATTAATTAAGCAGTGCTTTCTGAGATGTTAGCTGTCTTCAAGATCATGGCACAGGAAACCCAGTGTCTCCCCCCCCCCAGCCCCGTTAGAGTTCTGTCTTGTCACAGGTAGGGGTTGGCACATGTCACAGCAGGAAGTACAGTGTCTCAACTATGAAAGTACGAAATGGTTCCCTACTACTACCTTGGTGGATTTTAGTATGTTAAACCCCATTTTAGATGCCAGGCTTAAAGGCACACACCTTTGAATCCCAGCACTTAGGAGGCAGAGGCAGTCACTTCTCTGTGAGTTGGACGCCACCTGGTCTACAAAGCAAGTTCCAGGACAGCCACAACTATTACACAGAGAAACCCTGTCTCAAAAATAAACAAACAAACAAAAAGCCAAACCATTTTAGAGTGAGTCTGGTGGCACCTGATCTATTTTAGCAAGTTCTAGGACAGCCAGGGCTATGTAGTAAGACCCTGATAAGAGAACCATGAGAATAGCTCATGGGATAAAAGTGCTTGCTGTCCAGGCTGACGATCTAAATCTGATTCCAGGACCTTCCACGTGGTGGAAGGAAGGACAGACTCCTGCAAGGACAGACTCCTGCAAGTTGTCCTCAGACCTCCGTATGAGCACGTGTGGCCCCTGAACACATACACGAATAAATAAGTAAATCCGTAACTGTGATTTAATCTTTAAAGATTTACATAAACAAATTAAGAAACTAAACTGAAGTGAAGGGACTAGCCTTCTCTCACAAACGCTGTGAGACACAAGGAAGTGCTAATCACTGATAATTCTGTGAACTGTGCCCCTTTTGTGACTGCCAGTCTCCCAGATAGATGTTTATGGAAACTACTTGGATGGCTGCCATGACCAGAGGTCAGAATGGTTTGACTTCTCTCTGGGGCAATGAGATCTTTCTTCTGTAGAATTCTAAAGGGGAGATTATATATGATCATTTAGTTACAGCCTGGAAAAAAATTAGTAATGTCTCCTGTGGGTTTTTCCTACCCTTAATATCATCTGTGTGACCCACCAACAGTAATTATGACTTCTTTCAGTAATTATGACGTTTGATAAGAGTACTTGCTTATAAGCCACAGGTATAAACAGCCTACCCGTCCATACAATCAACAAGACTTCTTCCCTTTCATTTCCCCCCAGTTACCACCAAATACCCAGCTATTACTGCCGTGAGAGCCTTCATAGAAAGAATGAAAATAAAAAAACCCTTGCCGCTTTGAAGTCTGGGGATGGAACTCAATGACAGAGCATGTGACTGGCCATAAACAAACAGTGCTGAGGTCCAGAGGGCAAAGCACCGGGAATGTAGCCTGCTTGGTGACCTGCTTGCCTAACATGCATATAGGCTTAAAGACTTGAATTCCATCCCTGATGCATTAAGCCCAGGCATGGTGGTGGTCGCCTATAATTCCTGCACTTGGGAGTGGGAAGTTGGAGGATCAGAAGTTCAAGGTCACCTTCATCAAGGTCAGCCAGGGATACCTGAGACCCTGCCTCAAAACAGAATAGAAGGAAAATCTAGGTTTTGAACAGGGAGTGGAGACAAAAGAGTTCTGGTTAAAGACTGAAAATTGATACTGGAAATGCCCAAGGGTGCCCTTGCTGGAATGTCTAGAACTCCCAGTTTAAACCAATGCTTTGTCTGTTAGTGTGTGAGTTATTTAACATCTTCGGACCTGTAGTATGTGTACCTGCCTATTCGACCCCGTGAACCAAGTCACTAACTAGAAAGCTGTTCCTTGTTTTCATCTTTTCTCCTTCTTTTGCCCCCAAATAGCTTCTTTCACTGTGCTAGCAGTTTTATTTATTTCATTGTGTTTAACCTGCTAATATGTCATGGAGATAATATCTGGTATAATTAAATATCTGGTATAATATCTGGTTGTCAATTCAAGTCATTTTCTTACAGCCCAGGGCCTGTGGTTCGATGGGTGGAGCTTCTGAGGGAAAGAATTTTATATTTTAGGGTTTTTCTGGCAGGTCCTAGGCTGCCTGATATGGGTGGCACAGGAGCAGAAGGTCTGTGTACCACCATTAAGCATTTATTAATTGCTACTGGTTTAAGAGCCTGATCAGGGTTAGCTTCTACTCTTTCAATTCAATAGTTGATCTCACACTTTGACCTTTGGATGATAAACAATATTTTCTGCAATTCAAACCCTGTCCTCCATGCCCACTTCAGGGTCTGGGCGTGTCACCTTTCACAGTCCTGGTTTCATGGGAAGGCTTCATACCACTCGGAATAGTCGGTGTGTTTCTTCCGAGAAAGGTTTTTTTTCAGGGACCATTGGGGACAGTTTTTTTCTGTCCCTTTCGTTCCTTTCTCAGTTTAATCTTTAGAAACTATTCATCTAATCTGAAGAACTGCCACGTGCTTATCTTTGGGGGGAGTGTGAGTAACTGTTGCTAGAAGAGGATTCTAATGAAGGATTCTTGCAAACTCAGGAGGTCCTAGGAGCCTTTCTGTCTTATGTGTGGTTCCCTCCATCACCTGACACAGATGGGGAGAGTGGGAGTGCTGTGTGCATTTGCTAGATAGTTCAAAGTATCAGTGAAAAATAGATAAAGCCAAATAGTTTTCAGACATCCCCCCAAAAAATTGTTTGTTTGATTTTGTTGTTGTTGTTGTTTTGGAGACATGGCAACATTTTTTTTCTTTATGTTTTTGAGCTTAATTGGGGCTCAGAAAATGATGTCCAAAGTAAAGTCCTTAGATGCAGCTTCTGGCCATCCCTTAGCCCCCTGTGGCCCCTTCATGGTCCTCCACCAAAGCAGTGCCATAGAAAACCAGACTTCTTTCCCTCAAGGGTCCGAGAAACCAGAAACCACTTTTCAAAAAGCCAGCCACAGTATATAGAAAAGCAATTCTTTCTCCTATCTTTCTGACTATGTTGGCTAAAAAGAAATTCTCTGACCCACCTTGACTAACTACAGACCACAAGACCCATCAGTGAGAACCTCAGACCTAGGAGAAGGGAGTCCTTCCCAAAAAAGCCAGCAGAGACCCTGCAGACAGGCCCTGTGGGTTTCCTCTTCAGCCTCTCACTATTGTATTAATCCCACTTATCAAACCGTAGTTTTGTTTAGCTTCTTCTATATCTTCAATATCAGATATGGGCACAAAAACGACTAGCTCATCTTGGCGTTCTGTCTTTTTTTTTTTTTAAAGATCTAATTATTTTATGTATATGAGTACACTGTAGCTGTACAGATGGTTGTGAGCCATCATGTGGTTGCTGGGAATTGAACTTCAGGACCTTTGCTCGCTCCAGCCCGAAGATTTATTTACTATTATATATAAGTACACTGTAGCTGTTTGCAGACACACCAGAAGCGGTGTCAGATCTCATGATAGATGGTTGTGAGCCACCATGTGGTTGCTGGGATTTGAACTCAGGACCTTCAGAAGATCAGTCAGTGGTCTTAACCACTGAGCCATCTCTCTAGCCCCAGTTGTGCTGTCTTAAATCTAAGTCTCTTTTGTCACATAGTATGACCAAATGCATTTGGTGTGTTAGTCTCTGTTAACTCACCTGTCTTTTGTTACAGGGTCAGCCATGACCCTTAGTGAGAGTGCAGAAGAAATCACAAGTGCACAAATGGCCAAAATGCACAGGAAGCAAAACCAAAACGAGGTTGTTTAGCTCTTTGGGGCTCTTTCTGGTTAACCACTATAAGGGGTTTTGAAGCCACAGCTTCTAAAATGGAGACAGAATGGAGCAGGCTCAGAGATTGCCACCCATCCACCGCACAGAGATGTTAGTAAGGCCACTCGACCTGAATGACCTGTGCCTTCCAAATATAGTCTTCCCTTAGTACCTGTGAACTTCACCAAGCATGTACTGAAAACATTTGGGAAAGATATTCCCAGTGCCGCATGTCTATAATCCCATTTCTTGGAGGCTCAGTGGGGAAAGACTACCATAAGCCTTAGTTATAGCAGGAAGCCCCGCTTAAGAAAGAAACAAGAGAAGAAACGGCTCAGCAGTTGGGAGCACCTGCTTGTCTTCCAGAGGACCTAGGTTCAGTTTCCAGAGGCCACTTTGGGTGGCTCACAATTGCTCCTGACTAGTTGCAGGCAGTTCTAAGGTCCTCTTCTGGCCTCCTCAAACACACACACACACACACACACACACACACACACACACACACACACACACTAATTAAAATAATAATAATAATAATAATAAAGCAAGAAAATAAAGAATATTTGGGGGGAGGGGATTGTATTTGTACTAAAGCTGTTTAGACTTTTTCTATTCATTGTCTAATAATACTATGTAACAACAATTTACATAGTTTGCATATATTAGTATTATATGCAAATATAATGTGAGAGAATTTGCATAGATTATATGTAAATATAATGTAAATATAGGTTATATGAAAATATAATGAAAGAATGTGCATAGGTTATATGTTAATGCCTCACTAGTCTATAGAGGATATGAATGTCTTAGAAGGGTGGGTCCTGAGTGGAGCAAACCCCTGGGATACTGAGGGATGACTGGTAGGTGACGTCATGCTCAAGAGCATGGACTCAGAGTAGGGCGTGGTGACCCAGACTAATAATCCTAGCATTTAAGAAGTAGAAAGAAGGGCCTGGTGAGATGGCTCAGTGGGTAAGAGCACCCGACTGCTCTTCCGAAGGTCCAGAGTTCAAATCCCAGCAACCACATGGTGGCTCACAACCATCCGCAACGAGATCTGGCGCCCTCTTCTGGAGTGTCTGAAGACAGCTACAGTGTACTTACATATAATAAATAAAATCTTTAAAATAATAAAAAAAAAAAAAAAAAAAAAAAGAAGTAGAAAGAAAAAGGGTTACAAGGCCCGGCTAGGCTTTTCTGTAAAACGAGGGTAATAAGAGCGTCTCCCTTGGTGAAATGTTCCCAGTGTCAACTGAGTGAAAGGCAGAGCCCTCAGAAAGCAACTCCAACTTAGAAATTGATCAGTGACTGTTAGCAGTTATCCTCAGGGGTGAAACTCCAAAGCTTCATGGACTAGCAAGGAACTTGCAGAACAACAGTCAATGCGTGTGCCCAATCACGTGAGCAGTGGGGACCTGTGCTCTGTAACTGGCCTAATGCGTCCAGGGTTTGTACCCTGGGAATCTCCTACAACTGTGGGAAAAGAGTTTACACACCTGAATCCCGTTCTCTGTGGTGGGAGTTGTACAGCACCTTGGGGAAGGAACATGAAGCTCTTTGGGAGAGGGGAACTCGAGACAGGATTACTTTGTGTAGTCCTGACTGTCCTAGAGCTCCCTCTCTGACCTGGCTGTCCTTGAACTCAGAAATCCACCCACCTCTGCCTCCTGAGTACTGGGATTAAAGGCTTGGGCCACCTGCCCATGGAGACTGGAAGTCTTAATATAAACAACAACAAAAACCTGTCTGCAAAAGAACCTTAATGTTTTCTATTGTACGACGATAATGGGGGGAGGGGGTAGACGTGCTACCATGTGCTTATGTTCAAAGTCATGATGGCAGTGATGGCACTTGCCCCAAAGCCCAGGAGTATTTTGTGTTCGTCATACCCTGTAGCCATCAGGAGGAGTACGGTAGATGGCTATGTTAGGGATGGACAGATTTTTAGACTTTAGATAAATGAAAAGTTGCAAATGAATGTGGATGGCATAATTCTCTTTAGTGAATATATGTGCGGCTGGGGTATAGTTCAGTTGGTGGAATGCTTGCTTAGCATGAAAGGTAGAGGCAGGGGGATCAGCTCATAGCCATCCTGAGCTAGAAAGCCAGTTTGAGGCTAGACTTCGGTACACCAGACTATATCTCAAAAATAAAAAAAAAAATTAAAAAAAAAGAACATGTACATGTCTGTATATCTGCTTATATGTCACTGGTTTAAAGAAAAATAACTGGGCATGGTGGTACATACCTATAATCCCAGCACTTGAGAGTCTGAGGCAGGAGGATCACTGCAAGTTCAGAGTTAACCTCAGTAAACATATTAAGTTCAAGGCTATTCGGGATTACATCACAGACCCCATCTCTAAAGAATGGGGGGGGGGTAGGGGGAGGGAGAGCCATACACACCACACTGTCAACACTGGGTCTACCAGTAAGAAAGAGAAATGAGAGACAAAGGAGGGTATCTATTTTACCCGTCTGTCTTAGGCAATAAAAATGTATGACCCATGCTTTAAGCTTACAGTAAGCATCCTACACTGTGTATAATAACACAAGAGCATGCATATATTAAAATAAGTCATTGCTTTTCTGGAATGCAAGTTTACCTGGGCATTCTATGTCCCTTCTGGCAAGCCTGCCTTATACTCTTGGGTTTTACTTAACCTTCTTTAAAGGATATTTTTATTTGTTAATTGTATGGTGTTTTTGAAGCACTGGCTGCTTCCATACAGGACCTGGGTTCAGTTGCTGCACGGCAGCTCACAAGTGTTTGTAACTCCAGTTCCAGGGATCCATGTCACCAAACATGCATCAGATCAGGCACACATACATATGCATGCAGGCAAAATACACATACACATAAAATTAAAAATTGTGTGTCTCTCTGGGTGTGATTATATGCTTATGTGTAATTGTGTGTATCTGTGTGTGTGTGTGTGTGTATGTGTGTGTGTGTCTGTGTGTGTGTGTCTCTGTGTGTGTGTATATGTGTGTGTGTGTATGTGTGTGTGTCTCTGTGTGTGTGTGTGTGTCTGTGTGTGTGTGTGTGGTGTGTATGTGTGTGTCTGTGTGTGTGTGTGTGTATGTGTGTGTGTCTGTGTGTGTGTGTGTATGTGTGTGTGTGTGGTGTGTGTGTGTGTATGTGTGTGTGTGTCTCTGTGTGTGTGTGTCTGTGTGTGTGTGTGTGTATGTGTGTGTGTCTCTGTGTGTGTATGCGTGTGTGTGTGTCTCTGTGTGTGTGTGTGTCTGTGTGTGTCTGTGTGTGTGTGTGTGTCTCTGTGTGTGGTGTGTATGTGTGTGTGTATGTGTGTCTCTCTGTGTGTGTGCATGCGTGTGTGTGTGCGTGCGTGTGCCCTCACCAAGGCCAGAGTTGTTAGGTTCTCAGGAGCTGCAGTTGCAGCAGGTTAAGAGCCACCTGATATTGTTCTCAGAACTGAACTGGGGTCCTCTGTAGGACAGTATGAATCCTTAACCAGTGAGACAGCTCTCTAGTCCCTAATTGTATGGTTCTAAAGAATAAAAAGTCATAGCTTTCTTTCAAGACTGCATAATTTGAGGAATGGCTCAGCAATTGGGAGCATGTGCTGTCTTTGCAGGGGACCCAGGTTCCATTCTCAATACCTCTATAGCAGCTCAAACCTGTATGTAAGTCTAGTCCTAGGTATCTGATGCTTTCTTCAAGCCTCTGGGACACCAGGCATATATATATATATACATGTGATAAATAAACATACATGCATGCAATATATACATATATATGTGAAATATTTTTTAAGATTTATTTATTTATTTATTATATGTAAGTACACTGTAGCTGTCTTCAGACACTCCAGAAGAGGGAGTCAGATCTCGTTACGGATGGTTGTGAGCCACCATATGGTTGCTGGGATTTGAACTCCGGACCTTTGGAAGAGCAGTCGGGTGCTCTTACCCACTGAGCCATCTCACCAGCCTGAAATATTTTTAAAGATAAAAACTGGTACACACCTTCAATCCCATAATCCCATGCCCATGCGGAGGTCAGAGGACAGATGGGTTGAGTCAATTCTCGCCTTCTAATTTGTGGGCTCTGGAGATGAACTTGGGTGGCCAGGCTTGTATCTCTAGGCAGCAAACACTGTTAGCACCCTACTGGCTCTAAAAGGATGAAACCCTGTGTAACAATACCATCTTAAACTAGGTGTGGTGTTAGTGTTCGTGTCCCTCACGTCCCTAATAGCAACACTAGGAGGCTGAGGTAGATCTTAAATGTGAGGCCTAGCTAGATTACATAGCAGAAAAGGCAGAGTCTCAGACAGACACACAAACAAAGGCTACTTTGAGCTCGAGCGAGGACTCTGCTTCATACCACTTGCATATCCTTGGAGGAAGATTTTAGAGGCATGCTAATCTGTCCGGTCTGTTTGTGCAGGTTACCTCCAGAAGCAGCCCTACTTTGGAGCAGTGGTTGGGAGGGTAGCCAACCGAATTGCCAAAGGAAGATTCACCATAGGTGGGAAGGAGTACCACCTTCCCGTTAACAGAGAGCCCAACAGTCTCCATGGCGGATTCACAGGGTTTGATAAGGTGAGCTGGGCGCGTGACAAGAGCTCCTCGTGGCACACTTTCAAGTCCCCTCAAGCCGGTATTTGCCGGACCCTAGAGCACTCGTGTGGCGGAGGGATCCAGGGAAGAGGTTTGTTCCATATTGTGACAGTCTTGGACTCAGGAAGTCGGGCATGGCTTTCACAGCCATGTCACTATCAGGGAGCCGGGTTACAGATTAATGATCATCCCTGAGACTTACGGCACAGGCACTCACAGGCAGTGGTGGCGCACGCCTTTAATCCCAGCACTCCAGAAGCAGAGGCAGGCGGATTTCTGAGTTCGAGGCCAGCCTGGTCTACAGAGTGTGTTCCAGGACAGCCAGGGCTACACAGAGAAACCCTGTCTCGAAAAATAAAAACAAAACAAAAAACAAACAAACAAAAACTTATTAAAACCACGAGTTGTCACCAAATGAAAAAGCTGGCCCCACCTCCACCACCGCCCGCTCCCCCCACCCCCCCCCCCCGCCCTCCCCAAGCTAGACATCTCCTAGTGGAATAGCTAGTGGAATAGCCAGGCCTGTCTGCCTGGCCCCAAGCCCTCATTCCCACCTCCACGGTAAGTATTCATATCCTCCAATCCTCCTGGTTTCTGTCCTCAACCCCCTCCCCCATGCCTAGCGTGTACCCTCCCACCGAATTGCTTTGTTCCTCAAAGTTAGCTCAGGTTGTCTCCAGGTTCCCATTTCTAGACAAACACTCCCATTATCTAAGCAGATCTCTGGGAAACAAGGTCAGGAAAGTAAGTGGTTCCGGGAGATCCTCTGGGATGGACAGATCCCCGCCTCCTCCTTCTCAGTCCCTCTGTGTATCCGCTCAGCGGCTCTGACCTGTCTCATTCTGAGCTGTGAGGGAGAAAACTTCAGAGGAATTTGGGCTTAGGTTACTTCCTAGGCTCTAGCAAGAGAAGATGAGAATCTGGGCGGCAGCCAAAAGCCACCGCAAGCATGCTTCTTCTCTTGCCTCCGGCCACTACCTCTTCTGTTGAAGGAAGTTGGACGCTCTGTTTCCCGCTCCTGTTACCAGCTTCCTGTCTATGACCCAGAACCCGATCACACAGTTGGGAAGAGCAGAAGGGAGAGGGAATGTCAGCTCCGCCAGCATTAGGGCTGAAGATCTCTAGAATATTCCAGGTCCACGAACAAACCTCAACCCAGGGGAAGTTGGACCCAGCCTTCGTTGGGACAGGAATCTTCAGAGGAGCCTGAAAACAGCAACGTGATGTAGCTTGTTCCTCATTCTGTCCCACTATATTTGTCTGTGGTGTTCACTAGCACGTATTCCTAACACAGACAAAAAGATCTGTCTCCTTACATCGTCTTTTCATGACAGGATCTCATGTGCCCCTTGCTGGCCTTGACCTGGCTAAGTGGCTGAGAATAATCTTGAGTTTTTTATTGTCCTCTCTCTAGCTCTCCCTTGCTAGAATTGCTAGTGTGTGTGTGTGTTTTAAGATTGATTTATTTATTTTATGTAAGTACACTGTAGCTGTCTTCAGACACACCAAAAGAGGGCATCCAATCTCATTACAAATGGTTGTAAGCCACCATGTGGTTGCTGGGATTTGAACTCAGGACCTCTGGAAGAGCAAGCACTGTGCTCTTAACTGCTGAGCCATCTCTCCAGCCCAGTTTGTTTGTTTTTTTTTTTTTAAAGAATTTTTTATTATGTATTTGTGTGTTTGTGTGTATGTTTGTGTGTGTGTTGAGTGTGTGTGTATGTGTGTGTATGTGTGTGTGTGCCTAAGGGAGGCCAGAGAGGGTGTTAGGTCCCTGGAGCTACAGTTACAGGCAGTTGTGAGCTACAAGACGTAGGTACTAGAAACCAAAGCCAGCTCCTGTGCAAGAGCAGCCAGCACTCTCAGCTGCTGAGCCAGCTCTCTAGTCCAGGAATCACCCGTTTTATGTGGTGGTGGAGACTGAACCAGAGCTTCCTGCGTGCTAGCTAGGTAGTCACTCAGCCGTCTGAGGCACATGCCTTAAAACCCTGCCTCAGTACATTTTATATCACTACAACTGAATACACAGAGCAGGTGACTTTTGTTAAAACAAAGGTCTAAGTTAGCCCCCATTTCTAGAGGCTGAAAGTTCAAGGGCAGGACACCAGCTTCTGGTTTTGTTTCAGATGTACACTTCGCTTTATCCTAAGGTGGAGAAGGTGTCTTAGAATCATTGTGCCAGCTCAGGTCTTTCTTCCTCTTATTTCAAAACCACCCTGGGGGGGGGGGCGGGGGGGGGCTGTGCTAACTATCACAACCTCATCTAATCCTAGCTGCCCCGTCAGGTGCTCTGCCTCAAATACCCGTACAATGAATTTGAGAATCAAGTTTCCAACAGATGAGAGTTTGGGGCAGCACATTCCAGTCTTAGCAGTGCCCTTTAGTGGTGTGAGTCTCTTCGAGCACCAGCAAGACTAACAGGCTTGGACTCCTAGGGATCCACAGATGGCCCCTTACATAACAGAGAAGCACAGATGTGAACAGTGTGCTGTAGGAAGGGAGTGTGAGCAACAGGGTTGGTGGGATCTGAGCTCCTGAAGAGCAGGTAGCGTCTGTCCATCTGTGGATGCCCAAGAGATGACTGTGAAGGGGAAGGCTTGGCTTCTGTGGAGCCACTGGAGTTTGGGGCAGGAAGTTTACTGCAGTGGCACAAGCAGCAGCATTGACCGTGATGCTTCACGCTATTGGATTGCAACAATCAATGAATAATTTAGTTTGGAGATAATGTGCTTTTTCTATTATAGCAACACTTTAAAAAAATGAAAATGGAGTCCTGACAGGACTAGAAATAGTACAAGAAAGACTAAAGGTATGAAATTTCTGGAAAATTGGAAACTCTGGGTCAGGAGACTCGTTCTGTGGGTAGGAATTGCACTTAGCTAAGGATGATAAAAAAAAATCTTTCCACTGTGTTCCTTCTGTAAAGGTCAAAAATGTAGGTGGCAAGGCAGTAACGTTTTATTTCAAGCATTTAATTTTTGAAATTTTCCATTTGATGATTTTTTTCTTTTCTTTTGATTTTTTTCCCTAAGGTTACACATGAAACAGGCTTCCTTCATATTTTAAAATTTGTATTTATTAGTGTTGTATGTATCTCTGGGTGTGTGTTCATGTATATATATGTCTACTTATGTGTGTCTGTCTATATGATTATGTGTGCTCCCATGTACACATACATGTGCACACCTGTATGTGTCTGTGTGTCTGTTTATGCTGTACATGTGGAAGTCGTAGGTCAGCTTTTAGAAATCCATTCTCTGATTCTGCCCTGGGTTCCAGGAGTGGAACTCCGGTTATGCGACTGCCCACAAAGCTGGCTTGTGGCTCCCCTGGGCTCCTTTTTGTTCTTGCTTTAGATTTATTCGTTTTATTATTTAATGTGCATGAGTATTTAGCCTGCATGTGTATCTGTGCCCCTGTGTGCTTAGAAGAGGGCATCTTGTAATTTCCCAGGACTGGAATTACAGATGGTTGTATCCAGGATGTGGGTGCTGAGAATTAAACGTGGGTCCTCTGCAAGAGCAACAAGTGTTCTTAACCACTGAACCAACTCTCCAACCCCTAGATTTTCTGTCTTTGGATGCTTTGAAAGTTTATCATTTCTGCCAGTTAATTAGGGTATCATCCATCCATGCTCAGTGGATTTGTTCATCCCTGCTAGGCTCCCAATCCTGTCAAATGCACTTTGCTGAAGAGCAGACCCTTCTGGGAGTTGAGTAGACCAGACCTGGTCTGGTCAGTTGAAGTCATGCGTGCCAGGAGGAAAGAGGGCGAGGCAATAAAGAGATTATAGTTCAAAACCAGTCTAACTTTAACCTAGAGCCTACATCTGCTCCTTTGTTTTGTTTTGTTTTGTTTTGTTTTGTTTTGTTTTGTTTTGTTTGGAGGTGGGGAGAGACAGGATTTCTCTGTACAGTCCTGGCTGTGTGCAACCCTGGCTGTCTTGGAACTCACTCTGTAGACCAGGCTTGCCTCGAAATCCTCTACCTCCCAAGTGCTGGTATTAAAGACATGCACCACCACTGCCAGGCAAAGATTTATTTATTTATTTTTAATCTATATGAGTACACTGTCATTCTCTTCAGACACACCAGAAGAGGGCATCAGATCCTATTCCAGATCGTTTGTGAGCCACCAGGTGGTGGCTGGGAATTGAACTCAGAACCTCTGGAAGAGCAGTGCTCTTAACCACTAAGCCATCTCTCCAGCCCCCACATCTGTTCCTTTTGACAAAGGATCTTTAGGCTGCTGCAGTTCAGTGGTTAAGAGGACTTGTGCAGCTGGCAGGTTTAGTGATGAACACCTTTGATTCAAACACTTAGGAGGCAGAGGCAGTCAGCTCTCTGTGAGTTCGAGGCCAGCCTGGTCTACAGAGGGAGTTCCAGGACAGCCAGGGCTAAAATGAGAAACCCTGTCTTTAAAAAAAACAAAAGTACTTGCTGTTCCAAGTCCAGTCCCCAGCATTACATAAGGTGGCTCACAGCAGCTACCTTTAACTCCTGCCCCGGGAAATCTGATTCCCGATTCTTAACTCTACAGGCATCTGTGTATATCCCACACAGATATGCATACTTTTGAAATTAAAATAAAATATTTTAAATGTAAAGTTAAACATGTTTACTGAAGACAGAATGTGGAGCAGGGTGGGTAGCTAGACTTGTGTGTGAGCCCTCGCTCTGGCACACATAACGTGTCTGATTTTAAGCAAGTTCTAGCTTCACCTCTCGGTAAACCATAAAGTATTCTAGGCTTCTCCTCTTTCCTGCAGTGTGGGAGGTAGAAGCAGACAACCTGACACTGAACTCAATACTAAGCTAACAAAAACAGTTGGAGCAATAAGAAATGACTGGTGCTCAATATTTAAGGTGATGTATGTGAAATAGATAAACAACCTAGAACACTCAGAAAATTGAAGTTCTCCCATTTCCATTCAGGCTTTTACCAGTTAGTCTCAACTCCGTAGAAGACATTCTGCCCAACTTGTTCTGACATTTGTAGGACAAGGGAGCAGGCACAGGCTCTGCACAAATCCACTGTTGCTGTCCAGGCGACCTGAGATGGAAGTTTATCCATTTGAGGAATTCTTTTTCTTTTATTTTCTTCCTTTTTCTTTCTTTCTTTCTTTCTTTCTTTCTTTCTTTCTTTCTTTCTTTCTTTCTTTCTTTCTTTCTTTCTTTCTTTTTTCTCTCTCTCTCTCTCTCTCTCTCTCTCTCTCTCTCTTTCTTTCTTTCTTTCTTTCTTTCTTTCTTTCTTTCTTTCTTTCTTTTTTGATGAGACAAGGTCTCTTTGTGTATAACCCTGGCTGCCCTGGAACTCACTGTAGACCAGGCAGATCTGGAACTCAAGGATCTGCCTGCCTCTGCCTCCCAAGTGCTGGGATTAAAGTTACGTGCCAACATAGCCCAGCTTCTTTTTCTCTTTTTAAAATGACACTTGTAACAGACTCCCCTTTTATATCTGAGCTTCAGTTCTCTGGTCATTTGATAATTAAGGCAGCCCCTGTGAGGTTGCCACCTGGGTGCGGCTAATGATAGGCATTTGGTAAATGTTACATGTCCTGTTACTAGAGACATGAGCTTAGGGCTCATGGGCGAAGCTGAGAGGCTCCACCGTGAACCCAGGATTTCTGTTTCTGTTTGCAAAAGCTCTTCTGGAGAACTTCACCATAATTCCTACAGCTTTAGAGTCATGTTTGCTAAAATAAATAAATAAATGAATGAATGAATGAATGAATGAATGAATAAGAAGACTCTTTCAGTATAATCTTTTCAGTACCTCTAATTTAAGAAAAGGTTGGTGGTCGAAGCCACATGCTGAGCTAGGGACACCCTGGTCCCTAAATCAGAACTCCTGACTTGTGCCTTGGAATTCTTCCAAATGGAATAAGTGTGCTGTTTGCTTTAACCCCTGTCCAGGGAGCATGGCCAACCTCAGAGTACTTAGAATAAATATTTACAGAGGGGCTGGAGTATAGCTCTGTGGGAGAGCACTTGTCTAGCATGTACAAAGCCCTGGGTTCTAACATCAAAATAATAATAGTAAGGAATGAAATGTCTATGTACCCAATAGAAAGGGGTTGGTTACGTTTTTGTTTTTGAAGATAGTATCTCATGGAGCCCAGGCTGGTCTTGAACTCCTGAATTGCTGAGCAATACCCTGGACTCCTGATCCTCTTGCCTTGGCCTTCCATGCATTGAGGCTCTAGCCAGGCATTACCATGGATTTATGTGGTTCTAGAAATTGAACACAGGGCTTTATGCATGCGGGGCAAGCACTCTACCTATGGAGCTACATTCCCAGCCCCAAGGTTATCTTTAAATATTATAAGTAGGTTTTGATATCTTATATTTGTCAGACTGAAACTCTAGGATTAAAATACACCTGAAAGCCAGGTGGTGGTGGTTTTCGCCTCTAATCCCAGCATTCTGGAGGTATAGACAGGTGGATCTCAGAGTTCAAGGCCAGACTGGTCTAAAGAGTGAGTTCCAGGACAGCCATGGCTACAGAGAGAAGCCCTGTATCAAAAAAACAAAAACAAAAACAGAAAGAAAGAAAAAAATCAAAGGAAAAACAAAAGAAAACATAGACACATAAATTTAAAGTTAGGAGAAGAAAATATGGGAAATGCAAGAAGATAAAGAAGAAAGTGTTTTCTCTCAAAAGCCTTCTCTTCGTGTATGAAACAGTTTTAGATGAGTTAAGCTCTGGGCTCCTATTCAGAAGACTTTATTTCTTTATAACCAACTCCCTTTCCAGACTCTGCTCTTTAAATATTGAAATGTGGCATTTCAACGGGGACTGCGGGGACTAAGCCTCTCCAAACATTTCCTCCTAGGTCCTCTGGACCCCTCAGGTGTTGACCGATGGCGTCCAGTTCTTCCGAGTCAGTCCAGATGGTGAGGAAGGCTACCCTGGAGAGCTGAAAGTCTGGGTGACATATACCCTGGATGGTGGGGAGCTTGTAATCAACTACAGAGCACAGGCCAGCCAGACCACTCCAGTTAATCTGACCAACCATTCTTATTTCAACCTAGCAGGCCAGGTAAGTGAACTTATTCTCTCCTACTGTAACCAGAGTGCTACAACGATGACCAAGGGGTGTGGCTGGAGAGACCAGCCCATCTTGGAGATGAACTTATGCTCTTGGTGATCAAGAGGGCCCAGCGTAGTATCTGGCTTTAAATAGATGTTCAGTAAAACTCCCTCGTCTTAGAGGACGAGGGAGTGAAATGTCATCCTGCCAAGGGAGCGAGGCAGCTGTCTCCCTGCGACGATGCTGACAAGTGAGGAGTGTTTTCCCTTTCATCTTGTTGACATTTGCTCTCCTTGTTCTTTTGCTTCCCCTGGAATTTCTCCCATCTTGGCACCTCCCATCCTTGAACGTTAGAAATGAGCTTGTTTGCCTCAGCCCCTCTAAAAATGCCAGAGGTAGTGTGTGTGTGCCGGCTGTGTCATCCTGCAGCCTCTCCCAGGACTTCTGGTTGTCAGTCTTGTCCTGTGTGGTAGATTCAGTGAAAAGAGCACTGGGCTTGCATTTAGAAGACCTGGGCTTTTAGATTATGAGACACAGTCTCAGTTTCAAAATAGTAGCTAACTTTGTTGGCGGCACTTTATAAAGTTGTGGGTAAAAATATTGAAACCATCCTAGTAGCAGGACCCTGAAGGATATCGGAGAGTTGTGTAGAACCACTGATAGTCTCTTCCCTCCGTTCGCAACCCCCTGCAAGCTGAATCATGACCTCCTAATTGTTTAGCCTGTTAAAGAGGCTGTCCCATGGTTCAATAAGATGTGGAGCCAAACTGCAGATTCTATCTCTATGACTTCCTCCTCATCTCAAGAAATCAGCTTATCTCATCACTTCAATCACACTGGCACTATTTCCTGCGAGCTGGTGGTCATGACCAGCTGGCAATGGCTTCCATTTTCACCCTTTATTGGTTTTTGCTGCTGGAAGTTTCCTAAAATAACAGGTAACTGGTTCTTTACAGAATCTCCAAATTTCAGAATAACAAATACGACTCTTTTTCATCTTTGATTTTCATCAACCAGTTCTTGGTTGTTGTGTTTATTTGTTTGTTTGTTTTTGTTTTCCAGGAGGGTTTCATTTCATAGATGTTGTTCAGGGTCCTGCTACTAGGATGGTTTCAATATTTTTACCCACAACTTCATAAAGTGCTGCCAACAAAGTTTAGCTACTATTTTGAAACTGAGACCATGTCTCAGTAATCTAAAAGCTCAGGTCTTCTAAATGCAAGTCCAGGCTGGTCTGGGACTCACAGCCATCCTCCTGCCTCAGTTTCTCAGATGTTGGGGTTACAGGCGTGAGCCTCCATGCCCATCTTCTAGATTTAATGAGTAGAATTTTCTATTTATTATTTCTGTTGGGGTCCTCAGGTGGAGGTGGGGAAATCCTGTTTCTCAGAGAATGGAAAAGTCATGAAGGCTGCAGGTGGCTTTTGCTTTTCTCTTTCTGTCCCAGCCTATGCCTACTGCAAAACTCGGGGAACATGTTTTCTATCGAGACTCTGCCTAAAGAGTCATGAAAACACATCAGGGAGGGTTTGAGATGGAAAGCAAGCAGCGTGGTCCTGGTGTGACTCCGTAGATGTGCCTGCCGTCAGGGACCCAGTTTCTTCCATTTCTCCTTTTTCCTTTTATCTTAGTTACTTTTTATTACTCTGGAAAGATACCATGGCCAAGGCAACTTGTAGAAGAAAGAGTCTGTTGGGGGGGGAGGGCACAGTTTCAGAAGGCGAGTCCATGGCCATCGTGACTGGGAGCATGGCAGCAGCCATGTAGACATGGCCCAGATCCACCAGCAGAAAGCAGAAGGCAAGAACCAACTGGGAACAGTTATGGCTTTGGAAACCTCAAAGCCCACCTCCTGTAGTAACACCTCCTCCCACGAGGCTGCAGCTCCTAATCCTTCCCAAACAGTTCTCCGAACTCGGACCCAAGCGTTCAAGTCTCTGTGTCTATGTGGGCCATTCTCATCTAGAGCACCACCCCTTCCTTGCTGGTTAGGCTTTTTGTTCTCAGACTTGTTCTCTTGTAGTCACAGAATGGCTGCGTAGCCCCAGAAGTCTCATCCTTGTATACACATCTCCACAGATAAAACAGGACTTCTTCCCTTGCGTATCTGTACTATTCCTTTCCTAAGAACAACAGAACATTGTCCAGCAGCATCCCCACAGGATTTGCTCCGCTCATCAGCCAAAAGGGTGGCCCATACTCTACCTAACCCAACTGCGAGGGCTCCTCTTCTCTGAGTATATTAACTAGCCTACATTGGTCAGCAAGTCTAGTTCCTTCCGGGAGAAAGGGAGATGATGGAGAGGAGTTGCTGTGTCTCTCGGGTAGAAATCTCTTGTCTGTTACCTCCTGCGAGCGTTGTTAGGAGATGAATTAGGCAGTAGTCATATCGCTATATCCAAAGGTCTTTAAGGACCACGCTAGTCATAATGGACTAAGCGTGCAAATGGTATAATGACAACAAGCAACAGTCAAAGGAAATTACCAGGAAAAAAGGAACACCGAATTCAGCGATCGGTTTCAAGGTCTGTGTGGGAACCAGTGTTTCGTGACAAGTTTTCATCAGCCTGGGAAGGAAGTGACTCTGACAGTAATCTTCCACCAGTCTAGACCACTGCATTTTCCACACCAGAAGATACAGAAATATGTTTCCTTCTCTTCAGTGAGGAACTGTCTGGGCTGTTCAGAGAACAGGCTCCCGATACAATTGTCTCTCCTTGCCTTCATCTCGGACACATCCATCTATTTGCTGTGTGGTTTTGTTTTGTTTTGTTTTGTTTTGTTTTGTTTTGTTTTGTTGGTTTTTTGAGACAGGGTTTCTCTGTGTAGCCCTGGCTGTCCTGGAACTCACTCTGTAGACCAGGCTGGACTCGAACTCAGAAATCCACCTGCCTCTGCCTCCGGAGTGCTGGGATTAAAGGCGTGCGCTACCATGCCCGGCCTGCTGTGTGGTTTTTATGTTGGTTTTCTTCCTGCATTCGTGCTTAACGAAAGAAAGAAAAAGCCAGTCAAAGAAATTCTGTAGTAGCTTTGCCCCTGTCGTGAAAGCAAGTGGGGATAAGGCACATGTTCATCCGCGGGAGAGGTGTGTAAAGTCAGGCAGTGCTATAGGACCAAGCCACTGATCTGGTGAACTTGGGCACACTCAAGAGCATTGCGTCGTGAAGTAGGAGGAAGCCACCGAAGAATACCCACTGAGGGGTGCCATTCCTGTGAACGGAAGAAATCAGTCCGTAGCCATAGAAACCAAAACTGTGCTCTGGTTGTAAGTAGGGATTTTATCTCTTTTGATGGAGTGGCAGCCGAGAGGCGTGCTCCTGGAAGAAGAGAGTAAAGAGCTGGACACAGGCTGGGCTGGGGGCCGGGCTGGGAGTCCAGAGAGTGGGCGTCTCCACCCGGCTTCCCTCGCTGAGTGAGGTTAGCAGGGCTGCGTCTCTCCAGACTCGTGTTCAGAGGTGGTGGAAGAGGCAGTGAGCTTGGCTCTGTGTTTTGGGACTCTCTGCTCTATGGAAAGACTGTTGCTCCTGATCTAGTGCCTCTAAGGCTTCATACCCAGCCGCCCACGCTAACTCAGCGGCTTCCAGCCTTATAATGAAACCCATTTCTGCTGCGTTAGACACAGTCTCCCGAGTCTCTGAACTCTGGCCTCTCTTCTCAGAGTGACTCATTTGATCTTTACAGCCTTTGTCTTTCGGGATCTGCTGAACTTCGCTAAGGGTTTCTCAGAATTGGTGCTAACATTTTTTGGGGTGATGATTCTTGGTGGTAGCGGGAGTTCTGTGCAGGTAGGATGTTTGGCAGTCTCCTTGGTCTCTTCCAGTTTAGAAGACAGCAAGCAGCGCTGTTTCCAGACGTTGCAGATGACCCTCTCTAGGGCAAAACCCTTGGTTTCCCTGATTTCTGAGCAATCATAAAGGCGGAAGCCCACACTTGCCTTCTCTTCCCCATTTTCCACTGTGTGGCCCTAAGATACTGAAAAATAAAATTGCTCGTATGTTTGCATATTATAAAAGGATTTCCCAATTTACAAACAGCAATATCACCTTAATAACCTGTACCTCAGAAGGGCCCCGGGAAAAGTGTCTCCCAAAACAAGTAAGTTTCCAGAGACTTTGTGATTTCCCTAGGGACAACACCCATCAAGAGCCAGAAATGAGTCAACCCTGGGCCTTCTAACCACTGACCCAGGCTTCCTAGACCAGTTGGTTCCGCCCCAAAGAATAAACTCCCAGAAGCAGGGACTGCAGTTCTGACTCCCTGTTGCATGACAGGGAGTATGTCGTCCTGTGGATAGGAGCTAGGCCAGGGAAGAGTGACAGATGTCTTTCTCTGAACCTGAAGCTGTCCCTGGCTATGCAAGACTTGTGTACCCTCCCCACTTCTTTTTATCTTGTATGTGAGAGAGTCACATGCTAAGGTCACTTTTTTGTGTTGAAAATTGTATTTATTTACATGTACATATAGATACACATATGCTTGCTGAGGACCACGTATGGAGGTCTGAGGACAGCTTACTGGAGTCTATTCTCTCCTTCTACCTTGTGGGTCCTCAGGACAGGCTTGGCAACAAGTTCCTTTACCCACTCAGCCACCTCTATCACTCTACAGTTACATTTGACAGTTTCTTCCAAACTTGTCAATAGCTATATAGAGGTTCTCTCTACCTACCCTTAAGTGATCTTATTAATCATAGCCATTGGTCAGCTGTCAATGCTTGAAGACATTTTTGCAGAAGATATAAAGTGAATATGTAAAATAAAACCCAGTAGCTGGGCGTGGTATACATTTTTTGGGGGTTGTTTGTTTGTTTGTTTGTTTGTTTTTTCGAGACAGGGTTTCTCTGTGTAGCCTTGGCTGTCCTGGAACTCACTCTGTAGAACAGGTTGGCCTCGAACTCAGAAATCCTCCTGCCTCTGCCTCCCAAATGCTGGGATTAAAGGCGTGTGCAACCACTGCCCGGCTGTGGTACACATTTTTAATCCCAGCACTCAGAAGGCAGGGCCGGGTGGCTCTTTGTTAGTTTGAGGCCAGCCTGGTCTGCAGAGTGAGTTCCAGGACATCAGGACTACTTAGAGAGACCCTTTCTCAATCGTCACCTCTCCCCCCAAAAAGACCCAAGTAGTCCATCTTCTTTTTCTCTTTTCCTACCCAGGGCTCCCCAAATATATATGACCACGAAGTCACCATTGCAGCAGATGCGTATTTGCCCGTGGATGAGACTCTGATTCCAACAGGTCAGTGGGCTTTAACTTTTAGGCTGTGCAGAACCTTGGTTCTCAGCTTCAGAAAGGTTGTTACTGTGTGCTCTGTTCCCATGTTCGCCGTAGCTAGGTGAAGTCCTAGTAAAAGTGGTAGTTTAGTTAACTAGCATGCTAATGTCAGTCTTCTCAGTTCACTATTTGTACCGCGTTTATACAAGAAGCTAACGGTAAGGGGGGGTTGATGAAAGGTGTAATACAGATGCATTCGTTTTTACCCTCATTGCTGTAAATTCAAAAATTCAAAGTGAAAAAAATCATATGAGAAATGGCTTCACTTTACTGGATAGTGGGTCTTACACTAGGAAAGAGTGTGTGTGTGTGTGTGTGTGTGTGTTCTCTAACAGTGGGTTTGTGTTTACTCTTGCAAATTTAAAGTCTTTGCAGGGGTATTGGGCATGATAAGTGTCTTAGTTACTGTCCTATTGCCATGAGAAGATACCATGACCAAGGCAACCTATCAAAGAAAACATTGAATTGGGAATTGCTTATGGTTTCAGAGAGTGAGCCCATGACCACCATGATGGACCGAGTAGCAGCAGACAGCCATGGTGCTGCAGTCATAGTGAGAGTTTACATCTCATCCACTTGGAGCACGGCAGGGAGCGGGGAGGAAGAAAGGAAGGAAGGAAGGAAGGAGAGAGGGAAGGAGGGAGGGGAGGGAGGGGGGCAGAGATAGGGAGGAAGAGGGAGAGGAAAGAGAGGGGGCAGTGTGGGCTTTTGGAACCTCAAAGCCTACCCCCAGTGACACACTGCCTCCAACAATATCTCCTAATCTTGCCCAACAAGTTCCACTATTATGAAAGGCGTGGCTTTTTCTTATCCTCTTCTTACTTTTAAAAAATGATTTATTTATTTATTCGTATTCTATGTGTATCTGTGTTTTGGCTGTATGCATGTCTGTGTTAGGGTGTCTGATCCCCTAGAGCTGGAGTTACAGACAGTTGTGACCTGCCATGTGGGGGCTAGGATTTGAACCTGGATCCTCTGGAAGAAGAGTCAGTGCTCTTAACCACTGAGCCATCTCTCCAGACCTCTCATCCTCTTCTCCCTGGCAACTGCCAAGATTTACAGCTTGCCTACCCTGTTGTTCTTCTCTCAAATTGAGTGAAATAGTCCCCAAGTTTAAAAAGTAATAGGCAGCCAGTGGTAGCAGTGGAGCACACCTTTAATCCCAGCACAGGAGGCAGAGGCTTCTGTGAGTTCAAGGACAGCCTGGTCTACAGAGCCAAGTTCCAGGATAGTCAAAGCTACCCAGAGAAATCCTGTCTCAAAACCAGTATAAATAAATAAATGTAAAAAATGTTTAAATGGAATAATTTTGAGAAGTTTAAATAAATGGGCTAAAATTTTTTGGCATCTCAGCTTTGAATATTATCCTGGTTGCTAAGCTAGATTTAAAGGCTTTTATTTCTATCCCACTAATGTGTCTTCTCCCGATATTTATGTGGCTCAATAGCTGAGCAGGCATAAGCTGGCCCATCTCGTCCTGGGTGCAGAATTACTGCACTACAACCCTAGAGCAGTGGCTTCTGTTTGTGGCTGATAAGGGAGAAGGTAAGCTAAGTAGCTTATAAATGCTCCTATGAAGCAGATGTATTTATCTGTGCACATTCGTGAGTCACCTTATGCATCCTGTTGGGTTTTAATCTAATGAAAATCACATAAGTGCACACCTGGCGCCTGAAATGTGTCATGATCGGGAGGGGCGGAGCACGGTGGAGCCTCCCTTGGAGTGTAATGGAATGCATAAAGGTCTCCTCTGCCTCAACTCTGCACCGCAAATGCCACGGGGGTGGGGGTGAGGGTGGGGTGTAAGATTCTGCACCTTGTACTAACATTGAAAACCTGCCGAGTGGGAGCTAAGAGTTTCCGATTCTGGGGGCAGGAGACTGCCCTAGTCTTCCCTTTGTTCTGTTTGTCTCTTTGTGTAACCTCGACTGGCCTGGAATTGTGTAGGAACTGCCTTGGCTTCCCAAATGGGGGTTGCACCACCATGTCCAGTTCTCACTTTCCTGTTAACCAGGCAAAGAGGCCTTCTGTGTGTGAGCGATGTACAGATTCCCATTTCCTCTTTTGCAAATAGGCAGAGAATAGGCAGCTTAAGGTAAGCTTGGCTGCTTCAGGACAATGTCTCAAAACAAAGTGGAGTAGGGTGACGTGGGCAGTGAGGGAGGACTAGAAAGATGGCTCAGCAGGGGTGAAGTGGGGAGTGTGGGAGAGCTAGAGAGATGGCTCAGCAGGGGTGAAGTGGGGAGTGTGGGAGGGCTAGAGAGATGGCTCAGCAGGGGTGAAGTGGGGAGTGTGGGAGAGCTAGAGAGATGGCTCAGCAGGGGTGAAGTGGGGAGTGTGGGAGGGCTAGAGAATGGCTCAGCAGTTAAAAGCGCACACTGTTATTCCAGAGGACTGCAGTTCAGTTCTCAGCACCCACACTGGGCAGCTCACAGAGAATCACAGCAGAAACACCAGCCCTGGAGAATCTGAAGTCTCTGGCCTCCAGCCTCCACTGGCACCCACACTCATGTGCACTAACCCCGAACACACATGCATAATTTATAATATGGTAAAAATATTTTAAGAAAATTTGGATACCTATATAAAGTATCCAAGTTTTTCTTTGTTCATGTTTTGCATAAAGACTGCCCATAAAGCACAGCTTTGCCACCAAGAGTGTTCACTCTTCCTGTCTTGAGTTTTTTGTTGTTTTGATCTGTTTGTCTTGGTTTGGGTTTTGTGTTTTTGAGGCAGGGTTTTTTCTTTGTCGTCCTTGCTATCCTGGTCTTACTCTGTCTGAGTTTGATTCCCACTTCCACACCAGAAAGCTCACCACTGCCTGTAACTCCAGCTCAGAGAATCTATCAGCATCTTCTGGCCTCCTTGAAGGGAGCTTCATGTGTGCATGCACATGTATGAGTTCACACATGCACAAATACATTATAAGAGCAAATCTCTTTAAAAAAAAAAAAAAAAAAAACAGAGAATGTGACTTTTAAGCGGTTGTCCCTGCCATGGGGCTCCATTCCAGGACTCTGTATGGAGACCACAATTCTCATCTGCTTACGTCCCTTGTATAAAATGGCAGTGTTGGCTAACATCCTACCTATATCTTTCCTTAGAACTTGTTTTCATTTGTTTGTTTGGTTTGAGATAGACTGTCACAGGCTGGGATGGAACTGACTATTTAGCCCACAGTGGCCTTGAATTCTCAATCCTCTGGTATCAGCGTCCTGACTGCTGGGACTACAGGCGTGTATCACCATGCCCAGCCTCCCTTTCTACTTATTTACATTATCTCTAGATTACACAGAATATGCCTAGCATATTACAGATGCTGTGTTGTAGGGTTGTGGGCTTGCATCTGTTCCACCACAGGGAATGGCTGCATGGGAAGGCAGAATTTCGGGGAGTTTGACTGTGCTTATCCCACGGTGCAGCAAGGGTAGGTGTTGGGTTGTAGGGAAGAGACCAGGCACCTCTCTGGGTGTGGGAAAGCAGCAGGCTTGGAGGCGGTTATGGCTGAAAGCACAGAGAACCCTTCTCAGGGAGATTAGGCTGCAGTTCTGTAAGCGAAGGCCTTCTTCATGGCTCCCCACAGTGGATCTTGATGAAAAGAGTCAGTCCTTGGTTCTAAACAGTTTATTGTCATGGCACAAAATGGATGCGTAAAACCGTACCCCCTTTCTCAGGGTGGGCCTGAGATTAATACATTTTTCAGGGAGGAACGTTTGGGAAGGGAAGCTTATTGGCTAAGCCCTCCAGGCCTCTAGGTACCTCATTAACATAGAGAACTCTGTTTTGGGCGTACGCAGCTGTGGTCATATCTCCTTTTCTATTGTCTTAGTCTGAGATGTTAGGGATGTCTCATCTACTGTGGAAGGGCTTGGGGCATTGCCCCTAAGTGACTGATGGCCACAGATCTCTCTCTGTGGGCAGTTGCAGCTATATGACAGGGGTCTGGTGCCAGGAGCAAGCGAAGCTCCTACTGTCCCTTCAGGGTCTCTGGGGCTTCTAGCCTTAGGTCGACCTTCCCAGGCTTCCTCTCATGGTCCACCACCTTACACTGTGTAAATAGCTATTGAACTGCGCTATTTAGGAATGATTAAAAGAGAAGTCTGTACACACCCAGTACAAATCTAATATTTTTTTCCTAAATTGTTTAGCTTTATATGAGGTTGAATTCACAAATACCAATTCTGATATTTAAAGATGGAGCCGGGTATGGTGGCGCACGCCTTTAATCCCAGCACTCGGGAGGCAGAGGCAGGAGGATTTCTGAGTTCGAGGCCAGCCTGGTCTACAAAGTGAGTTCCAGGACAGCCAGGGCTATACAGAGAAGCCCTGTCTCGAAAAAAGAAAAAACAAAAGCAAAAACAAATAAAGATGTAAGAACCAACTGTATCTTCATGAGAACTTTTTAAAAGCCTGGTTTGAATAATAATGAAGAGAGATAAATACATTACATTTTCAAAACAAGAAACTACTTAGCTATTATTTATAATCACCATCTTTTCATATAAGAAAGAGTGTGTGTGTGTGTGTGTGTTTATTCTGGGACTTGAACCCAAATACCTCATGCAAGCAGGGCAAGCATAGACCTACGAGCTCCATCCCCAAACCAAGAAAAAATATTTTAATCCCCACAGAAATAAGAAATCTCCAATTTCAAAACAAAGAACACTTAGCTTTAATTTTTTTATTATGTTTTATTTATTTATTTTGTGCTCAGATGTGGGGTGTGATTGGGTAGTGGGTGCCCTGGTGGGGGAGTGGAGTGTAGGGGTCAGAGGATAACTTTCAGGTTGTCTTTCCACCATCCGAATCCTGGGGGATGGAACTCAGGCTGTCAGGCTTGGCAGGCGGTACTTCTAAAGAGTTAGGATGGCAGACTGACCCAGTGCCTCTCGGTTTTCTGTGTACCAGTGAGACAGTTACTGTAAGCTCATGACAGGACCTGAGGAAAGGGTCTGGAAAGCCACTTGTAGCCCTTCCTTTCTGTGGCTCTGTGAGGACGCAAGCGTTCAACCCCCTGATCCACTAGTCTTCAGATCCGTTAGGACGCCAGCAGAGCTCACGAGTCATGGCTGTCTCCCATCTACCCATCTGTTCATCGGTAAATGTTACCTCTGTTCCCCATAACCCTCAGACACAGGCTGCTGTATGATGCTTTTGGAAGCTTCTTCAAAAGCAGGTGCTAACTACTCTGGCTTGTATCTCAGGAGTGGAAGAATCCATCTGCCTGTCCCAGTTAGTTCCTGTAAAGAACAGAGGAGCTCCTACAGAGTAGCCCAGGACTTCCTCTAACCTCTGTAGAGTCGTTTATTTTATGTATACCAGAATTTGCCTGTATCTAAGTTTGTGCAGCATGTGTGTGCCTGATGCCTGAGGAGGTCAGAAGAGGGCATTAGATTGTGAGCTACCATGTGGATGCTAGCAACTGAACCTAGGTCCTCTGCAAGAGTAGTAAGTGCTTTTAACGGCTAAGTCATCTCTTTGGTCTCCATGACTCTTAACATAAACATAGCTCCATAGCAGATGACTTCATTCTGAAACCAGCCCAGAGGGCCCGCCCGCCATTCCATCATCCAGAAACGCTCCACATCCCCTGTGCTGGGAGGGCCAGTATTAGTTAGCCAGCTAGTAGAAAGGGCAAAACAGTTGTCTATGAATATGGACAGTGTCGGGGTGGCATACACATGTCCCATACACGTACGTTAGGTAGAGAAGGGAGGCAGATTAGATGAAGATAAGCAGCCTCGGGTGAACTGGACCAGCCTTAGAGAAGTGCTGTGTTTTAGAAGCACCAAGACTGTACCAGGTGCTGTGTGCCCCAGAGAAGTTAGCAGGGCCCACGTCAGATTTGCTCTGAGCTCAGTGCAACTTCAAGCCCTGGATTCACTCTGAAGAACTCACAGATGTACGGGAGTCTAGCTTCGAACTTCCAGGTCTGGCAGTCAATGTGCAGTAGCTAGACAATGTAATGTTTTCTCGTTGCTGCTGCTGCTGCTGTTTTTTTTTTGTTTGTTTGTTTGTTTAGTTTGTTTTGTTTTGGGGGGGATCTTTGTGGCTTTGGTTTTGGTTTTAGTTTTGGTTGTTGGAGATAGGGATGTCTCTGTGTAGCCCTGGCCATCCTGGAACTTGCTCTGTAGACCAGGCTGGACTTTAATTCAGAGATCCGCCTGTCTCTGCCTCCCAGGTCCTTGGTTATGAATATCTTTTACACTGTTTGTTGTTGTTGTTGTTTTTCCTCCAGATCTTCCAATTTCTACCTTAAATCCCTGCTTGAATGTTTATTTTTCAAATCTCTCTTTCTAGGCCCATTGCTAGTTTCACTTGTAGTGGAGAGATAGGACGACCTCTACCTCCATCACTGTAGGGAGATAAATCCAGCATCAAGAACTCTTTAGCGGATAATCAAGCCGTTTCTGAAAAAGTGCCCCCCCCCCCCGCAGAAGGACCAGTAGTGGGCTGGGGTTTGAGGGATGCTAAGCCAATATTTTATGTTTCATTTTCATTTTTTCCAGACAAGGTTTCTCTGTGTAGCCCTGGCTGTCCTGAAACTCACTATGTAGATCAGGCTATCCTCAAACTCAAGAGAGTCATCTGCCTCTGCCTACCAAGTGCTAGAATAAAGGTGTGTGCCACCACCACCTGGCTTTTGTTGTTAAAATTTTTAATTATTATTTGTGTGTGTGTGTGTGCATGTGTGTATGTGCATGCATGCACACGCACACAAGTGCACATGCACTCTCAGAATCACAGATGGTTGTGAGCTACCTGCTATTATGCTGGGAACTGACTTTGGGTCATCTGGAAGGGCAGCCATCTCTCAGAGCCATCTCTGCAGCCTCTGATTATAATGTCTATGGTTTCAATGGCCCAACCTCAGGCCAACCAACTCTCAATGGATTCTGCGGGGTCCTGTCTAACATGCAAGACAGTTCCCCACCACAGTCCTTTCCTTTTTGTGGCTAGTTGTTTATACTTAAATTTATGTTCCAACTCTTTATCTAATCTGCAATCTAAACTGTCTTGAAGGAAGATGCTGATGCAGAACTAAACTTTTCGGGTGCTTTCATCCTGGGTAGACATGGTAAACAATTTTTCAGATGATAGGACAACTTGTGTGCTGAGACAGTAGCGCTTTTTATTTGACTGTAACAGTAATAGTAACACGGTGGCTGGGTGTCTTAGTTAGGGTTTTACTGCTGTGAACAAACACCATGACCAGGGCAAGTCTTATACAAAACAACATTTAATTGGGGCTGGCTTACAGATTCAGAGGTTCAGTCCATTACCATCAAGGTGGGAGCATGGCAGCATCCAGACAGGCATGGTGCAGGAGGAGCTGAGAGTCTATGTCTTCATCCAAAGCCCAAACACATAGTGACACACCTACTCCAACCAGGTCACTCCTATTCCAATAAGGCCACACCTCCAAATGGTGCCACTCCCTGGTCCAAGAATATACAAACCATCACACTGGGCTACTGTCTTTCCCATTGTGTGTTTGGGGAGGAGTCAAATCCTGTTCTGTGTTTGCTTCCTACCTACTCACTGGGCAGCTGTTGCATAGAATGGGATACTGCAATGTACAGGCACGGAGGCAAGTGTGACAGGATGGGGTGACTCCCTGTACACCCTAAGCACCCACGTAAATCTTTACCCCAGGCACTCTCAGGGCCCCTATTTTACTCCTTTTGTCAATTGTAGGGCACATAAAAATGACTTCAGCCCTTTTTGTCCAATAAAGCATAGAAGACAACAGCCTATGGGGTCTGGCTTCTCCATCTTCTCCTTTGTCCTGTCTCCTACACGGAGAGGCTCTTCTTCTTCCCAAGTCTCTGTAACAGTAGGGACACACACAGCCTTCAGTGGGGCCCAACAGGATGATTTAAAGTCACCCTTGTTTTCTCCATAGAAGATTGTTACCAGCTAGAGTTTTATAACCCAGACAGGCAATATCTCTTATGCCTTTTTGTTCGGCTACAAGATTCTGGCATCCTTGCTCTCCACTTGAAAAATAAATAAATAAAAACCAAGACAGGGGGCTGGAGAGATGGCTCAGTGGTTAAGAGCACCAACTGCTCTTCCGAAGGTCCTGAGTTCAATCCCAGGAACCACATGGTGGCTCACGACCATCCGTAATGAGATCTGACGCCCTCTTCTGGTGCATCTGAAGACAGCTACAGTGTACTTAGATATAATAATAAATAAATCTTTTTTTAAAACATAGAAAAAAGAAAAAACAAGACAGGTGGTGGTGGCACACATCTTTAATCCCTGCACTTGGGAGGCTGAGACAGGAGAATCACTTGAACTCAAGAGTTCAAGATCAGCTTAGGCAACATAGACCCCAGGGGACCAAAAGACAGCAAGAAAAGAAAGAAGGAAAGAACACACATTAAATAAGACAAATATTTTTTAATAAAGCCCATTGCCTAGCTGTCAAAACTATTCCACGGGATGACGTTTGGTCCTTCTGAACTCTCAGCCGTTGGTTGTGGCAGCCTCTTTCTTGCACCTTGGCTAGCTGCCCTTGCAGAAGGCGTCTGTGAGGCTGAGAACTCTTTTCGACCCACAGTACAGGCCAGCAATCGATTGCATGTTGGCAGTTAGCCTTGATGTTTCCCCAGAGCAATTGTTTTAGGCTTCTTAAAACAAACAAACTCCAACTCCTTGCTGCTCATGAAACATTGACTCTTTGGTAGGACGTTAAGAGTCTGCTTTCATCAGAGCATCCAAGGTGTGTGTTTGCTTTGTGGACTGTAGTCAGATGTTACCCATGAAATGAAACTCCTAGAGGTCATTTACAATACAGGACAGATAATATTAACAATGTTCAGAATAGCCAGGCAGTGGTGGCGCACGCCTTTAATCCCAGCACTCACAAAGTAGAGGCAGAGGCAGGTGGATTTCTGAGTTTGAGGTCTATAGAGTGAGTTCCAGGACAGCCAGGGCTATACAGAGAAACCCTGTCTCAAAAAACCAAAAGGGGGAAAAAAAAAAGGAAAGGAAAGGAAAGGAAGAAGGAAAGAAAAAAGAAAAGAAAAGAAAAAAGAAAATATACTTCTTAGTTTTAAAAAATTTTACCCAGTCTGCTCTGTCCTGTACCCTGTCTGCCTTCACCTGCTGTCCTTGCTACAATGAGTTTTGGAAAGCTCATTCTAAAATTATGTGAAAGCAGCCCTAATTTGCCCAAATTAGAGTTCTGGTAGCTTTGAAAGGCTTACAACAAGGCTGTTCAGGGAAGCCCAGCTCGACGTGTAGCCGTAAATTGTTAAGGTCCGCTCTATGTTCCCGGTTGGTGTGTTTGAGGCTCTGTACCCACCCAAGAGCTCTGGATTCACAAATGAAAGACACGCACATGCAACCTTTATTTAATGTGCCTTAACTAGCTCGATGGCTGGGCTCTTCCAAACCTCTCATGGCTAGCACACATTCCCTTCCAGTATCCCTGAGTTAACGCTTCCTAAATCTATATCTTTTTTTTTTTTAAAGATTTATTTATTTATTATATGTAAGTACACTGTAACTGTCTTCAGACACTCCAGAAGAGGGTGCCAGATCTCGTTGCGGATGGTTGTGAGCCACCATGTGGTTGCTGGGAGTTGAACTCTGGACCTTTGGAAGAGCAGTCGGGTGCTCTTACCCACTGAGCCATCTCACCAGCCCCTAAATCTATATCTTATCTCTGCTGCCACGTTTCCTTTCGGGCAGCTCTTCCATGGGACCACTTTCCCTCTGTGCCCACATTTCAGCTGTTTCACCTTCCTGCTCCGTCATGGCATGGTCCATCCTATACCCCTCTCATGGTGGACTCCTTTCTCCTCCCTCTCCTTCATTTCTTGCCCAGGAATCATAAAAGTCCTGCCTCTGTCCTCCTGCCCAGCTATTAGCTAGATGTTTCTATTTTATTTCAACCTCTTTCCATTCAACCTACAGTCTGTCCATGATTTAATTACTTCTCTAGAGTAGATCTGTCTTTCCCCAGAGAGAAGAAAGAAGAAGAAGAAAAAAAAAACCCGAGATTGCCTCTTGTTTCCAAGATGTTGCCAGTGAGGACTGACAGTCGTGCTGGCCCATGGCTTAGTCTTTCTGGAGTTCTCACAGACAATTCCTCCAGACTTCATCTAATCCTAAAATAATGCCTGAGGGCCTGGGTGCTTATTTCAGCCATTCCCCGACCACTTCTCCTGCCTCCACAGGACCTCTCCATCCTTAGTCATCAAGTCCTGCTGAGCTTTAGCCTCTGATATTCCTCAAGTCTTTTTAGTCTTCCACATTGGTTATAGGACTCTGTCCATCAGGACTCTGCTGGCTTAGGTGACTTCTCTCTCTCTCTCTTTCTCTCTTTCTCTCTAATCAGGGCCTAACTCACACTGTGGGAACATAAATTTTGATCAATAAATGAATGGACAGTGAAAATAAAACCTTAAAGATTTATTCTCTATCAGGTTCCTAAATGCATCTGAAATGCAAATCTTTTTTTTTTTTAAGATTTATTTATTTTTATTATATATAAGTACACTGTAGCTGTCTTCAGACACTCCAGAAGAGGGCACCAGATCTCATTACGGATGGTTGTGAGCCACCATGTGGTTGCTGGGATTTGAACTTTGGACCTTCGGAAGAGCAGTCGGGTGCTCTTACCCACTGAGCCATCTCACCAGCCCCTGAAATGCAAATCTTATTTCAATCCTTTAAATATTTTTGTAGGGTCTGGGCATGTGGGTTACTTGCCTAGCATGTGTGAAAGCTCAGCGTTTGCTCCCCAGAACTGCACTGCACTGCACTGCACTGCACTCTGCTGTACTGGTACACACTTCTAGTCCCAGCACTCAGGAGATGCAGGCAGGGTAGTCATAAATGCTTGCTCACTCTTGGCTACATAGGAAGTTTGAGATTAGCCAGGGCTACACACACACACACACACACACACACACACTTTCCCATTGTTACCCAGCCCAGACACTACGCGATTTTCCAGGCTGCTCTGCCATGCCTTGTTCACACCTCACCAGTCTCTGAACTCCCACCCCCACCTTATGGGGACAGTAACTACCGGCTTTGCCTCCTAAACCCTCTCTCACCCTTCAAAACTCATATTTTCTCCTTGTCTGTCCTTCCCAACCTTCTCCAGTGTCGCTTTGTCTCCTGTGCATGGTTTTGGTAAGGTTTGGTGCCATGTAGAGTTTCTTACCAGTCCACATCCCTCTCTCTCTGTCCCTCTACCACCGGAGATGTTCTCCAGACATCTGTCAGGATAGCTGTCAAACCAAGAAGGGTTTAATGTCTCTGGTTTAAAGCTAGAGAAACTAACCCAGGGCTGGTGAGATGCTGGACAGGCAAAAGTCACCTGCCCCCAGCTCGAGGGCCTGAGTTAAGTCCCTGGGCTTCATGTGGTAAAAGAAGAAAATAGCTCCCACAGTTGACCTCTGACCTCCTCATGTAGGCTACACACACACACACACACACACACACACACACACACACACACACAGTGACATGTGTGCATTCATTCGCATGGACTCCTATACACACAAAGGCACACACAGAAGAAAATGTTAAAATAAGTATAATAGGACTGGAGAGATGGCTCAGCAGTTAAGAACACTGGTCGCTCCTCCAGAGGTCCTGAGTTCAATTTCCAGGAACCACATGATAGCTTGCAGCCATCTATAATGAGATCTGGTGCCCTCTTCTGGTGTGCAGAAATTCATGTAGGCAGAACACTATATACATAGTAAATAGATAAATGTTTTTTAAAAATAAATATAATATTTTTGGTTGTGAGCCTAACCTTTAATGACTGAGCCATCTCTCCAGCCCAAGTTATTTTGCCTTTTTGTTTTTGTTTTTGTTTTTTTGAGACAGGGTTTCTCTGTATAGCCCTGGCTGTCCTGGAACTCACTTTGTAGACCAGGCTGGCCTCGAACTCAGAAATTCACCTGCCTCTGCCTCCTGAGTGCTGGGATTAAAGGCATGCGCCACCACCTCCTGGCTAATGAAGACCAAAGTATGGACACTTTGCCCCTTCTTAGAATTGGGAACAAAACACCCATGGAAGGAGTTACAGAGACAAAGTTTGGAGCTGTGACAAAAGGATGGACCATCTAGAGACTGCCATATCCGGGGATCCATCCCATAATCACACACAAAAATCACCAAACGCTGACACCTTTGCATACACTAGCAAGATTTTGCTGAAAGGAGCCAGATATAGCTGTCTCTTGTGAGACTATGCCGGGGTCTAGCAAACACAGAAGTGGATGCTCACAGCCAGCTATTGGATGGATCACAGGGCCCCCAATGGAGGAGCTAGAGAAAGTACCCAAGGAGCTAAAGGGTGGTACACATCTGTAACCCCAGCACTCTGGAAGCTGAGGCAGGAGGGTTACTGAAAGTTTGATACATAGCAAATTCAGGGCAGCTCTGGATGCATAATAGCAATAGCCTGTATCTAGATAGGGAGATGATAGATGATAGGTAGATAGATAGATAGATAGATAGATAGATAGATAGATAGATAGATAGATGGATAGATAGATAGGAAAAATCCTAGCAAGATGGGTGAAGGCATTTGTCACCAAGCCTGATAGCCTGAGTTCAAGCCCCGGAGTCCACATGGTGGAAGGAGAGACCTGACTCTTGAATTCCACATGCTCACTGTGGCATGCATATGTCTACACTCATATACTCAATGTATATCACACACATACACACGCACAAACAAACAAACAAACAAAGCAAGCAAGCAGTGGCAGTAAAGCTGCTTGTTCTAGGCCAGGTCTAAACAGCATGCGGAAAAGGTCATGGAGGACCCAGGGACCTTTCCTGATGGCAGTGGTGCTTCCCAAGGGGGCACATTTCTGAGGACCTTTCCACAGAATGATCCAAGAACAGCTTTGTGAGCCTCCAAAATACCTCCCAAGGCTCCCTGTGTTCCCTGCCAGAAACACATCACCCACTGCTACAAGACTGGCGAACATAAGCCAGCCTGCTGGAAACTTGGCAGGAAGACAGCGCGGAGGAAAGCACTCGGCCAGGCTCCGTGTGCTTCCTGTGAGAACTGCAGGCTCACATCATGTGAATTTGTCATGATGGAAGCTATTTGCTAGAGCTCTGATCACTACCCACAGAGTTCTGATTTAACACTCGTGCCTTCCCCTCCTACAGGTCTGACAAGGGTGGGCAGAGCTCCTCAGAGTCCTTTATTCCAAAGAGGATGAATCATTGCAGCAGAGGCTGGCTTAGTTTACAGAGCAACCTCAGGTTCATATGGTGCCCAATGCCTTCCATACTACCTAAGACTGGGCCGTTCTTAGAGAACGGAGCCCTGGAGGAGCTCCCAGGGAGTAGAAGAATCTAATGGGGGCTCAAGGTGTGATAGACGTTAATACTTCCAGTGTTAACTGAGCACAGGGGGAGGCTATTTCTGAGAAGTTTTTTAGTGTCTCAGAATCTACAAATAAAAAGAGTGAAGTAGCCAAAGCATGGAACACTGAAGCAGGGTGGACTTTTAAAGTCAGACAAGGCAAGGACTCGAGTGACAAGTTTTTTAAATATATAATTTATTTTTTTTTTGATGTCATTGATTTATTTACTATTCCACATGGGAACATATACATATACTGATTAAAACCAGACAATGAAATTAATTAAGGCAAGGCAAGACAAGACAGAATTTCAGAGTAGTTAATATAAATTAAGAAGAGTATGTTACTATCACTTAAACTTTTATATATTTTAGTTTAAAAGTCTGTTTCTAGAGCCTTGTGTGGTGGTATGCACCTATAATCCCTGCACTTAGGAAGCTAGGGCAAGAGGATTATGAGTCTGAGCAGAGCTCAGTCTGCACAGTGAGTTTGAGGATAACCTCAATACCATGCCCCATTCTTTTTTTTTTTTAATTTTTAATATTTTTATTACATATTTTCCTCAATTACATTTCCAATGCTATCCCAAAAGTCCCCCATAGCGCCCCCCACTTCCCTACCCTCCCATTCCCATTCTTTTGGCCCTGGCATTCCCCTATATTGGGGCATATAAAGTTTGCAAGTCCAATGGGCCTCTCTTTCCAGTGATGGCCGACTAGGCCATCTTTCGATACATATGCAGCTAGTGACAAGAGCTCCGGGGTACTGGTTAGTTCATCATGTTGTTCCAACTATAGGGTTGCAGATCCCTTTAGCTCCTTGGGTACTTTCTCTAACTTCTCCATTGGGAGCCCTGTGATACATCCAATAGCTGACTGTGAGCATCCACTCCTGTGTTTGCTAGGCCCCTGCATAGTCTCACAAGAGACAGCTATCTTTGGGTCCTTTCAGCAAAATCTTGCTAGTGTATGCAATGGTGTCAGCGTTTAGAAGCTGATTATGGGATGGATCCCTGGATACGGCAGTCTCTAAATGGTCCATCCTTTCATCACAGCTCCGAACTTTGTCTCTGTAACTCCTTCCCTGGGTGTTTTGTTCCCAATTCTAAGAAGGGGCACAGTGTCCACATTTTGGTCTTCATTCTTCTTGAGTTTCATGCGTTTAGCAAATTGTATCTTATATCTTGGGTATCCTAAGTTTTGGGCTAATATCCACTTATCAGTGAATACATATTGTGTGAGTTCCTTTGTGATTGTGTTACCTCACTCAAGATGATGCCCTCCAGGTCCATCCATTTGGCTAGGAATTTCATAAATTCATTCTTTTTAATAGCTGAGTAGTACTCCATTGTGTAAATGTACCATAATTTCTGTATCCATTCCTCTGTTGAGGGACATCTGGGTTCTTTCCAGTTTCTGGCTATTATAAATAGGGCTGCTATGAACATAGTGGAGCATGTGTCCTTCTTACCGGTTGGGACATCTTCTGGATATATGCCCAGAAGAGGTATTGCTGGATCCTCCGGTAGTACTATGTCCTATAATTTATTTTTATGTTATTACACTGATGCTTTGACTGCATGTATGTCTGTGTGGAGGTGTCAGAGCTCTTGGAACTAGATATTACAGACAGATGTACTAGAATTACCGCCATGTGGGTATTGGGAATTAAGCCAGGATCCTCTGGAAGAGCAGTCAATTCTCTTAACGGCTGAGCTGTCTTTCCAGCCCCATGTGGAAATTTTAAGCTGTTCACTTGCTGGCTCATGCTCTTCCAGGGTCAGCACCAGAGAACAGGGTTTTGCTTGCACATTAGACCTCATGGAGGTCTTTGGAGTGTTTTAATCCAGGAGACCGACGACTTCACACCATTGTCAGCTTAGAAATACCGTCTCACAATATTGTAAGAGTGGGGCTTGACTGGAGACAGAGACCAGTTGAGAAGCTACTTAATATCCACGTGAGAATTAAGGAGAACCTAAGGCAGGGGTCAGCTGGAAGAAGGGGATTTTATATTTAGGAGGTAAAATCAGGTGGCTGGGGCTGGAGAATTAGTTCAATTGAATGCTTATGGACCTGAGTTCCAGCCCCAGAACCCACATACAAAATGCTGTGTGTTAGTAGAGCATGCCTATAGTCCCCACACTTGAAGGGGTAGAGACAGTGGGCTCCCTGGAGCTCTCTGGCCAGCCAACCTAGACAAATCTGCAAACTGCAGATCAGTGAGAGACCCTGTCTCAAAAAACCAAGATGGGCTGGGTGGTGGTGGGAAGATGGCCAGGCAGAGAGCAGGGGAGAATCTGTCCCAGCTAACCCCACCTGATAGCGTGATCGGGGCAGAAGCCAGTTTGTGTCAGAGAGTGTGGGCCTGTGAGCTGTTATCAGCTAAGGTAACTTAAACACAGAATCCTTGAGGCCTGGGGGCTGGGGGTGGGGTCTGTCTATCCTCAACAGCTTATGAGAAATGGAAGAGGCAGGGAAGAGGGGAGAGGGTGTCTCAAAGAGGCTGGGTACCACTCAAGGTAGAAAGGTTTTAAGGGAGAGGGAAACTGACTTGAGAACTGAAATGGTTGTGGGAGAACTTGGGGAATCCAACTGATGAATGTGAATAGCCTCAGTCTGTGAATTTTCTCCTGGTTCTTTCAGAAGTCTGGACAAAGAACGTGGATTGGCCCACAGTTAGGGTTTCCTTCAGATCCGAGGGCAGGAGGTCAGAGTTTTAGACAGGTCAAGAAAGGTCACTAAGCCAGTAGCTTAGGCTGTAGACAATGGGTCTTTCATAAGTATCAAAGGATGTGAAGGATGGTAGGATACATAGTAAAAAAAATACGGTAACACCAGGGACCTGGCAGTCTCTGGAGAAGATCAGACCTATCTGGAACCTCACACCTGTGGCACAGCCAGAAGGCATGAAGGCCACAGCTGGGCAGAGAGCCACGGTAGAGTGAACTTTTTACCTAATGGCAAATCCCTGTGTTCAGTGCTGATGGCCGTCTAAGATGGAAAAACACTGTCAGGAAAATGCCTTGTGTGGGTTAGCCATGAAGAATTGCCCTCTCCTCTGAAAGTGACCTGCGGCTCAGCTCAGCTCTTCCTGCTGTGGATGCCAAGTCATATCTGGAAGCGACATCCTCCCTCCACTGTGAGTCAGAGTCAAAAAATCAGAAAGTGCTCAGTGGAGTGAGAAAGAGATTGGGGAGAGCGGGACCCACCCACGTGGTATCGGAAAGACATCATCAACACAACCAGACAGCAGAGGAAAAGTGCAGAGGAGTACTGAGACCGAGGGAATCTGTGAAATGTTTCCAAAATGCTACCTCTACAGGAAAGTCCCAAGGTGATGTTCCTTGCTGGCTGCTGGAATGAAGTAACAATTCCCACCCAGGGTGTCACTTTTCATTATCATCCTCTTTATGTCGATTCCTAAAATAATAACTGCCATTCAGGAGATGACTTAACCAAGATGGCTTAATTAGGTATCAGACGAATACCTGTGCCCAGGAGCCCCATTACTGCAGGCCTCCTCATGCAAATCTTTCTGGCTATTCCCAACCTGACTCGCTAAAGAGACAGACGTAATTGGAGCAGCTGGGCTGTAAGCACAGCTGGGCCGTCCCCATGGAGACCAGACTCTGCTCGGAGTGCTTCCTGTTGCCAGCTTTTCTTCCCTCGATCTTTTTTCTTTGTGTATCAGTGCCTCAGCGCTCAGGTCTGTGCATACCAATCACTGGGGAGCTCGTTAAATACAGATTCTGCCTCCGTATTCTCTGGTTGAGCTACTGGGTCCGTGATTCTCACAAGCCCGTAGGTGAGGCATGTTCTGCTGCTGGTGGTGGTCCTTGAGTCTCCTTCCAAGCAGCTATCAACAAAGCTCCAGCTAGCCTGCAGGAGCGTATGTTGCTTTCTCATTTTGGTACCATTTCTCCCCTTCTGTTGCTCTCCCCAGCTCCTCTATGGTCTCTGGTGGACAGTAGCTCCCTGTGTTCTCCCTCCTCCCTCTAGCACGCCATTCGTGGGCTCCATTACTAAATGTGTGTTCCTCAGGTCAGTCTTCAGCTAATGGCATTCAGCCAGTGGTTTCCTTAAATCAGGCGAGCTGAAAGTTCTAGTAAGACACAAATGGGTGGGGATGAGGCTCAGTTGGTAGAATGCCACAGAGCATGAATGAGGTCTCTGGTCCATCCTCAGCACTGCATAAAACCATTCGTGGTGGCCACACCCATGATCTCAGCACAGGTGGTAGAGGCAGGCTTAGAAAAGGTCAGCTTTCTCAGCTGTACAAGCTCAAGGCCAGCCTGGGCGATATGAGACACTGTCTCAAAATTAAAAGTTTTAAAAGAAAGAAGAAAAAAATAACCCAATATCACAGAGTATTCCGCAAGTCGACACCCAGCTTCGCTGCTTTTACCTCACACCCCAGTAATCCTGGGGTGTCACAGCTGGAAGGCATCACACCTGGATCCCAGAGCTCAGCAGCAGCTGGGTGACCCTGGGGAAGGATATCGCCTTGCTCATTGTCCACCGAGTCAAAGTATTGAAAAGGCTTTTTGTTTTTCTTTCTTTTGGTTTCTCAAGACAGGGTTTCTCTGTTTAGCCCTGGCAGTCCTGGAACTCAATCTGTAGACCAGGATAGCCTTGAACTCAAGAGATCCACCTCTGCCTCCCGAGTAAGTGTAGCTGGGAGTAAGTGTTTACACCACTACCGCCTGGCTTTTTTCTTTTTTTAATATTTATTTAAATTTGGTTCTGGAGAGAGTCTTATTGTATAGCTCCAACTGACCTTGAACATGCTACTTAAACCAAGCTGGCCTATGCAGGGTGACAGTGGCAAAGGACTTTAATCAGGAGGCAGAAGCAAGTGGATCTGAGTCTAAGGCTAACCTGGTCTACAGAGCAAGTTCCAGGACAGCCAAAGCCATACAGGGAAACTCTGTCTTAAAAAAACCAAACCAAAACAAACAAAAAGCAAAACAAAACCAGGCTGGCCCCAAACTCGGGCCTCTACCCCAACCCCCCATCCCCGAGTGTGGGATTAAATATGTATATGCCTGGCACGCTGGTATCACAGATACGCTATACCACATCCTGGCTGTTGTTTTCTTTGCTTACTTATTTTGAAGCTGTCTCATATGCCCCAGGCTAGATGACTAGTCTACCAACTGAGTGCTTCTTAACCCCTGAACAACCCTTTCAAATAAGTATCACCGGGCGCTTCATTTGAGGAAGCTGAGAACTCAGGAGGCACACACGTGGTACACAGACAAACAGACAGACAAGAGATACCTGTACACAGAAAAATAAAATTCAATTATCAGACTGTTTCAAAAATAAAATTGCAGGCCTGAGGTGGATATGAAAATATATACTTTTTTTTTTTTCCCAGACAGGGGTTCTCTGTATAACCTCAGCCTGGAATTAGAGATCCTCCTGCCTCTGCCTCCTGAGTTAAAGACATGTGCCACCACCACCACCACCTGTCAAATCTGGGGCAGGAGGTTGATAAATTGGAGTTGAAGACAGCCTGTGCTACATACTGAATTATTACCTCAAAAAATTTTAAAGGTGGGTGGGTGGTGAGATGGCTCAATGGTTGAAAGCACTTGTTGCCTTTGTAGAAGGCCCAGGTGTGGTTTCCCAGGACCCACATAATGGCTTACAACCATCTGTAACTCCAGTTCCAGGGGATCTGACTGCCCTTTGACCTCCATTGGCACCAGGTACACATGTGATGCACACATATCGGTGCAAGGAAAACACTTATAGAATAAAAATCGTTTTGACAATTATTTTTTTAAAAAAACAATGGTTCAGTCCTGACCACTCCTTCTGTGGAGTCTGCCTGCCGGATGGGAAGCAGGATGCTCCAGGGAACTGGGGTTAACACTCTCAGTGATGATGACTTCTGATACCCACCGAAATCCAGGGGTACGCACCTAGGCTCTGCAGCCCCACTTGGCCCCATTTTGGGAGTTGTCATTAGGAACAAGTCCTGCTTCCTTCAATTCTTCACTGCCCTACTATTTCTGAAAACTGTTGATTTGCTCACACTGCCTTAAGCATCTCTGCCTTTGTGTGTTTGTTGTACGCGCTGATAGAAGAGGGAGGGGTTGTAAAAGTTGCAGGAGGCCCTGGTATGGTATCTGGACTCTTTGCTGAATTGCTGTTAAGAGGAAATCAGCCAGTATACTCCTGACTGGCTCCCTGACCAGTGCTTGGCAATGTAACTGCAGCATTCCACCTGTGAGTTTTGGCATCCAATCAGGGGAGGGCAGCATGTGCTGTGATAGGAAGTCTGTCTTCTGTAGCCTGCAGGTCGGGGATCTTAAACAAGGGAAGTGTAGCTGGGCTTAGGACGTTCTGGGGGAACTTCTGTGTGTGCATATGCACTGTCCTGGAGAGAAACTCTGTAACTCCTCCAGTATTCCTCAGAGAATTCATGACTCGACACACAGTTTAAAACCCAGCATGCTAAGTGTTTAAATAATGAAGACTGAAAAGTGAAAAACAGAACAGAAATATCCTATTCTTAAATGAAACTGGTCACGCTCCGACCGTCTCCTCTCAGCGCATATGTGTGCACACATGTATGTAACAATCAAAACAAGCTAAGTGTGTGCCAAGTAGATGCCCGTATTAGCGCTATCTTATACATGGGGAAATTGAAGTCTGTGCTAGGGCGGGCAGGGGATGCATGCAATGCCATAGCGTATATGTACAGGACAATGCTATTAAACATACACACACAGAGAAAGCATATAACTATTTCACTGTGGCCCATTTTTGATCAAGAGTTCATAAGAAGCAAGTTACCATCTACCTCCTTGTTTCTTGTGTCTGTAATTTTCATTTTTTCAATTTTTTTTTTTTTCAAGACAGGGTTTCTCTGTGTAGCCCTGGCTGTCCTGGAACTCATTTTGTAGACCAGGCTGGCCTCGAACTCAGAAATCCTCCTGCCTCTGCCTCCCAAGTACTGGGATTAAAGGCGTGTGCCACCATGCCCGGCTCAAAACCTGTTTCTAATGATGGTTCTTAAACGTCTTAACCTCCCTTTTATCCCATCATCCACCAGAGGTAGTGGGAAAGAAAGGATACAGGGGAAGTGGATCTGTTTAGAAAGTTTTTTTGGAGCAACTCTCGTCTGTGTTGTCTGGAAATCAGCGGTTCAGTCCACAGGTCAGCAGCGGCAGCTCAATCCACTCGCAAACACTTCATGGATACACCAGCAGTCCAGTTCAGTAGAGTCAGGAGAGCAAACACAAATCAGCAGCAATGGCACTACCTAGCAGAGACAGCCAGACCTCAGCCTCAGCAGGAGACAGTAGGAGGGACCAGGAGGGACGCCAGAAGTTCTCGGCTGTGCCTCTCTCTCTCTCTCTCTCATCGAATTGAAGATCAGCAAAGACTGGAGACCAACAAGCATTGCACAGCTAGCTCTACCAGCAAGCCTGTCACTGTCCCTGGAGTCTTCTCTCCAAACATCACATGTCCTCCACAGGTCTTGCCTTAGCATGTACATGTGTCTCAGCTGACATCACTCTGCCAATCAGCCTGAGTCTTCAGAGCAGCAAGGAACTGTAGCACACAACCAGAAGGGGTTTTTTTTTTTATGTTTTTTTGTTTGGTTTTTTTGTTTTTTGGTTTTTTGTTTTTTTTTTTGTTTTTTTTTTTGGCAAGTTTCTCTACAGAGACCTGACAAATTAGCTCAACTCTATAATGTAAGGTGCATGAATACATGTGTGTTGTTAGCCATGAATCTTTTCTCACCTGTCCTTTCTCGTGCTTGCTTTAGCAGAGCATCCTCTTTCCTGGATCTGCTTCAGCAAAAAACGTTCCTTCACGTGTTTGCCCCAGCAAAACACCACCTAACTGACTTTCCAAAGAACCCTGAAGTCTCCACTTCATATGTCTTTTACTTACATCCTCAATTGTGAGAGCTCAGAGCCTCTTAGGATCTGTGCGATATTATATAAATGTGTCTAGTGTGTGTCCCAAGCATAAGTTCATAAGAAGCAGAAGTGAATCCCTGTGTCGTCATCTCTGGTCCCTCCTCTCATTAGTCAATCCTGACTCATCTCCTAAGGTTAGAGTCAAAACCTTTGCTGGTCCACTAGACACCCACAGTCACGGCATGTCTACAAACCTGAAAAAGTTTAGATTGTAAGTCTGTCTCTGCCATCTGGTTCTAGGCTTCCTGAGGTCAGTTTAACAAAGTTGGACGCAAAAACTCCTGTTTGTGTGTATGCGCATGCACAGGAAAGCTACTGGATAAGCGCAGCTCTTTTTCCTTTGGCTCCATTCTTCCTGTTTCATGAGGTCTTTCGCTGGCCTGGAACTTACAAGATGGCTGGCTTGGCTTGCTGGCCAGTGAGCTCCCAGCAGCTCTCTTTCTGAATCTTCCTGGAGCTGCTTTCTTATGTGAATTCTGGGGATTAACTCAGGTCCTTGAGCGCTTACGTGATCACCCCAGTACCGTCCAAAAGTAACCTCAAGGATCCATGCTCCTGATATTTGCTCTCTCGAAGGTACTTAAAAAACAGTGTGCAGAGGGGAAGATGGAGGGAGAGAGGCCTCCACAGAGACTTGTCAGTGCTGAGAGACAAAAAACACCCTGGAGCGATTACTGGAGCTATTGCTACATAACAAACCATCCCAACACAGTCATTTATTGTCTGTTTCTGTTAGGATGAATGTTAAAAACAAATTCTGATTTTTCTTCCCAGTCTTGCTCCCAGAATGACGACTCTGAGACTAATTATTTATTATTTAATGGCTAGGCCATAAGCTTTGGCTCATTCCCTGACTAGCTCATAACTTACTTAACCCATTCAAATTTTCCTATGTGCACCGTATGGTTGGTTACCTCTCTTCAGTCCTGGCCTCCTCCTCTCTCAGCATCTCCCTGAGTTCATCTACCTGCTGGTTTATATCCATCTCTTCAGTCCCTCTTTCTTCTTTCTGCATCTCCTTTTATTCTCTCCTCCTATTTCCTGCCTCAGCTCATTGGCCATGGGCTTTTTTTTATTGGCAGGCAATGCTTAGAAGACATTTTCTTTACAGACAAGTCATTCTCTTGGGCCTCCAGCAAAGATCAAGACTGGCACATAAACATCTAAAGATGTTTCTTCAGTGTTTGGCTGTTGGTGTCAGTTTTTGGTTGGGAGTTCAGTTGAGGCTGTCACCCTAACTGCACACCACACACACATACACACACACACACACACACACACACACACCCTTGTGACTTGAGCTTCCTAATAGTATGGTGGCTGGGCTTCAAGAGCTCATGTCTTGAGAGCAGCCTAGGCTGAAGCCATTTTATATTTCATACCCGTGTCTCAGGAATCACACCCCAGCAGCTCTATTGTTTGAGGTGGTTATTAAGGTGCATGTAAGCTCAAAGAGGAAGAGATGCCAGCTGTCGGTGAGGGGGTGTCAGTGTCATGTCAGCAAGGGCACACAAGGGACGGGAGTAGACCAGGGTTCAGTCTGCCACAGGCATGAAGAAAGGCCACATCCCTTATCATAAGGCCTGAGTGTGAAACCCTCAAGGAAATGAGAGAGGACAAGGCAGGTGGGTTGCAGAAGAGCTCTGAGCTTTCTCTTTACTTTCAGAGAGTGAATAATTATCAATCTGTCAACGATTACAAAGAGGGAGGCTGACTCTGGTGATGGGTTCTGTCTTCAGTGATCAGATCCTCTTCTTGCAAATCCCGAGGAGTGTGGTTCAGCTACTGCAGCTAGAGTGGCATGCTCACGAGCATTCTGTTGACCCCTGTCCACATGCCCTTTCTCCTGTCCTGCCCTCACATCTGGGTGGCAATCACTCCAACACCATTCCTGTCGCCATCCATCGCTGTTTCAGCGTTCACTGGCGGTATCCTGGCCCCCCGGTCTTGTCCTCTCCCCTGCTCACTGTGATTGTCTTGGGTCTGACTGGTTTCCTCCCGAGGCAGCCCTCTGACCACTCTTCAGGATGTCTGTCTCTGAGAGCCCACGATTCTTCAGCACCACAAGAACCTGTGGCCCTTTGATCCTTCCACCCTTTAGTTCCGCTCGCTGTCACCCACCCACTCATGACCTTGCTTCCTCCCCTACCCTTGCCTCAGCGTAGGTCAGGAGTTCATCACTGAAAAGCGTCCCTTTGCACATGTTCTCAACTTTCTTGTCTTTCTCTCTCCTCTTTAGTTTGCCAGCAAGCCCTAAGCTGTTCAAACCAGTCTATACTCACCTCAGCTGCTACCCTGTAGCCACATGAACAGCATGTGAGGGATCCTTACTGCTGTGTGTCCTCAGGCTTTGCTGGAATGAGGAAGCTGGATCTGTCAAATCACTCCTGTGCCCTTGAGCTGAGCTGCCACGTCTTTGGGTCAGAGATCACTAGCTGCCACAGGCTTTAGGTTTTAACACACACCCAGCCATATCAGGAAGATACGGGAGCCTCTTCAGAAAGCACACAGGATAGAATGGACAGACTGATGGACGGACGGATGGACAGACGGGATGGATGGGTCTGGTGGCTTTCAGATTAGAACCATGATGTAGCATCCTGTCTGTGGACACAATTTCCATTTCATTTTCATTTTCTGTGCATTCAGCTTTGCTCAAAGCATGATTGACATTTCCTTTCTATTCTTAGCCCAAAGCAGAAACTCGCATATGCAGATTAACCAAAGGTAAAAGAACTCTCGTTCATTTTCCAGAGTCTTAGGAAAACCAAGAGGACTTGGGGGGTGAGGGTGGAAGGTGCTGTCCCCACGGCAGACAGACACATCATAGTGCGCCAGAAAGGGCCGTCATTGACATTGGAAGGCTTTGAGATCTGGAGATGTTATCACTTCAGGCAAGTCCCTTTTGCACCTGGGCCAGTGTCTCTGTGAAGTGAGAGGTCTGCTTCAGACCACTCATGTAAGCCATCTGGACTTTTTTTTTTTTTTTTTTTTTTTGGTTTTTCAAGACAGGGTTTCTCTGTATAGCCCTGGCTGTCCTGGAACTCACTTTGTAGACCAGGCTGGCCTCAAACTCAGAAATCCGCCTGCCTCTGCCTCCTGAGTGCTGGAATTAAAGGCGTGCGCCACCACGCCCTGCTCCATCTGGACTTTTCGTTCTTTGTCACAGACCACTGCCACCTTCATAGTGGCTCCCGTTTTCCAGCATTGGTTTCAAGCAGATCAGCTTTTCCACCAAGCAAAGGTTCTAGCTCAGGTCGGTGACTATGGAGGACAGGAAACTGCTCCTGCGCTTTTGGAACTCACCTTTGGCAGAGGTAGAAAGCTTGCTATAGTCTGGTAGTTAGACCACAGTGTAGTAAATGTTTGAGCAAGTCTGCTCCGTGTCTGATAACAAAGAGGAAGAGAGGATCAGTCTGCCCTTGGTTTTGCTACTGTTATGAATTGTGATGTAAATATCTAATAGGTGACACCTGTGACACCTGTGAGAGGAAGTGCTCCCAGGAGAGACACCGTTGGATGATTTAGAAGTACTCTGACTCCTACTTGTTGTTTTGGGTTTTGTAAATGTAGATATCTGAGTCAGGCTCTCTCTAGTGTGTACCCCTGACTGTTCCGGAACTCAGTACATAGACCAGCAGAGCAGGCTGGCCTCGAACTCACAGAGATCCACTATGCCCGACTTTGTGTTTTTAAACTGTATCACCCAGGCTAATCCCAAACTGGAGATATTTCTGCCCAGTCCCTAGTGGCTGCTATTACAAGCATGTACCACCATATCATAGATGACTCCTTTTTTTTTTCCTGCTGTTGTTCTGTACCCCCAGGTGGCCTTAACCTCCTGTCTCATCCTTGTAATGCTGAGATCATAGTATGTATCACACCATTCATGACTTGGAGAGTATCCTTTTTTGTTTTATGTTTTTTCTTTCAGAGAGTGTTCTTTTTTAACTTTATGTATATGGGCATTTATTTTTCCTACATCTGTGTTTATGCATCATATGCATACCTGGTGCCTGCAGAGGCCAGAAAAAGGATATCAGAGCCCCTGGAATTGACATTAACAGACATTTTGTAAGCTACCATGTGCATGCTAGGAGTTGAACCTGGGTAGCAGACAAGAGCAACTGGTTTGCTCTTAACTGCTGAGCTATCTCTCTAGCCCTAAGGAATGTTCTTAAGGAATGAGTTGGATTTTACCAGAGTGTGGTGGGAGTCACAGAAAAAGACATTCCACTTACTAAAAAAGTCCCAAGGACATGGTAAATCTAGGGGACAAATTTCATTATTTCCACACACCTGCCTATGAAACACATGACAGCATATTAATGAAAAAAAAAAAAAGATTAGGCTGGGCTGTGGGGATGCAGGCCTTTAATCCCAGTGCTTGGGAGGCAGAGGTGGGTGGAGCTCTGAGTTCTAGGCCTGCCTGAGCTAAAGAGTGCATTCTAGGAGTTCAGAGCCACACAGAGAAAAACCCTTCCTTGAAAAACCAAAGAGCTGGGCATGGTGGTGCACACCTTTAATCCCAGTACTCGGGAGGCAGAGGCAAGTGGATTTCTGAGTTCGAGGCCAGCCTGGTCTACAAAGTGAGTTCCAGGACAGCCAGGGCTACACAGAGAAACCCTGTCTCAAAAAAAAAAAAAACAAAAAAACCCAAAAAAACAAAAAAAGAAAAACCAAAGAAACAAAGAAAATACATTTGAATCATATGGCTTCTTTTGTCATTTAGCAAAGAAAGGAAAGGAGGGAGGAAGGAAGGAAGAAACAAAGAAATGAAGGAAGTGAGAGAGAAAATTATTCTAAATTTGTCTGTTTATCTGTTTGTTTGAGCCAAAAAAAAGGTCTCTCATGTCAGTGGTTCTCAGCCTTCCCGATGCTACACCCTTTACTACAGTTCCTCGTGCTGTGGCGACCCCCAACCATAAAATCATTTTTGTTAGTACTTCATAACTATAACTTTATTGCTGTTATGAATCATGATATAAACATCTGGTGTGTGACACCTGTGAAAGGGGGTCAAGACCCACAGGTTGAGAAACACTGCTCTACATAGTCATGGCTGTCCTGGAACTTGCTGTGTTAACCAGGTTGGCCTCCAAATCACAGAGATCCTACACCTCTGCCTCCCGAGTGCTGGAATTAAAAGGCGTGTGCCACCGACCACAGCTCTTCCAAATTTCTAATTTTGTGTCAAGGCATAGTTTTTAAGAATTAACCCTCTCCAAGTTCTGCTTGATGCTGTATGTGTTACCCTCATATGTCGATTCATTCATGTGTGGGTAGGCTCCTGAGAGCCAAGCAGATCATTCATCAAAAACATCCGTGTCGTATGTAACGCAACAACATATACGCAGCACGTGACGGCAGCTCCCTGACAGGCGCTGACCTGAAGTTTGCTCAATATCGGCGAAGCAGGCCTGCAGTGTGCCCTGTCATGAAATTCCGTGGCTGCTTTTATATCTTACAGTCTCCTATGTATACCTTGTGGAGAAGTATTTATAGGCAGTTTTGACACACCTGGGGCAATTAGGCCTGTCACAAGGTAAGACTGTAAGTATGGCTTTCAGAAAGGGTTAAATGTAAACAGGAAAAAGTGTAATATAAGATGACACACAGGATATAGGTTGGCGGAACTAAACCTCATCCCAAGCTGGTGAGTTTCATAAGAATGCCTTGGAAGTTAGGCTTGGTAAGGAGCACAAGTTCAAAGTCTAGGCCATCACAGGGACCGTGAAGACTCGTACTAGAGTTTGAATCCCTCCGATTGGAGAGAGAATTGACCCCCACAAGCCATTCTCGTCTCCCAACATGGTATGAGCACCCATGCACATGTAGCCCCAAATACATACAATATCCAACATTTGTAGATCTTTGTGATCAGTCTGGGAGTCATTTGGCCACACAATTGGTGCATAATAAAAGCAGACAGACAGAAGCAACCTGACTCCGGGATGATGATGAGCAGCAAGAAGGTGTTCCACAGCAGACATCTGGGTAGCGTGAAGCCACATGTTTACTAATAAGATTTTCTGACAGGCCGGGCCGGGTGGCGCACGCCTTTAATCCCAGCACTTGGGAGGCAGAGGCAGGCAGATTTCTGAGTTCGAGGCCAGCCTGGTCTAAAAAGTGAGTTCCAGGACAGCCAGGGCTATACAGAGAAACCCTGTCTCGAAAAACCAAAAAGAAAAGAAGAGAAGAGAAGAGAAGAGAAGAGAAGAGAAGAGAAGAGAAGAGAAAAGAAAAAGATTCCCTAACAGAAGAGAGTCCTGAACCCTGTGACTCACAGGCTGTGAAATCAGTGGGCTGCCCTCCAACTCTTCCATAATTTCACAGGGTTCATTGTAAAGAAAGTCTGTCTTCAGGTTTGCTGCTGTATCAGAAGCCCGCTAGACACTACAGAAATAATAAAAACATTACCCAGGGGCTGGAGAGATGGCTCAGCAGTTAAGAGCAGTCTCTTCCGAAGAGTTCAAATCCCAGAAACCACATGGTGGCTCACAAACACCCATAATGAGATCTGATGCCCTCTTCTGGGGTGTCTGAAAACAGTTACAGTGTACTTACATATAATAAACAAACAAATCTTTGGGGGAAAAAATTACCCAGAAGTCCAGAAAATGGAAAACTTTATTTCAAGGAGAAATGAAATGTATCCAGCATACATGGAGGTCAAGAATGACCATCATGCTGGGGCCTAGCAAACACAGGAGTGGATGTTCACAGTCAGCTATTGGATGTATCACAGGGCTCCCAATGGAGAAGCTAGAGAAAGTACCCAAGGAGCTAAAGGGATCTGCAACCCTATTGTTGGAACAACATGATGTACTAACCAGAACCCCGGAGTTCTTGTCTCTAGCTGCATATGTATCGAAAGATGGTCTAGTCGGCCATCACTGGAAAGAGAGGCCCATTGGACTTGCAAACTTTATATGCCCCAATATAGGGGAATGCCAGGGCCAAAAGAATGGGAATGGGTGGGTAGGGAAGTGGGGGGGCGCTATGGGGGACTTTTGGGATAACATTGGAAATGTAATTGAGGAAAATATGTAATAAAAATATTAAAAATTAAAAAAAAAAAAAAGAATGACCATCATGGCTGCTGTCTGTCTTCAGACAGAAAAATCATCTCTACAGTCAGCCATGGCAGTGAACACCTTTCATCCCAGCACTGGAAAATAGAGGCCGTAGGATCTCTGTGAGTTCAAGACCAGCCTGTTCTTCATAGTGAATTACTGAAAAGTCAGAGCATAATACTACATGATAGATAGTATATAATTAACTATTAGATAATTAATTACATTATAGACTGTGTCTGTTATAATTATAGATAGATACATCTAGATAGATATAAAGAGATAGGCATAGCTAGATAGAGATAAGTATAGATATATCTATAATTATAGATAGATAATATAAACACATATAACATAAATATAACATAAAACACATGTGTGTTTTAAATATTATATGTGTGTGATTTACAATGAAGGACTTCCAAAACCAAAATGACAATTGAACAATTGTATAGTGAAAACCTTGATAAATATTTTGCAAAAAGAATGAAATATAGAAACTTAAGATGGCCACATGTATCTTGGTAAGTTCTCCACAGACTGACTTGAGTATACTTAAATGCTAAAAAAAAAAAAAAAAAAAATGAGCCGGGTGTGGTGGCGCACGCCTTTAATCCCAGCACTTGGAAGGCAGAGGCAGGCGGATTTCTGAGTTCGAGGCCAGCCTGGTCTACAAAGTGAGTTCCAGGACAGCCAGGGCTATACAGAGAAACCCTGTCTCAAAAAACCAAAAAAAAAAAAAAAAAAAAAAAAATGTACCCAGTGGATCCCCACCATCTAGGATTTGGCCTTTGAGATCCAAAATTAGTTACTAGGGCTGGTGAGATGGCTCAGTGGGTAAGAGCACCCGACTGCTCTTCCGAAGGTCCAGAGTTCAAATCCCAGCAACCACGTGGTGGCTCACAACCATCTGCAACGAGATCTGGCGCCCTCTTCTGAAGTGTCTGAAGACAGCTGTAGTGTACTTATATATAATAAATAAATAAATCTAAAAAAAAAAAATTAGTTACTAATTCTCCCAGAACTAATCAATATGCAGAGGACTGACTGGCACGTGCACAGCAGATGTGCTTGCTCCCGTGCTTCTAGCGCCACCTTCTGGGAAGCAGGTGCATTTACCTTCTATTCGAAGGGATAGAAACCTAAGACTAAGAGTTGTGAAAAGGGAGGCAGGGTCGGCTCTCCCAAGAAGGAATAGGAAGGCTGGGGGGGCGGGGGGTGGGGTGGGGGGGGGGACAAGATAGCTCAGTCTTTGTAAAGTGCTGCCCTCTGGGTATAAGGACCAGAGTTCAGTCCCCACAATATACAGAGGAAAAAACAAAAAACAAAACAATCAAAATGGCACAGGACTTGGCAGGCAGAACTCATAGACCCTGGCACTCACTGGGCCAGTCTAGACTAGTCAAGTCCAGGCCAGTAAGAGACACTGCCTCAAAAGGGAACATGGGTAGGGCATGGTGGTCTACACCTTTGATCCTAGCATGAGAGGAAGAGGCTAGCCTGGTATAGAGAGACCCTGTCTCAAAAACAAAACAAGACAGACATTTTACCATAACTGAGACCATAAAAAAGCCTCAGCTGTGTCCTATGGTAGAAGAAACTTAGCCAGCATGGAATGCTACTGAATCCAGTTTTATATGGGTTCCGAAGGCTTGAACTCAGGACCTCTCTGAACCATCTCCCCAACTCGGAATTTTTGTTTAAGTACTTTCATGGGTGTGTTTGTTTTAGAGACAAGATCTCTGTCTGTCTGTCTGTCTGTCTGTCTGTCTTATTTGTTTTGGTTGAAACAGGGTCTCTCTGCATAGCCCTCACTGTCCTGGAACTCACAGAGTTCCTGCCTCTCTGCCTGCTGAGTGCTGGGATTAAAGATGTGTGCCACCACACTCAGCACACTTGAACGTCTGATCCTCCTGCCTCCACCTCCTATGTGCTGGTATGATGTAGAATGCCCCATGTAGTTAGTTGTTTGTGGTTCTAGGGAATTAAGCACAGCGTTTCTTACGTCCTGTGGGAACACTCTGCCAATAGAGCTGCAGCCCCCCCTTTTGTCCATGTTACGTTGTTTTAGATTCAGCATTTGACAACCAATTGCGTATTCTGGTCAGGAAACCCAACAGCTCATTCCCATCCTTGGGATCCAGGCTCCCATCTTTTCTACAAACTGAAAGAAAGGCTGAGAGAATCAAACCAGCGTGTCATGAGGACAGCGTATCCAAAGCGTTGGTCTTGGTTCTAACCACCTTTGTCTTCTCCCATCTCTTCCCAGGAGTCATTGCTCCAGTGGAAGGAACTGCCTTCGACCTGAGAAAGCCAGTGGAGCTTGGAAAACACCTGCAGGATTACCACATCCATGGCTTCGACCATAATTTCTGTCTGAAGGAGTCAAAAGAAAAGAAGTTTTGTGCAAGGTTGGGGCTTGGTTCTTAGTGTCTCTGCATGGGAGAAGAAACTGCAGTTTTCTTAGTTTGAGGAGCGTTCCCTGTGGTGGTTTCAATAGTGCCTAACAGGAGCAGAGGTCAAATGCCATACCCCATGGTAGGATCCATCCTCCCGCAACCTCATATCCTTCCTGTCACCTTACCCAGCATGCTCCCTGGCTTTTCATCTCTGCCTATACTATAAGCCCCTTTTCTCTAATTCTCTGAGGCCCAAATCTGCTGTTCTGGTCCCCCTGCCTTCTCTGAACTCCAGAGCCCTTGGTCCTTTCCTCCTTGGAGCTCTGGGAACAGGGGCCTCTTAGGTTCCCCTGCTCAGGAAACCTTCCTCGTGTGTACGTCTGGCTCATGCTCCTGTCCTCACCACCCCTACCCAAGGAGCCCTTCCCACCGTCTCCCCATTGAATCAGATCCTGGGCCTCCTCTTCCGAAACATTTTTCTCCAGCCTCTTGTTTGACAATGTATTTTGCTTTTAAATTTTTTTTTGTTATATTATTAGTGTGTATTAGGGGGAGGATGGGAAAACAGAGAGGGAGGGATTGAGGGAGGGAGAGAGAGAGAATATCTTTCAGAAATGTATTCTCAAGCTTGTATTGGCAGAGCCATCTCACCAGTCCAACAACATACTTTGCATGATTTCTATATGATTTGCCTACTGGCGTAAGACTGTGTGACACAGGTCTTTATATCCCTTTGACAAGAAGTACAAACCCAAGCCAGGTGTGGTGGCACACACCTTTAATCCCAGCACTCGGGAGGCAGAGGCAGGCGGATTTCTGAGTTCGAGGCCAGCCTGGTCTACAAAGTGAGTTCCTGGACAGCCAGGGCTATAAGAGAAACCTTGTCTCAAAAAACAAAAAAACAAAAAAGAAGAAGAACAAACCCAGGCTAGGCAGTGTTGGCACAGGCCTTTAATCCTAGTACTCAGGAGTTAGAGACAGGCATATGTCTAATTTGAGGCCAGCCCAGTCTATAGAGTGAATTTCAGGACAGCCAGGGCTATACAAAGAAACTCTGTCTTCATATCAATCTTTTCAGAACCCTGAGCTGGACATGGGAACTGGAAGGGGGTTGGGGAAGGCTTACATGGGCCTTTACTCCCAGGACTTCAGAGGAACAGGCAGATCTGAGTTCCATCTTGAGCATCCCAAAGAAGGAATCTCAGGACCCTTGAATTGCCTCTCTCCAGCCTGGCTGCTCCTCCCCAGCTCCCATAACTGTATGTGGTCAATTTGTCTTACCATTCCCCAGAGAGGCCCAGATCATGTGACAAGTTGTTTCTCAGGGTCCTTAAAGCCAACAGCTCATGCCTTCCCTGGGAAGAATTTTTGTCCTGTTCTTATCTCCTATATCCTGCCCCTGTTCTTTAGTCAGGTCTAATTCCAGTCCCAAAGCTGTTTTCTGGCCTCTCCCCGACTCAGATCGGCTTGTCTTTACCCACTAGGGTGCGTCACGCTGCAAGTGGGAGGATCCTGGAAGTACATACCACACAGCCAGGCGTCCAGTTTTACACAGGAAACTTCTTGGACGGTACTCTGAAAGGCAAGAACGGTGCGGTGTATCCCAAGCACTCAGGTCTCTGCCTCGAGACCCAGAACTGGCCTGATGCGGTCAATCAGGTAAAGTCACAAGCTCACTTGTCCGAGTGGCATTGATCCACTGTCATGAAGCATGATAGGTCACAACACTCCAGTGGGGCTGCATGGTTAAAGTCCACGGCTGTGCTTTTCCATGTATACAACCCCAGAAAATCCACAGCTAAAGGCACAGATTTCGTACCATCATCTTTCTCCAGTGTGTCTCCTGATCCACATTCATTCTCTGCAACAAGCCACAGCGGTCAGAGGACCACCTGCAGGGGTTAGTTCTCTCCCTCCACGTGGGTTCCAGTGATGAAACTCAGGTCATCAGCCTTGGCCTTAAGCACTTTTACCCGCTGAACCGTCTCACCAGCCCACGGCCACTCTGCTGAGAGTCCCTCCAAACCTCCTTGTTTGTTCTCACTTCCTCTCTAGTTGTTACTTAGAGCATCCCTCCTCAAACTGTGTCACGCAGATCTGTAACACATGGTCCTCATACTGGCGTGGTCCACAGACCCTGCTCCAGACACTAGTACAGAGGCACACGATGGCTGTTTGTATAGCTGTGATGGCTGTTAAGGTCTAACTGCTCATTTCCCTTCGCAGCCCCAGTTCCCTCCGGCGCTGCTGAAGCCTGGAGAGGAATACAACCACACTACCTGGTTCAAGTTCTCTGTTGCTTAAAGAAGACGGAAGATGGGACCCGGTCCCCACTCACTCACCTGCCTCGCTTTGAAAGTAATCCTGCCTGTTAAATCATACAGATCATAGCAGCCATAATAATCAATGTGAATACTGATACCCTTTCCCAGCAGCTGGCTACAGGCTATGTCTAATGACCCAGCTCTGTTCTCTGTCTAGTGCCATCACCTAAGGTCTGATCCTGGTAGAGAAGTGGTCCTCTGGACTCTCCTGATTTCAAAGGCTCCATCTTTCCATCCTGGTTCCATCTTGTCTATTTTCTTTAACACCTTCCTTTTGTTGACAGAACTCTGTTTTCCTGCCTCCTCTTTGACCTCAGACTACTCCCTCCAGAAGTTTTAACCAGGTCTTGAGTTCAAGCTGTGAGAATTAAAGTCCCCCTCTGTGCCTCTACCTCAATCTGCCTGAACATTCCTAGGGTCACTGAAGGACAAGCAGGGTCTTGGACCCTGCTCCATCAGAGCCTTTCTTCTCAGACTTAGCGTAGGAGCTAGAAATGGCTGAGCAGTGAAGAACACACACTGCTCTTGCAGAGAACCAGAGTCCACCCTGTCAGGCTCTAGGGGAACAAGCACCCTCTCTTCTAGCCTCTGGGAATCCCACACTCATGCACACCCATCCACAACAGTTAAAAATAAATCTTAAATGGTGAAAAAAAAAATCAGTTTAAAAGCATTAGAGTGAGTTGAACTATCTTTTTAGAGATGGTGTGATTTAAACTGTAAGATCCAAATACTAATTTCAATTTTTCTGCCTTTGAGTTTAACTAGGAGCTTGGCTAAGGTGTAGCAAGACGCACAGGCATAGGAGGCAGGAGCCTCACACCAACAGTGCCCATAGCATTCAACTTTGCACTAGAAGTAGATGCTCCCTTGAGATGAAATGGGTGGAGGCTCCTCATTTCCTCAAAGATGACGTCATCGCCGATGTGCTGCTGATTTTGAAAAAAATATATATAGTTTATGTTATTATCTGCTACAATCAGTTCAAATAAAACCAAAAATGTCCTCTTCAGATGACTCTTCGTATGTGCGTGTGTGTGTGTGTGTGCGCGAGTGCCTGTGCGTGTGTGTGTGTGTGTGTGTGTGTGTGTGTGTGTGTGTGTATGTGTGTGTGTTGTAGCACTCATGCATGTCCCTGTGGAGGTGACAGGATGATTTTAGACATCTCCCTCTCCATTTCTTTCCCTTGAGTCAGTGCCTCTTCTGAGCCCGAGGCTCAGCTTTTTTTCAGCTGGGCTGGCTGCCAGGAAGCCTCCTCAGTCCCCACCCCTCCCTAAGCACTGGGGTTACAGGCAGGCCAGTGCCCAGACTTTTTATATGGGCATGAGGGATCTGAACTCAAGTAGCCCATGCGTGCAAAGCAAGCACACTCACTCTCTGAGCCACGTGGGAACGTTTGTCTTCTCACCTGCAAGACGAAGGGACAAGAAGAGGAATACGTGTCTTCAAGGTAGGACCTAAAGCTGAGATATGAATCAAGTTCTTTTTCTTCTGGCCGGGGGCCCTCGGATGATGTCAGAGCACACGGAAAGGATGAACAGCAAATGCTCAAGCAACCAAAGCCCTAAGCAACAAAGGCCAGGAATCTGGCGCTGTGGCCTTGCTCTTTTTCCTCGCTTCATTTGAGCAGACATGTAGGCCTAACACGTCCCTGCTCAGAGCTCCTAAGAATCTGTATTTTGATCATATTCTTCTAGAGCCCTCTATATAAATAAATCCTTACTGCTCCCATTGTGGGGGAGCTGTTTCCTCTGAGAGGGAGGACAAGAGGCTCATAAGAATCAGCAAGTTCCGGGGCTGGAGAGATGGCTCAGTGGGTAAGAGTACCCAACTGCTCTTCCGAAGGTCCGAAGTTCAAATCCCAGCAACCACATGGTGGCTCACAACCACCTGTAATGAGATCTGATGCCCTCTTCTGGTGCTGTACTTACATTAAATAAATAAATAAATCTTAAAAAAAAAAAAAAAAGAAGAATCAGCAAGTTCCTCAAAATTATAAGATTTGTAAGGTCCCTCCTCCAGGGTAGTCAGGGTTTTCTAGAGCAACAGAACTTATAACGTATATTTATTAGAATGACAGCATAGGCTGTGGTCCAGCTAATCTGGTCCAGCTAGCAAAGAGCGAAAGCTCTTCCATGTCTCTGTATAGGCTTACACAAGTGTGCTCTTCCATTTTGGGGTTTCAGTTCATTCCAGGTATAGTCAGGTTGACAACCAAGAATAGCCATGACAGGCCTGTCAAGAACCACGGGGGGGGGGGGGGGGGGTAGAGGGATGGCTCAGTGGTTAAGAGCACCGACTGCTCTTCCAAAGGTCCTGAGTTCAAATCCCAGCACTACATGGTGGCTCATAACCATCCTGAATGAGATCTGACTTCCTCTTCTGGCGTATCTGAAGACAGCTATGATGTACTTACATATAATAATAAATAAATCTTTAAAAAAAAACAAAAAGAATCACGAGGGAGAGAAGCCCATGATCAGTCAAGCTGCCTGAAAGATGTGTGTGGAACTCCATAGCTTCTTCCATGAAGCTGTCATCCAGTCAGGCTTGGGTGGGACTTAGCAGGGATACAGTTGCTTCAGCTCACCCACACTCCTGTAAGTAGTGCCAGCATCCACATCATCTGTACTCTGCAAGGGCAGATAAACTCATTGGCCCATCGCATTGGACTTCGGTGGACAGCTTACTTTGTTCTGTGATTGGTGCTCTGTGAGGGGTGAATAGATATCTCTGTCTCCTCAGGAAGAGTTAATACAGCAACCATCTTGCCAGGATCCTCCTCCATAAGCAGCTGCTCGTTTTAACTTCATCATAATGGTTGTATAGGTGAATGGATGGTTTCATCTGACCTGGAAGGATAAGGAAGGTGTTGAAGTCCTTGTGAAGAAACAGGTCATGGTGGAGCCAGGGTCTATGTCTATATTTTTTTTATAAGAAGTACAGTACTGGGACTGGAGAAATGGCTTAGCAGTTAAGAGCATAGACTATGCTTCCAGAGGTCCTGAGTTTGATTTAAAAAAGAAGAAGCCCTGTCCTATTGGCACTATACAGAAGGAAAAAGTTCCTTTTTTTTTCTTTTTTAGAGAGGGAAAAATTATAATATGTGTCTTAGTTACTTTTCAATTGTGTGACCATGACCAAGACAAACTTAAGTGTGTTGAGGGTTTACGGTTTCATGATGAGTCCATGTCGACGGATCATCACAGCAGGCATGGTGCTGGAGCAGTCACTGAGAGCTTACAAACTTATCTAACAATAGGAGACAGAAGATGAGAGGCAAAGCTGAGAATGACATGGGCTTTTGCATGGGGAGGTCAAGGCCCACCCCAGACCTCCAATAAGGTCATGAATCCTAATCCTTCCCAGACAGTTCCACCAACTGAGGCCCAAGAGCTCAAATGCATGAACTGTGGGGCATCCTGTTCAAGCCACTGGTCAATAGGGAGTTCTGCCCACTTACCACTCGTACAAACATATGTTAATACTACTTTATTGGAGGGAAACTTGATAGAATCTATCATTATTGCAAAATTCATGAGCTAGGGCTGGATGTATTACACCTTTCACCTCAACACACTAGAAGTAGAGGTGAGCAGATCTCTGTGTCTGAGGCCAGCCTGGTCTGTATAGTGAGTTCTAAGACAGTCAGAGGTATATAGAGGGATCCTGTCTCATAAATAAATAAATAAATAATAGTAATAATAATAATAAAGTAGCCTGGTTGTCAGAACATGGGCCAGGAATGAAGTCATGTGAGAAGAAGAATATATATATATATATATATATATATATATATATATTTTTTTTTTTTTTTTTTTTTTTTGGTTTTTCCAGACAGGGTTTCTTTGTGTAGCCCTGGCTGTCCTGGAACTCACTTTGTAGACCAGGCTGGCCTCGAACTCAGAAATCCGCCTGCCTCTGCCTCCCAAGTGCTGGGATTAAAGGGGTGCGCCACTGTTGCGGCCTGCCCGCAGTCCACAACACGAACGGTTCAACTGAGAATGGCAGTTCGAGCTGAAAAGAGAGGAATCTAGACGGGGCAGAAGAATGAATGGAGCTAAGACAACATTCTGATCAAAGCTCAATTTTACTATTTCCAGACACTCAGTTATAAAGGAAGGGGGAGGGAACCCAATATCCCGCCAAGTAACTCAGGGTCCAGTAGCAGGACGAACACGTGTGTGCCTCCAGGCAGCAAAGGCAGGGTCCAGCAGTAGGCGTGGCAGGACGAATGAGCAGGAAGCTCCACCCTTGAGCAAGCAGGTTCCAGGCTGGGGGAAGGGAGGCCACATCTCCTCCCATTAGTTAACAAAACAAACAAACAAAAAAAAAAAGGGCTGGCTTGAGGCAGAAAAATTATTTATGTTCAATAGTTCTGCCTGAGTTCTTAGGGCTAAAGAAAAAACCTGTTTCCGTGGGATTCCCTAACTTTTCTAATGGTAAACTGTATTTGGCTAAGACTGTCTTTATTATCCTAGTAAACCACTAACAGAATAGGCTCTGACTTTATAATGCTAATTAGTGCTGAATAGGTAACTACCTGTTTGCATTTTAAGTAGGGCGTTGGAACCTTGGCTGAGTTTAACTAAACAAATTTAGAATAACACTAAGCTGATAATCCTCCGCAATTTTGGATGGCAGGCGGGGAAACAGGGAGAAGGGGTAAGACTGGCTGGCTCCTAGTACAAGGCCAGTTGGCTTTTTTTTTTATTTGGGTGGGAGGCAGTGAAGGGCTTGCCCTTTCCACAGTAAGGTCTCCAACCTCTCTCCCCCCTATTAATTAAGTTTAAATAGGCAATGCTTAACAGAGGTGATCAAATGATTTTCTCATCCGTAGATGAGTGGGCCTTTAACCTTGACTTGGGTGGACATTGACCTGATTCCTCCCGTGAGCTTTATAACAACCCACATCTGTGGCTCTTGGTATCTTTTGGGGAAGGGAGGCAGAGCCTTAGGTATTTTTGGTTTTTAGCTGGAATCGGATACCAACCTCCTTCAAATCAGGTGTGTTGCACAGGGAACTCAGAAACAGTCAAGCTGGACCTTCCTCCGCAGTAATCTCCTGCGCCAAGCGGTACCCATACTGTATTCATATGATTATGAATCAGTACGCACAGTTCTGAGCGATGCGCGGTCTCTATATGAGACTTGTCAACCTCAGATTTAGCAAGGCCTAGACAAGAATTATGTCAGTATTAACACCATGGATTGTGGTTAAAATAGGAGCTGGAAGTCTTTTCTCCTCATCCCTGTTATTCCCTAGCCTGAGGAACTAAGGACACCTTGCAGTAACAGCAAGGGTGAAAAGCCAGAGGCCAGCTAAGGGACTAAGCCCATCTCTATCAAAATAAGAACTAATCTCTGTAAATATATGAAATTTCTACTTCCCTAGCTCTCTTGGTAAATCTAAATCCTATCTCAGACTGAAAGCCACGTGCTGGGATGTCCTTGGAAGGGAGATTAGCAGTACCACCTGTTTGCTCTTAGGGGAGGAGAACCGGAGAATGTGGATTGACCTGCTTGAGAAAAGAAAGAAATCTAAACAATGAGAGGGTAGCAATGTAAATTTTCTGTTTGGAGAAGTCAAGGTACTTTATTTAGATGCAAATTGTAAAGCTAAAGCTAATCTCCGTCCTCCTGTAGGGGAATTGGCTCAGAGGAAAACAGTGTTTCTGGGGGCTTCCACTCCCAGCTGAATTCTAAGCACAAGAGGAATTTTAGTCTTTAGAATGATACTTACGAGAAGAGACAGAATCTGTGTTTACCTGACGAATTAATCTCTCTGGTAGCCACCGTGCTCCATCTTCATCTCGTGAAAAAACACAAACCGAGCCTCTTCCCCAGATTAGAACTGGATCCGGACCCTTCCATTCATTAGTCAGGACGTCCTTCCATTTTACCAATGCATAAGAATTAGAAGTAACTGGGTGCCAGTGGCGTTCCGCTGCAGACTGACCTTTAATGTCAGTTTGCAAAAAGTTTAGGACAAATAAGGTGAAGGCAAGATGAGCCTTTGGTGACCTTGGGGGATATAGATGCCCCTCTTTTGTTTTAAAAAGCCAATTCTTTAAGGTGCTATGAGCACATTCAACTATTCCTTGTCCCATGGGGTTGTAAGGAATTCCAGTTTTATGTTTGATACCGAATTCTTTACAGAATGCAATAAAGTTTTTACTAGAATAAGATGGCCCGTTATCGCCGGGCGGTGGTGGCGCACACCTTTAATCCCAGCACTTGGGAGGCAGAGGCAGGCGGATTTCTGAGTTCGAGGCCAGCCTGGTCTACAAAGTGAGTTCCAGGACAGCCAGGGCTACACAGAGAAACCCTGTCTCAAAAAACAAACAAAAAAAAAAAAAAAAAAAAAAAAAGATGGCCCGTTATCTGTCTTAATAAGCTTAGGCAACCCCATGGTATTAAAGGCTTGTAGGCAATGATCAATTACGTTTTTTGAAGCCTCCCCTGTATGCAGAGAAGCAAAGAGAAATCCTGAACAGGTATCAATGCAAACATGTATATATTTTAGTTTTCCAAATTCTGCATAATGGGTTATATCCATTTGCCAAATATGATTAGGCATAAGGCCTCTAGGATTGACTCCTAGATGTGGCACTGGAGATAATGTAATACATTTAGGACATTGTTTTACAATCATTCTTGCTTGCTCTGAAAGAGGAAAATTACTGAAGACCTGAACTCTTCAACTCAGAGTCCTACTCCTCCCATCTGGAGATTGTTCCCGGAACACTCCTGAACTCTTCACCCCAGAGTACATTCCTGAACTCTTCAACTCAGAGTTTGACCCCCTCCCAATTGAGGACTGTTCCAGGAACATTTTTTAGATAAAGGCTTCCTGGAGCAACCCCAAGAACATTTTTGAGATAAGAGAACAACCTCAGAATGTTCCAACAGATCGGGTACATTGCCAAAATATAGGACACGACCCCTTGGAAAGCCCCTTGGAAAAACCTTTGGCAAAACCCCTTAGTGACGCAAACTTGTACTTTCCCTGCCCTGCTTCCCCCTTGGTATTTTCCTATATAAGCCTGTGAAAAATTTGAGTCGGGGTCGATTCTCCTCTGCACCATGCTTGGTGTATGAGTTTCGGCCCCAGAGCTCTGGTTCATGTGCTTGCTTGTTGTTGCTCTATTAAATTTTCCTTCCTATATTCTGAGTTCGGTCTCAGCGTCTTCTTGGGTTCGCGGCTGTCCCGAGACTTGAGTGAGGGTCTCCCTCCGGGGGTCTTTCAGCTCCTTAGTGATCTTATGTCAGAGCCTTAAGGTGTGGCTAGAGAGGTGAAACCTTTCATGATCACGTTGGGCCAGAGCAACAGGATTCGAAACTAAAGCTTCTCCTATTAGAGCTCTGTCAATGCGATCATTACCCTCGGCCACAGGAAAGGCCAGCGTATTAGACGAATTCTGTCCTTTCCCATGAGCCTGACTCACAACTCTTTCTAGCGGCACCTGGTGAACTACAGAAGAGTTACTCTTCTCCGCTTCTGAGATCTTTTTTAGTTCCCGAAGCTCATTAGTCAGCCTCTGAAGCTTAATCTCAAACTCTAACTCGCTTAGCAGTGTGTCCCTATGAGTAGCACCTCCCGAAGTGGTGACTATAGGTGAAGCGGGAGATTCGCAAGAGGACCAATTCTCATTAAGGTAATGGGCAATTCCTCTATCTGAGTGATTTTTGTTAAAATTCAGTCCATCATCAGAGTTTCCACATTTATCAATTTTTGAGTTAAGAAGATCTTTTTCTGAGGAGGCCTTCTCTGATAGGCACTCCTCCTGAGATACCACAAGCTCCGCCTGAGGGCAATTTAGCCCTGGAGAAGTTGCATCTTTTATAGCATCATTTACAAGCGCCCAGAGGCCTAGGGTAAAATTATCTGTCTGAGCGATATTCAAGGCCTCACCAACTTTTTCCCAGGTTCCACAATCTATCATTTCTTCTTCCTTGAACCATGGACAACAGCTATCTATCTTATCTAAAAAATTTCTTACTAATTGTACTTCAAGTCTTACTCCTCTGGCCTGAAACAACTCCTGAAAACTAAAAACAACCGCCTGATCCATGACTTTAAACCCTTCCTTCTTCCACCTAAGCAGCTTTCTAAAAAGCTGCGGCACACCACCTGTTTCCGTATCTAGTTCCGATTAAGGAGCTGCTGACCCAAGCAGAAACAGTGTTGGGTTAGCACTGATTCAAACTTGATTCGTATCCTACTGCATCCTCAGCAACACTTTACAAAACTGAAATTTTAGGCTAGCGCTAGCATGTGTACCTGTCCGTTGCTCCGATGCTCCGATACGAAGATCCTTTCCTTTCTTGTGGAGCTCCACACAGCAGTCGTTTCTCTTAGCATCCCTCTGCCATTCTTCAGGTCCCAGTTCTGGCGCCAACTGTTGCGGCCTGCCCGCAGTCCACCACAACACAAACGGTTCAACTGAGAATGGCAGTTCGAGCTGAAAAGAGAAGAATCTAGACGGGGCGGAAGAATGAATGGAGCTAAGACAACATTCTGATCAAAGCTCAATTTTACTATTTCCAGACACTCAGTTATAAAGGAAGGGGGAGGGAACCCAATATCCCGCCAAGTAACTCAGGGTCCAGTAGCAGGACGAACACGTGTGTGCCTCCAGGCAGCAAAGGCAGGGTCCAGCAGTAGGCGTGGCAGGACGAATGAGCAGGAAGCTCCACCCTTGAGCAAGCAGGTTCCAGGCTGGGGGAAGGGAGGCCACACGCCACTATGCCCGACTGTGAGAAGAATTCTTAATGCTTGTGAGAACATCCAAGGAAACAAAACAGGAGTCTTGTGAGCTCAGTTTCCTCAAACCACAGCCTTGCTCGCAGAATGTGTTTTCCTGCTCCTCCCAGGAGTAGCAGATAGGAGTTTACTGCAGGTTACTCATTATGGCTTGCAGGTGTTACTCAATTAAATATTTATAATCTTCCACGGAAAAACATGTTTTGCCATGTGTGACTTGTCCTTGTGATTGTATATAGCTTGAACTTTACCCGTGTGACCTTCCTGAACCCTCAAAGTATAAATTGCCTGAGGCTCTGACTAAAGTTGGCTATTGCATGGGAATTTAGTCTGCCTCATTTATCAGCTCTGTTCCCCCCCGGGTCACCCCACTTCTAGAGCAGAAAACAAAGCGGTTAAGAGACCAGAGTTTGGCTCCCGACATGTATATCAGGATCATGTATATCCAGGGACTCTCCCACCTTCTTCTGGCTTCTTTAAGCACCCAAATACATGTGGCATACATTTACAGAGACACACAGATACACATATATAAAAATAAACTGAAAAAAAATAAAAAGAAATACTAGAACAAGTATGTAAAGGCAGGTAACAATGATTATCAAAATGTAACAATGGTAATAACGAAGAATTTAAGGTACCCAATAAATGCCATCAATACAGAAAAATGTGGTCAGCTGAGATCCTTATGATTATCAGAGACTGAAGCCATTACCAAGGCAACTGGGCATAAGAGAGGCAGTGTTTGATGCAAGTTCACCAGGCCAGATAAAACTGTTCACAAGAGTTAAAAAAGAGATTAATTCAGCAGGGACCTTGGGACTGGAATAGGGCTTTAATAGATTTGCTGAGACCCACACAGGGACATGATCTTTAAGAGACAGGAGGCTTCCGTGGATCTGAATGACTTAGAGTGGCATATAAATCAGTCTCATATTGTTCTAGAGCAATCACAAGGAAATGAGAAGAAAAAAATAAATAAGGATAAAAGCAAGCGAACAATGGGACCTGCCTGAATCACCTGAAAGCAAAATGTGGCAAAATGTATCTTCAGTTAGTGAAAAACAAAACAAAACAAAACAACAACAAAAAACACTGACAAAGCTAAATTCAGTGAGAGCCTCTGAAGATGTTAAAGCCTGAAAACAGTTTGTGGAAGAAAGAGATAGTGCAGATGAAAAAGGCAGTTTATCCCGAGGAGAAGCAGTTATCCACCCAGAGTACCCTCTGCATGTTTTTCTCCTGCAAGAGAGGGTAGCAAAGATAGAAATTATTCACTAAGGCCAAGGTGAATCTCAACAGGCAGGTATGTCTGACAGAGGGGCAGCAGACCTAGCCACAGCACTAGCTAAGAGCCTGTCAGTCCTGGGCAGCCACTTCAGGCAGCAAGCTGGAGTGGCAGCTGGAACCAGTCCATCCCCCCACCCCCTGACAGACACACACACACACTCACACACTCCCTTGGGCCTGTTGGAGGTGGTAAGACAGCCTCATGGGAGTTCCCAGGATGAGTCAGGTCAGCTCATGGAGAATAACTCCATAGTGTAGAGCTAAATAAATCAGTGCCTCCCATCTATAACACTATACCCTACATTCACTTATTTCGGGGGGTGGGGGGGAATGGTGTGTATGTGAATTCTTTTCGTGAAGCATTGGGCCTTGTTAACACTTTTGTCTTATGTTCCAAGACAGAGTTTCTTTGTGTAACCCTGGCTTTCCTGGAACTCAACTGGGTCGCAGGGGATGACCTTGAAATTCAGAGATCTGCCTGCTCTGCCTCCCGAGTGCTGGAGTGCTGGGATTAAAGGCATTCGCCACCACGGCCAGGCACTAACACTTTTTAAAGTATTGTCTCAGTTGGTTTAACCAACAGTCTGCTTTCAGAACTCTAGCCAACCCTTTGTAAGATCTCGTCTGTTAACCTCCAAGTATTTTCCAGATTTAGGAAAGCACTTGAAAGGCATATAAGCATGTCTCAAGACACAAGGATGAGAAATCAGCTCACACTGGATGCAAAGACCAGGCAAAACTGTGCAATCCCTCCCTGGGAATCCTATTGGTGACACCCAACAGGTGGACAAGGAATGTCTGTGAATGATAAACAAGGTTAAAGAATCCGTACATGGCTAAAGATGTTCCCAGAAGCCCAGAATGTAATAAAAACCAGTACTAAGGGGACCTTATCTCCCTCCCAGTTGTTGGCCAGAACTCACAATACAGGCTATTGCCTCTGCTGGTGGCTATCTCTCTGCAAGAATCAGGATGATGTAACCCTGTAGTACTTGGCCACACATGGAAAGAAAGCCAAGCTGGGATTGAACGGGAAGCCTCTCTTGTTGGCTAGTGTTTATAATGCCAGAATGCACTAAAATGGTAGGCTTTTGAGGAAAAGCTCTCCCCAGGGGGTCCTACTGTAGCCCTTCATGTTAAGGTCAACATACCAAGCAAAGATGTGCCCACCTGCTAGCACAATAGTGGCATGATTGTTAGGGCACAGTTATTTTCTGATTGGATCTGAGGCCTGCCCCACCGGAGGGAACTCATGTCTGATGCTGTCAGTCTCATCCAAAGCCTGTAGCTATGATGGTCATAGGCTCTTCTGCGGAAGCTAACTGCTATTGTTTTTGCTAAACAGATATGATGTGCTTGTGAAGTTGCCTCTACATGTTTATGTTCATGCTCATAATTATTGCTGCTGCTGGCCTTGGTCAGGTGAGGTTCCTTGGCTTGGGTAAGGATAATGGTGTCAGTTACTACAAATGCCTGTCTATTCAAAGTGCTAAGGAGGGATTGTAGGATGCTTGTACATCAGTCATTTCTTATCCTCCACAGCTCAGAAGGAGGCAGAAAGAATGTAAGGAAGGGATAGGATATGGTAGAAGAATGCCATCTTCAAGACAGGACACTGAGGCACAAGACTGAGCCCATTAACACTCCCTTGAAAATGGGAGGGTAAGTGGATGAGGTCTCACTTCTCTTAATACAAGAGTAAGGCTGGGCATGGTGGCACACACCTTTAATCCCAGCATTCTGGAGGCAGTGGCTGGTGGATCTCTGAGTTCATGGCCAGCCTCTACAGAGCAAGTTCCTGGACAGCCAAGGCTATACAAAAGTACAGTTGCTGGGGGAGGGGTGGGCACAACACATTTTCTTTGGTGATATATTCACCCGTACATGCCCTTGATCTTAAAGGTAACCCTTCACCTATCCTCCTAAAGTAACTGATTAAATTATCTGGTTCACCAAGTTACTTAAATGGAATAATTTCTTTGGTTTGGCAGTGGTGCCCAATCTGGGGTCAACACACGTTTGTTCACAGCTTCCCAGGAAAAGTTAATATGATCCATACCATTTTCCACGTCCTGTTTCACTTCGTGCTATAAAACAGCAGGAGAGGGGCTGGTGAGATGGCTCAGTGGGTAAGAGCACCCGACTGCTCTTCTGAAGGTCCAGAGTTCAAATCCCAGCAACCACATGGTGGCTCACAACCATCCGTAACGAGATCTGGCGCCCTCTTCTGGAGTGTCTGAAGACAGCTATAGTGTACTTACATATAATAAATAAATAAATCTTAAAAAAAAAAAAAAAACAGCAGGAGACATAGTGGTTATGTGAGCATGTGATCTCAGCAACGTGAGAGGATTGCTAGCCTTGTCTATAAGATGGATGAGCCCATTAACGGAGGCTAGCCTTGTCTATAAGATGGATGGATAGATAGATAGATAGATAGATAGATGAATAGGTAAATAAATACAAGTTCCAACAGATGTTGTTTATTTTATTTTATTTTATTTTTTTATTTTTTGGTTTTTCGAGCTTAATCTTTTGGTCCTCAAACAAAAATAAGATGAAAGTAAATAGATGGAAAAAGATACTTTATATAAACAATAATCCTAAGAGAGTTCAAGTAGTTATCTGTTAAGGCCTTGGGGGGGGGCGCCTAGGTAAAAATATTAAGGCCTAGATGAAATGTTAAGGCCTAGGTAACTTGGCTAGCCAACCATTATAAGGAAACTTTCTCATATGTTTCTACTGTTACTAGAAAACTTTCTAATGCCAAGATTGATTGCATATTGTTATGTTCTTGAAAACAAATCATGATAGAAGTCAGTAGAACTGCTTTGTGTTGTTATTCCCAATAAGCTTGGACCCCAACATAAGAGAGACACCTGTACCAATATATGTATATGTATATGCATATATATACATACATATATATATGTATATATATATACATACACATATATATATGTATATATATATATATATATATATATATATTTGGAATAAGACTTCCATTTTGAGTTTTTGAGTAGTGGTCTAGTAAAGTTTAAGTTCCCAAGACCTCCCTGGGAACTGACATCTTATTTGGCAAAAAGAGAAATATGCACGGGTAACTGACATCCTGGTTGACAAGTTAAGACATGAATGTTCGATAAGGCAAGTCCCCAGCCACAGTTGAATACACCAACCAATGGGAACAGGATACATGTACAACAAAAACATGTTCCTAAGGAAATCCCCTATCCCTAAATCCTGATTGGTAAAATAACTTGGCATGGATGTTTGTGGATTTGGGGCTTAAAAACCCTGTAGGATCTTCCAACTCAATGTCATGGTTCCATTCCCAAATCTGGACCATGGCCCTGGTCAACCAGTCCTGGGATGTATGCTCAACAAACTATCTCTGTCTGACTGAGATCGGTGTTTATGTGGTTCCTAAGGCAAATCCTGCACTCCAGCACTATCTAAATAGCTAACCAAATATTTAAAGAAAATAAAAATGCTGGCCATGCATGACAGAGCATACCTGTAATCTTATCCCTCAGGTTTTAAGAAGCCAGAAGATCATTTTGAATCCAGCCTGGGCTACACAGAGAATTCCAGGCTAGCATGTCTTAAATGAAAGCTAAGTGGAGCCAGGCAGGCAGTGGTGGCACACAGCTTTACTCCCAGCACTCAGGAGGTATAGGCAGGCAGATGGCAGGCAGATCTCTGAGTTCGAGGCCAGCCTGGTCTACAGAGTGAGTTCCAGGAGAGGCAGGGCTACAACAGAGAAACCCTGTCTTAAAGACAAAGAAAGCAGGGAAAGAAGGGAATTATTACTATTCATAATAATAAAAGGATCAGGCCAGGGAGACAGTTCAGTGGGTAAGGCACTGGCCTGGTAAGTGAGAGGACCTGAGTTCGAATCTCCACAATTCCCAGAAAGCCAGGTGCAGTAGAATGCCCCTGTAATCCCAATACAGTACTTCCAAAAACATGTGGGTCAGCTAGCCGAGGGTATGCAGCAGTGAACAAAACTGCCTCAGACAAAGCTGTAGAAGAGGACCTACTCATAAAGCTGTCCTCTGTTCTACCTGTTTGTGTAGACACACACACACACTTAGCGTACACACACACACTAGCATAACAATTATAAATGTATGATGTACCCCAAAACAAAGCCTTCGAATGCTTTGAAACAATAATCATGGCTAGAGGTACATGTTGTCTTAGTAGTTACTGGGTCTAACTTAATAGTTCTTCTGTGGCATACTGCTTCAAAATTCCCGAAGAGATTTTTCATTTTTTTCCCTCCAGTTTATATCTTTTACCACAGTGACCTCTACTGGTACAGGTGTTGATTAAAACACAGTTTCTGGCTGCTTCGTAGAATCATGCATTTGCCTAGAGTAACCTAGAGGACACCTAAAACCCACCCCTTAGCCACATGAGAGGTTCTTTCTGTGCAACCAGGCTAATGTCGGTTCCAGTTAGGGAATAGAGGCCCGAAGCAGTGGTTTCCAATCTAGTTGTGTTTGGATCACCTGGAGGCTTTTGCACTACTAACATGACTAACCCATTTGTGTAGGATGTTTTTTAAGGTCCCTCAATGGTCCTATTACAAACAGTGATGAGATCAATTGCCCTAGCAGCTTTTATGTGTCTCACTATGGTCACCAATATTGCATGTACCAAGTACAGCACAGATGTGTTTATTCCCTCTCTAATCCACAAGCACTTTCTGCCTTACGTCTCAGAGAATAGTCTTCCAGACCAGAGGCATTACCTTGGTGTCTTAGTCATGGTTACTACTGCCGTGATTTAAAAAAAAAAAAAAAAAAAAAAGTGACCAAATGCAACTCAGAGAGGAAAGGGATTATTTGGCTTATGCTTCATCATTACAGCTTGAAGTGAGAGGAGGAACCTGGAGGCAGGAGCTGATGCAGTGGCCACGGAGGGGGGCTGCTTCCTATCTTGCTCTCCATGGTTTGCTCAGCCTGCTTTCTTAAGAACCCAGGACTACCAGCCCAGGGAATGGCACCACCCACATCTAGAATGGGCTGGGCACCTTCCACTTCATTAAGAAATGCCCTGCCGGGCAGTGGGGGCACATGCCTTTAATCCCAGCACTTGGCAGGCAGATTTCTGAGTGTGAGGCCAGCCTGGTCTACAGGTGCAAGTTCCAGGACAGCCAGGGCTACACTGAGAAACCTTGTCTCAAAAAGACTAAAAAAAAAAAAAAAAGAAGAAGAAGAAGAAGAAGAAGAAAGAAAAGAAAAGAAAAGAAAAGAAAAGAAAAGAAAAGAAAAGAAAAGAAAAGAAAAGAAAAGAAAAGAAAAGAAAAGAAAAGAAAAGAAAAGAAAAGAAAAGAAAAGAAATGTCCTCCAGGCTTGCCTGCTGCCAGAAACATTTTAAAGACTTTAATGATCCAGCTCTGCCACATCAGCACAACGTCATGGGCAGACATGAAATGTTTTCACAGGATTGTAATTTTTATAAAAAGTCACAAATGAGATCATGGCTACATTCCAATAAAGCTGTATGGATCTTATAGTTTGAGTTTTTCTTAACTTATATGATCAAATGTTGGGACTTCTCTTCGCTCAACCACTTCAAACTGTTAAACCTTCTACAAAACAGAAGCAGACCAAATTTGGCTTAAAGGTAAATTATGGCTGGTTGTAACCCAAGTTGTCCAAGGGAAAGGCCTTTTTCTCACTATCTACTCCATGCGTGGGTTCAAATGCTGTGGCACACGTATGGAACACAGGAGACACCTGGAAGGGACTGGTTCTCTCTTGCCACCACGTGGATCCTTCGGGATTGAACTTCGGTCATCCAGCAGAGCAGCCAGGCCTTTCTTTACCTGCTGAGCCTTCTCACCGGCTGGGAAAACCCTCGTTTTACTTATACCCATTTCCTCCATACTGTAATAAAATACCTGACAAAGCAACTTGAAGGAAGAAGGGCTAACCTTGGTTTAGTGTGAGAGTACAGGCCATGTCCTGGGGAAGGCCATGGTGACTGCCATGTCACACTGCCCAAAGACAGCAAACAGAGATTGAAGAAGTATTAAAAAAGTATAGCAAAGTAAAAACAAAATTCGAGGCTTTTGGGCCCAGGCTTGGGAGTGTAGCCTTTGTGGCTTAGTGCTCCAGGTACTGGTCATAAAACAGATAGCGACATTCCTCCACCTACCCGCTTCCTGGGTTCAATTCAAAGAATGGCACCCTGACCATTACTGGAACCTGCAATGCAAATGTGCTATCTTTAGGGGCTCTTAGATTGTTAGGGGCTCTTAGAAACTGTCTTGAGAGATAACCTGACACTTGTGACTTTATACTTCCTTGTGACTCTTAACTGGTATTTTTGGTATTTTCCAACAACGCCCTCCCCACCTCCATGAATTGTGGTTTCTTCCTTTAAATACCCCCTTACTCAGCTACTCAGCGCGCCATGGTCCTCTACCCCTGCGTGGTGTATGACCATGGGCCCGAGAACGCTCTCGAATAAAAATCCTCTTGCAGTTGCAGCAAGATCGTTTCTTGTGGGTGATTTTGGGGTGTCGCCTCTCCTGAGTCAGAACGTGAGGGAGTCCTCACGTTGTGGGTCTTTCAAGATCAATGCCAGTGCTTCTGCTAGTTTTCCATTGTATTCAACCTAGGCTTCCAACCCAAAGAGTGGTTGTCCATTCTGTGTGAGTCTTCTCACCACAAACCCATTCTAGAAACCCCTCAGATATACCACGTTTGTCACCTATGGGGTCCTGGGAGCAAATGAGTTGTTAATCCTTGTGCAAGCATTTCTACTCAAGGATCTGTTTTGCTGGCCTTCTTGTATTATTTAGGGGGAGGACTTATTAACATAAGCCATTGATTAAAATCATTGGCCACTGGTGATCAATACAATCTTCTGTTCCTCTTCCCTTCCTGGACTGTGGAGAATGGCAAGAAAAGTCCCAACCCTGTAGCTATTTATTCCTCTTTCTGGTGGCCCGCAGTCATCTTGAGGCTTATTTAGGAGTCCCCAGCCAAGTCAGTCTGTCAGCATTAAAAGCAAACAAACATCATTTTGGAATATTCAAGGAGTTTGGAAAGGTTTTAGATTTGTGCCAGGATACAGAAGAAAAGGGCATTTCAGATGACAGCGGCCTAAATCAAACTACGGACATTAGACATATCTTAGTTGGGAGGGAAGCAGTGCTGATCATTCTTCCCACACAGGATGAGCTAACTGCCCATTACCTTCCCCTCAGCTGTACACAGTTTAATCCCTGAAGATTGATTGAAACAGGGCCTCAATATGTAACTCTGGCTGGTGGAACTCACTATATAGATCCAACTGGCCTTGAACTCAGAGATCTGCCTGACTCTGCCTCCTAGGTGCTGGAATATGCAGAACTTTTTAATGTCTGAAACCTTACTGTTGTCTAGGATAGATTTCCTTGAATAGGACCCAACCCAGACACTTTCAAACCTTTGTAATTGAGACTCACAACCAAGGAGCCTCCAGTATAATATAGGAGGGAGCTGACAGTCATGAAATGAGAGCTCTTAGGCCAGGCTCTTACCTGGTCTTACTTTATAGACCTTTTGCACATACATTTGCACACACAGCAATTTCACAGACCTTTTCTGAGCAGTACTTTCAAAACCAGAATTCAGGGTTAGCACAGATGAGAATCTTTTGTGTGTGTGTGTTATCTGCATGTACATGTGTGTACTTTGTGCATACAGTGTCCAGAGAACATGAGATCCCCTAGAACTAGAGTTACAGATAGTTGAGAGCCACAATACAGGTGCTAACAGTTGAACCCAGAATGGTAACTGAAATGGTAAAAGAAACAGAATGGTAAATGAAGAGTCCCACTGGTAAAACTCAAGGACATTGAAACTAAGGAAATTAGGCACTTTGAACACAATAGAAAATTTCCTGAAAGGGTTAATTTACTATAAATTTAAAAGGGAAGGGTATGAAGAAGAGAAAGCTGACCCAAGTATTTTAAATGTATGAAAATGTTGTAAACCTATTTTTTTTTTTTTTTTTTTTGGTTTTTTTCGAGACAGGGTTTCTCTGAGTAGCCCTGGCTGTCCTGGCACTCACTTTGTAGACCAGGCTGGCCTCGAACTCAGAAATCCGCCTGCCTCTGCCTTCCGAGTGCTGGGACTAAAGGCGTGCGCCACCACGCCCGGCTGTAAACCTATTATTTTGTATAACTAAAATGTAGTGATTCAGAAGAAAAAAATATGCTATCAGTTCTCAACACAAGATATGTAAAAATCATAAGTTTGAAAGGCCCACTAAATAGACAAATATGGAAACTCAGGAATGCCTACCCATTGCCACCAGGGAAAACTAACACTCACCAAAAATAAAAATGTACACATATTCTCTGAAACTTAGGATTAGTTATTCTGGATACATATGCTCACCCAAGCTAAGCTGCGTAACTGTATTCACTTAACTGTGGTAATGATTAGAAATTGCTCAATCCATCAGTAGGGAACTAGATTTCCATTACTACACTCCTCAAAAACCCTCTAGGAAAGCCAAGTATGGTGGTGAAGGTCTTTAATCCCAGCACAGGAGGTGGAGACAGACAGCTCTCTGAATCTGAGGCCAGCAAGGATCTACAGTCTCAAAATAGACCAGGCTAAGTAGAAAAACTCAGTCTCAAAAAACAAACAACCCAAACCAACAAACCAATAGGCCACTGCCAGGCTGGGTAGACACACCTTCCATCCCAGCAAAGGTAGGTGGATCAATGCAAGTTCAAGGCCAGCCTGGTCTACATACCAAATTCCAGGCCAGTGAGGGCTATGCTGTCTCAAAAACAAAGTGCTGGAGGGATGGCTTAGGAGTGAAGACCACTGTTGCCTATAGAGGACTCCATTTCAGTTCCTAGCCTCCACAGTGTAACTTACAATCATCCATACTTACAGTTGCTCCACAGTCCATGTTGGTCAGAGAAAGAAAGAGCTCTAACCCGAGACCAGGAATGTGAGAAGGTTCGGGGCTGTTTCTTACAAACATCGAGAGCTGCAGAGGATCTAGCAGGGAACATGGCTACTTGTATTCACTGGACTGAAAACTGTCCGCTACTGGGGAGAGGTCATCCTTTTTGACAGAGCACACAGCTTTGAAAGAGACATACATGGTGTGATGAAGGAAGAGGACACCCTTTTAGCCAGATGAGATCAGCCAGATTAGTACTGGAGATCACTGTTGAACTGCTCACCTCACATTCAGAAGTAAGCAATCGTGTTCCTTGTTTTTATCTAAAGGTGTTAAATGTCTACACAAAACCACTACTTTAATGGTAGAGGAACTTTATTCTTTTTTCTAAATTTTTTTATTATTATTTATGTATGTGAGTACACTGCAGCTGTCCTCAGACACACCAGAGGAGGGCATGGGATCCCATTACAGATGGTTGTGAGCCACCATGCGGTTGCTGGGAATTGAACTCGGGACCTATGAAGAACAGCCAAGCGCTCTTAACCGCTGAGCATCTCTCCAGCCTGAGTAGCTTTACTCTTAATTACCAAAACTAGGAAGTCACTAAAACATCCTCCAGCAGGCAAAGGGAACTGGAATATTCAACTATTATTCAGCACTAAATATAAATGAGTTTATCAAGACACAAAAAATAGGGAGGTTAAAAGTTAAAATGCTTAATGCTAAGTTACAGGGAGAAAGAAAATGCTAGAGCTGGGATTTGATGCATCTGTAGTGGAAGGCGGCAGCAGCAGATCACTGGAGCCCAGCCTGCAACTTAACAAAAGGTTCAAAACTACAAGTAGACTGTAAATGTTCCCTCTCTCTTACCAGATGAATAAACCAGAATAAACTCAGGAGGCAGTGGCAGATGCGTCCGCCACGACAGCCAGGGCTACATGGAGAAAGCATGTCTTTGAAAACAAAAAAAAACAAAAAACAGCTTTAAAACTCCAAAGTCAGGCAGGAATGTTGGCGGGTGCTTGTAATTCCAACACTCAGGATGTTCAAGGTCAGCCTGTTACAATGTTGAGAACAGGCAGGGCAACTGTTTCAGAAAAAGTAAAACTGGAAAAGCAGGGAGAGGATACGATCATGCAGCATTCATGAAATCACCAGTGAAGCAAGAGTTCCAAGTCACCGGGCGTGGTGGCGCACGCCTTTAGTCCCAGCACTGGGGAGGCAGAGGCAGGCGGATTTCTGAGTTCAAGGCCAGCCTGGTCTACAGAGTGAGAGTTCCAGGACAGCCAGGGCTATACAGAGAAACCCTGTCTCGGAAAAAAACAAACAATTTCAGAGCAGCCTGGACAAGTGATATCCTACCTTAAAAAAGCTCTGTTCTTAGATGATGGTTTTATACTAAAATACTATCCTAGTTATTAGTCATCTTCACTTTTCAAAATACTCCATAGCAAGTCTAGTATTAAACCTTTGCTTCTTTTTCCTAATATAAACTCTACTTATCCCAGGTCATTTTTCTTTTATGCCAACGGCCAATTTGATACTTTCTGGGCCTTATCAACTTGCAAAATCAAAGGGGCTGGAGAGACAACTATAAGAGGACCCAGGTTGGGCTCCCAGTATTATCAGGTGGCTCACCTGTAACATGTTCCAGAGATCCAATGTTCTCTTCTCTGAGCACCTGCACTACATATGCAACGCATATATTATACCTTAAAAAGAAAGCTTATCACTTAATATAGTTGTTCAAAGCCTGATGGGGGAGCTATGCCTCCCTCATTCTATACCCGAAGATAAAAAGGTGGGTTTTTGTTGTTGTTGAAGAGTCCCAGTCTCAAAATGGCAACCAACAGATTGGGAAAAGATTTTTTACCAATTGTCCATCTGAGAGAGGGCTAATATTCAATATATACAAAGAACTCAAGAAGTTAGACTCCAGAGAAACAAATAACCTTATTAAAAAATGGGGAACAAAGTTAAACAAAGAATTCTCAACTGAGGAATACCGAATGGCTGAGAAGCACCTAAAGAAATGTTCAACATCCTTAGTCATCAGGGAAATACAAATCAAAACAACCCTGAGATTCCACCTCACACCAGTCAGAATGGCTAAGATCAAAAACTCAGGTGACAGCAGATGCTTGTGAGAATGTGGAGAAAGAGGAACACTCCTCCATTGTTGGTGGGATTGTAAACTGGTACAACCACTCTGGAAATCAGTCTGGTGGTTCCTCAGAAAATTGGACATAGTACTATCTGAGGACCCAGCTATACCACTCCTGGGCATATACCCAGAAAATGCTCCAACATATAACAAGGACACATATTTATAATAGTCAGAAGCTGGAAAGAACCCAGATGTCCTACAACAGAGGAATGGATACAGAAAAGGTGGTAAATTTACATAATGGAGTACTACTCAGCTATTAAAAGCAACTTCATGAAATTCTTAGGCAAAAGGCTGGAATTAGTATCATCCTGAGTGAGGTAACCCAGTCACAAACGCAGAACACACGCAGTATGCACTCGCTCATAAGTGGTTATGAGCCTAAAACTCAGAATACCCGAGATACAATTCACAGACCACGTGAAGCTCAAAAGGAAAGACCAAAGTCTGGATGTTTCAGTCCTTAGAAGGGGGAACAAAATATTCACAGGAGACAAAGTGTGGAGCAGAGACTGCTGGAAAGGCCATCCAGGAGACTGCCCCACCTGGGATTCCATTGCATATACAGTCACCAAACCCAGACACTATTGTACATGCCAAGAAGTGCTTGCTGACAGGAGCCTGATATAGCTGTCTCCTGAGAGGCTCTGCCAGTGCCTAGCAAATAGAGGTGGATGCTCACAGCCAACCATTGGACTGAGCATGAGGAGTTAAGAGAAAGGACTGAAGGAGCTGAAGGGGTTTGAAACCCATAGGAAGAACAACATCAACCAACTAGACACCTCAGAGCTCCCAAGAAGCCACCAAGAGTACACATGAAGGAACCCATGGCATATGTAAGAGAATGGCCTTCTCGGACACCAATGGGAGAGGCCATTGGTTCTGTGAAGGCTCAATGCCCCAGTGTAGGGGAATGCCAGGGTAGAGAGGCGGGAGTGGGTGAGCGAGCACCCTCATAGAAGCAGGAGGGAGGATGGGGTGGGGGTTTCCGGAGGGTTAACTGGGATGTCCCAGTCTCAGGCTGCTGAGCCAGGGAATGGTGGCGCCTGCCTCTAATCCCAACACTAGGAGGCAGGCCAATCGGAGTTCAAGGCCAGCCTGTTCTACAGTGAGTTCCAAGACTACATAAACCCTGGTGGGGTTAGAGGTAGATGTGGGTGGCATGAGCCGCCTCAGGCTGTAGCCCACATTGCACTTTATCTCTAGATCCCTCCAGCTTCAGACTCCAGAATGCCAATGGCTTATGTAGCCTAGAATGACCGTAGGTTCCTGATCTTCATGGCTTCATTCCCCAAAGGCTAAAATAATACATACATACATTCACAACAGGGCCTGGGCTATTTTAAACTAGTGTTAAAAAAAAAGTATCAGCACTTTCCTGTTTGTCTAGTAGTGGTGGTCCCAACTACCAGAAATTTAAAAGTGTACTAAATCGACTGGATACCACCAAACAGGTGTCTGATTGCCTACACAGCCCAAGCTCTTGTAAAAGCTTAACTGTTCATTTTACTAAGATGCTTTACTCCATTCTCATCCCTTTAGGTTGTATATATCTAGAATGCTACTACTAGTTAATCTTAAAAGGCTACATGGGTTGTATTTTGGTTCAGATATACTTCCAAAGACTGAATATCAGGATTTGTTCAATCTCTGCAAATTTATTGAACAAACTTAATTTTTTTCGAATACAGAACAATTAAAGCTAACCAAGTGCAACAGATAAGTCTGCCAATTACACATAGCTTCATACCAACCACTTATTCAACCAGTCAAATTCTAAAAACAGAACCCAAATGACTTTCAACATACTAGTGACCACTCAGCCAAATAAATTTGGGGCAACTTCGATGAAAAAGCCTAAAATAGACAAGGACAGATTCCTGTGCTATTGTTTTTACACCAAGGCTAAGAAATATAGTAAAAAGCTTGTCCAAAAAACGCTTGAAAATGACCATTACTGCCCTATTATGCATAATATATTTAAAGTCTGAGTAAGAACCTCCTACTGGCTACACCATTCTAAGGTCTACCAGACACTACCAAAGGAGGAAAAACCCAAAACAAAAACATAACAATCCTTAGCTACATGAAATGCTAATATGTAAGGTTTACAAAACTGCTTTGTCTTATTAACACTTTGCTTGACATCTCTTTATACCAGCTTGGCAAAATAGAACAATGTCCGTAACCAAGCTAACGAAGTGCAACAGATAAGTCTGCCAATTACACATAGCTTCATACAAAATCTAGCTCAGATATTAACAGGTTTTTGCACAGGATAAGGCAATCCATTCAAAAGAACAGAGGACTGGGGCTGGATAATTTTGCAAAGCTGGTTTACAAGGTTTTGTTCCAAATTCAGACAATTCCTCAAACATGCATTTTTTGGTATTAAATTGGCTGTTTGAAAGGAAAAGAAAAAGTACATTGAGCAGAATCAACCCAACTAAATAGCCTGAAAAACTACACTACTAAAATCTCAGCCTCTAGAAATCAAGTTTCTACTTCTTGACATGTCAGTAACTCTGCTTATTTCCTGTCATGCACCAATTTGTAGGCTTATCAGTGGTCCCTCTAATCTTAACAATTCCAAATTGTTAACACCAATTCTCAATTTAGAGATCTGACATGATGCACTCATGCTATTAAGGACTCAAAGATCATCTTACAAGAGTAAAATGAAAATTTCAAAGCCCTTTCAGATCCTGGCCAGTGTTATGTATAGAACAGTTAATGATGTTTAACACCATTAAACTTTGAATACAGGCCCATATAAATATGGCCAATAATTTTCTTGATTGTTACCTTGCCTGATGCTTACCCAATTGAAAAGTATTAATATTGAACACAAAAATCAAGACATCTAGTTAGAAACATTTTATTTAAACGTGTCAAATAAAAACCCACATTTTCAGACCATAAGATGTTAATACATTCAACAAAAACAATATTTACTGCTGTGAATTTTACAGAGTAATAATCCAGATCCATTTTGATTAGATGGTTGATGATCCTTCCTAGGTTACACTTTACAGACATAACAAATCCCTTATAATAATGTAAACAAAATAACTTTTCCCTAACGGGTGAACTTGAGAACTTCAGTCCATTCTTTCTGGACTTGCACTTCTGTGTGGACTTCCTGATGGGGAACGACTAAAAAGAAAAACATTAAGTTTGGAACCAATTAGTGTAATGAAGCTTCCTGTGTACAAGTCAGAGCAATTCAATAGTTCAGTACATTCAAAGGGATCGAATACCTTCTACCAAAGATCTAACACAAAACCATATATCCCCTCTTTTGAATTTGCTTGGTATTTTTCCTTAAAGACTTAATTATGTGTGTGGGCTTTGTGCTCATCAATGCAAGTGCCTAGAGAGGCCAAAGATATCAGACCTCCACCTGACATAGGTGTTAGAATTATAGAATTTGCAACTATTTTCAAATTTCTTCATTGTATGCACATTTCCTCTTCAGCTATTATGCATATACATAAAAAATGTTCCTTAAGCATGCCATTGCTACAAGACACTCAAGACTAAAACACCTTACACTTTTCTAACACATGTGGTTAAACTAAAGTTTTAATACGAAATAAAAAGCCATCATTTAAAAATATATCCAATCTATACAGCACCAATTTTCCAAAGAGTTCAAAGGCTAGAGTAGGCAGTTGTTCTCCAGGAGGCCACATTTTGACAAGGTTTGGCAACAAAATGTTTAGCTTACCTTCTTTTAGGAGATGGAGATCTGGATTTTGATCGGCTGTTAAAACATGAGAAATTCTAGTAAGAAAAAGCACCAACCAATCTTTTTAATCCTACTACAACCCCCCCAAATTACAATAAATTGTCATATTACAGATAAAATTTCAGAGCCAGTCTCATTTCTTTTAAAAAGCCAATTTGAAAGGGCTTACATTTCCATGAACTAGTGAACTGCTGTATAATTACAGTCCATCTTTTATATTATTCTAAAGCACAGTTCTCTTCTCTATTCACCTACAATTTTTAGGGCTTTACCTCCAAAGTAAAATGTCACATAACCTTAATTTCTCCATAAATTCAGCCAAGCAATAGATCATGTATAAATGAAGTTCTCAATTGGATTAACAAGGTACAGGTATCTTAACACCCAAGCTTTGGGCTAACACCCATTTCTCAATAATTTTCAACACTTTGACCTCTTTGGATATTGGTGCTATATAATTAATTATAAGAGCACTAAATCAGATAGTCTGACCCTACCTGCTTCTTGGTCGTGAAATAGACCTGGATCTTGATCTCGACCTTGAGCGGGATCTTAATAAAAAGAAAAGGGGACACAATTACACAAGAATGCCTTTATAACCGAGCACCTTCCCAGATAGGATAGATAGGATAGAAAGAGTAGAGACAATTGCTGCATAAGTCTTGCCTTCCGTCTATCCAATGTAGCACAGATGATCCAACAGGGAGATTTCAAATACACAGTGAACCACTATTTCATATGACTACATCCATCATGTACAGTTTGGTCACTACTTCTATGGAGGCACAACAGTCCCATTCTCAAACTCTTATACCACAATTATCAAGTGGTTCTATCCAATTACTAAGTTAACTTTATTCTGGTTATCAAGAGTTAAAGGTCTGTAGTTTGTCAAGTCAAGTTAGGCTGGCCATAAATCTTTTAAAAAAAACCTTGGGACCCTATAATTAAGTCTATCTAGAGATGGTTCAGTAACTTTCTCAAATTGATTAATTTATGAGTTTTAAACAGCAGTAAAATGGCTTTTACACACAACTGCTTCATCCATAGTAGAAATTCCTATTTATAAAAAACATGTTATAACCTTTTAAGGACTTCTTACAATGAATAGGAGTAAAATTGACTTAAATACATTGAATCCAAATGTAAGGGTAACCCCTAATTCAGGCCAGGTGGTAGTACAACACCTTTAATCCCAGCACTTGGGAGGTGGAGGCAAGTGGATCCCTTCAAGTTTAAGGCCAGCCTGGTCTACAGAGCAAGGACAGCTAGGGGTACACACACAAAAAAATGTTGTCTCATTCAACTAAAAAGTCCACTCAGCTTTTAATCTCAGATTAAGAGGCAGGCAGATCCTGGCTCCCTCCCTACTCTCAAACTTACTCTTTCCAAAATGTTTTAAATTTACATTCACTTATTCAGAGTATATGTAGAGAAGGTAATGTCACCATCTCTAGAAGTCAGAGAGCAATTTGGGGGAAATTGGGTCTCTCCTCCCTTTACATTGGTTCCAAGTTTAAGCAAGTTATCAGGTTTGATGGCAAGCTCTGTCACAATTTTCTTCATGGAGATAGCATCCTATCTGGCTAAAATAATTTACTTTTTAGAGAAAACTGTTTTGAGATGGGGCATGTACCTTTTTTGTCCTCCAATCCCCAGGTCCAAGTGATTTAGTCTCAGTGCTAGGAGTACAGGTGTGCACACTCTAATATTGAAGCACCCCATTTGAATGAAGAATACTTCACTGTGTCACCAAGACAAGACGATCCAGCCAGGATCCAGTGGTGGCCCTCACCTTCAATCCCAGTGCTTAGGTGGCAGAGGCAAGTAGATCTGAGTTCAAGGCCAGCCTGGTCTACAAGCCAGGGCTACACAGAGAAACTCTGTCTTGATAACTAAAGCTACGACAATCCATCTACTAGTAAGCAGGAAAAATGTGCTACATACTGGAAATACCTCGATCCTATTATAGAACCAGACCTAGATCTTCTGAGTGAAGCTGATCTTGATCTACGAAGAGACACAGACCTTGATCGTCGAGGAGATGCTGATCTCGACCTAAAAATTAAAAGAAGTTCTTAAGCCCATCTGTCTTACTTTTTCCCACTTGTTAAATTTTGAGTTTTACAGATTTCTCACCTCCGTCCTCGGCTCCTGCTGCGGGAGCGAGAGTATCGCCTTCCCCTGGATCGGGAATGGGATCTAGATCGTGACCTATTTTTCAAGTTAGAAAAATACAACATATTAGACGATAACTCAGTTTTAGTGTTTGTGTACCTCTGCTGAAATCAAATCTCAAGACTATTTAAAATTTAGTATCTCATTTGGAAAAACTCTGGGCCTATTAAGTTTTTTTTTTTTTTTTTTTACTAACCTAAAAAAAGATTTGTTAAAAGCTGAATTACAACTTAGAATTACAAAATATAAAACGCCATAATGTGTATTTAAAATAAACCTTGCAAGTTTGCAGGTCGACCCTCTTTGGCCCATGGTCTAGTAGTAGGTCTAGTAGATCTAGATGATCTAGAAGTATCTATAGCCGATCGCTGCATCTAGATGTTTTCTTCAATCTAACGACGATCAAACTGACAGCCAAAAGAGCCAGATGAGGCTTGATTGACGCAAGAAGATTTTTCTAGTTGGGAATGTGGTCAATCTGGTGTTCCTCTTTCTAAAGCGGAGGGGGCCCCAATTGTAAGCCAAATTTACTGTTACGGCGATCACCGACTCAAATTTTCTGCCCTTTAAAGAATAAGGTGAAGCTAGGTGTAGATGACTCGAGGGGATCTGGCCTCTTATGCTGATCACCTCAAGGTCTAGGAGGATCTTAATTGTCGGATTTGCAAGGCGCCTCAGCATGATATCATAAGGCTCGTGACATTCTGAATCAAGGCGACTGACTCAAACGAAGAAACCTGAAAGGTTTTGACCAGGTTGATTATTAATATAGTAACATTTTTAATTAAACAAAAATTGTAAAATACACCTGTACAATTAACATTCAAGCTTATAGAAAAACACTAGTTTCTGCCTTGCTAATAAAAGAATTACTTTGATTAACTAGAATACCAACCATTCCTTCATTAATTAAATACCTGCTTCTTCTTCGTCGGCTATAGCGATGACAGTCATAAGCATAATGTCCCTTTTCACCACACTCATAGCATCTATCATTAGGATCAAAGGGACGACGGGCAGGTGGCCTATCAAAACGAGATCTCCGAGGCATGCCTGTTGATAGTTCAACCCTCACTCGAGAACCACAAATCACTCTACAAAACATAAGAAAATGCTAATGTTAGAATACACACATGACTTCTAGATTTAAAAATACTAACTGCTATGTATATAAAGAAAATATCTAATAAAAAATTAATTTTTAAAAATGTCAACTGCTCATTCTCTCTACATGGGCTAGTCTTTTGTTTACAAAACTCTGCCAATTCCACCTTTAGTCCTAAGTTTTCAAGTGCCTGAAGGGTAAGGCATGTGAGAGGCTGACAGAATGAGGGCTCCAACCACCACCTCAGCTATATGTTGAGTTCCAAGCCAACATAGGCCAGAGACACTATCAAAAAATAAAGTCCACCCCCAGAGAATCTATGATTAGCACCAAGATTACTTATCCAGCCCAAGGGAATATTTTAAAGAAATTTGAAAAACAACCCACTTACTTCCCATCCAATCCTCGAACTGCATCCTCTGCATCTCTAGGGTCTTCAAATTCCACAAAGGCGAATCCTGGAGGATTTCTGGCAATCCACACAGTTCTTAAGGGCCCATAGTAACTGAATGCCCTTTCTAACTCTCCTTTACCAGCACCAGTTCCCAGGTTACCAACATATACCTTGGTTTCTGTTTAAAAAACGTAAACAGAACAAATGTTATTCAACGTGTAACTTGGAATTCATTTCTTTAAAACAGACCACCCTTCAAGAGCTGTGCAATGTACACGTTTTGTTTTGGAGACCCTGAGCCAGCTAAGCGATCTACTCGGAGCCACCCTACGAATATGTTAGCTATACATCGCTTAAACCACTCTCAGGCCTCAACCTCCCCCAGGCAGCTAGCACCAAAAGATGTGCGCCACCAGGTCTGGCTCCTTTTATTTAGAGGTCTTCACCAAGTACTAAATCTTACAGCGTAAAAGACTGGAAAGCCAGACCTGCGACCAAGTTCTGGCGTTCTTATAGGACGGAAACCCTGGGAGACTGCAGCGGGAGCAAGGTAGACCTAAGGCGTGCGGGGTGGAGGTGGGGCTCGGCCCGGCCCCGCCCCCCGAGTCCCCGCAGCCTCGGGCACAACAGCGCGCGGGCTCCGGCGGCCGGGCCTGCGGAGAGGTCTACAGCGAGGATCAGGGCCGAGCCAGTTCCCGGCTTCCACAGCAGGCGCAGGCTCACCCGAGTCCCCGCCCCAGAGCCAGAAGCCACGCTCGAAACGGCAGAAAAAAAAAAAAAAAAGAGGAAAAAAAAAAAGCCGTCGCCGCTTGCAGCGGTCTTCCCCTCGCGCGCTACTCCTCATGCCGACCAATTGTTGGACGACGCGCAGCTCGCAGCTGCCGGTTTCGTTTCGTCTCCAGCCCGGCCCATCATCACTCCCCCCGGCTCCAGTGGCGGGAAAGCGCTGAGGAAATGCGCCACCACGGTCGTCAATGTGCTCAAAATGGCAGCCGCCGTCGCCGCCGAGGGCGGGGGGTGGGGGGGGGTGGAGGCGGGCGGCAGCGCGGAGAAATGGCACAACGACCCCGCCAGGCTTCGGCCTGTCCAGGCGAGACCAAAAGGCGCCAAGCGCCGGGGCCCTAAGCGGCACACATGCCCTCCAGTCCCGCTCGCCCTCCTTCTCCCCGCCCCCGCGGCCTCGGGCTTCGTACAGCGTGCGCAGGAGCCGCCATTACGCACGCGGAATAACCGTCTCTAACCGCCGCGCCGCCCCTGCGGCCTCGCTCTGCTCGGTCGGCGGGCAGCACCGTCCTCCCCTGGGGCCCTGGCCGCTTACCTCCTCCATACCGCCCGTAGCGTGACATGATGGCCGGCCCGCGTACTCGGCTCTAGCTTGGAATGCTCACAGCACGAGTAGCACGGAAGCGGCTGCGCGACCTCCTCTGCCTGCAATCCCGGCGGCACTACAAGGAAGAGGCCGGAGTCGCGCTTATATAGGCGGCGGGCGGGGATTCTTTTTTCTGCGCATGCGTTGTGTCAACGTTCTGCGCGGCACAAAGAAGCTGGGCGGAAACAGCCTAGAGGCGGGGCGGAGGGAACTAAGAGCCGGACTCTGCGAGCGGAGCGGAGGGATACGTTTCCATGGGAACGCCGGGATCTTGCCCATAAACCTGTGGCCTTCCGGCGGTCTCCTGCTCCCTCCCCTCCCCTTCCCCTTTCCTGAACCCTGTGGGTCCTCCTAACCTCTCCCAACCCTTTTACCTCTTCATTTTAATCTAGGCACTGACAGCGACCGTAACCTAAGTACAGGTACACTAGACCGTTCTGTGAAAGTCTGTAAAATTTAACCGCTGCTGTCCCCGTCGCCACCTTTGGGGTACCTGGCCTAGTCTGTGTTCAGTGATCTTTAAGGCTCAACAGAGGTAATTAAACTACGACCAGAGTGAAAATAACCCTTACTCCACAGTTATGTCTAATGGTTATTGCATCACGGGCCTCAAAAGGGATGACTTCCCCCGGGGAGTCTGCATAATACCTCTCCTATTTGCACTGTGAGTCACTAATTTCTAAGTTTGATCTGAATACTTGGGGGTTTGCTGAAACAAAGGGATAGGGTTGTGGAGAAGGGGTTCTGGCAATGTTAAAGTTGTGGCAAAACTGTAAAAGTTTGCAAGCATACTGAGCCGAGACAATTCTTGCATCTGAAGCACAAATTTATTTTTCCCTTCTAGTGCTTTGGATTTTTAAAAAGTTGTGTGTGAATTTTTACTTAAAACCTTACAGCTCAGCCACTCAATAGGTATCAACCTCCCTGATTTGCTTAAAATCTGCCTTTGAATTCTGCATTTGCCAAAATTCAACTCTAAAAAGAGAGCTAAGTTATTTTTTTAAAGATTTATTTATTTATTATATGTAAGTACACTGTAGCAGACTACAGACACTCCAGAAAAGGGCATCAGATCTCGTTACAGGTGGTTGTGAGCCACCATATGGTTGCTGGGATTTGAACTCATGATCTTAGGAAGAGCAGTCAGCGTTCTTAAGCCATCTCACCAGCCCAAGTTCTTTTTATCAACCCCCAAAAAACAAACAAACCAAAAAAGAAAAAAAAAAAATCACATCGTAACTACTTGGAATACTCAAGGGTTGGAAATTTTACACATAAAAGAGGAAGTTCTAGGTACGTGAATTTCATCTCCGTTTTCATTTGCTGTGTGTGGATTCAGGTGTGGAGTGCTTTCTCTAAAGGAGTCCTACTTGGTCAATAAAGCATGAGACTCTTTTTAAAAAAAAAAAGATTCATTTGTTATTTATACGAGTACACCGTGGCTGTCTTCAGACACACCAGAAGAGGGCATGAGATACCATTATAGATGGTTGTGAGCCACCATGTGGTTGCTGGGAATTGAACTCAGGACCTCTGGAAGAGCAGTCAGTGCTCTTAACCACTGAGCCATATCTCTAGCCCCTCCCCCCCTTTTTAAAGGCAGACTCTTTTTTTTTTTTTTTGGTTTTTCAAGACAAGACAGGGTTTCTCTGTGTAGCCCTGGCTGTCCTGGCACTCACTTTGTAGACCAGGCTGGCCTCGAACTCAGAAATCCGCCTGCCTCTGCCTCCCGAGTGCTGGGATTAAAGGCGTGCGCCACCACGCCCGGCTTAAAGGCAGACTCTTAAGTACTACCAATTTATATGTATGTTGATTTTCAAATATTTAAAATTATAGTGTCTCAACAAAAATCTCTGGCAAGAAAATAGAAACTCTACACAGTGAAGTATATTGTTCTGCTTCAGTCTTACTACACAGTATATTGTTCTGCCTCAGTCTTCCTGTGTTTGCTTGCCACAGGATCTTCTGCAGTCCAGGCTGGCCTCCCGCAGATTCACTATGTATACAACCCACAGGAAAATAATTATAGGCCAGCCTGGGTTACATAGTATTATAGTATTATAATCCTATGATCTTCATAGGAAAACCCTATCTTTGAATTTAGAACAACAAAAAAAGGAAGGCAGAATATTCATAATCTTTTTACATCAATTTGTTTTGTTTTGTTTTTTGAGACAGGGTTTCTCTGCACAGTTCTGGCTGTCCTGGAACTAACTCTGTAGACCAGGCTGGCCTCGAACTCAGAAATCCACCTGCCTCTGCCTCCCAAGTGCTGGGATTACAGGTGTGTGCCACCACTGCCTGGCCCAATTTTTAAAATTTATCTTCATTTATTAAATGAAAAGAGTTGAACAGTTGTTTTTTGTTGGTGGTGTTTGTCTACTGAAACAGGGTCTTGCTGTAAGCTCTTCCTACAGCCATCTTCCAGTGTTCTGAGGAAAAGTTGACTATATATGTAGTGGTGGTTTTACCTAGTGCCTGAGGCATGCATGCAGGAGACAAGGAGAAAGTTCACTTTTTTTTTTTTTCTTTCTGCTTTTTCAAGACAGGGTTTCTCTGTGTAGCCCTGGCTGTCCTGGGACTCACTCCGTAGAGCAGGCTGGCCTCGAACTCAGAAATTCACCTGCCTCTGCCTCCCAAGTGCTGGGATTAAAGGCGTGCGCCACCACTGCCCAGTGAAAGCTCACTTTTAAATCTTGTTTTCTTCACTGTTTTAGATTTGTTCTTAAATTATTGTCACCTTTATGTCAGATGAGGAAAATCCTACAATAAGACAATCCATTTAAACGTTTTGTGCATCTGTCTCTCTCTTTTTAACACAAAGAAATAATCTTGCTGGGTGGTGGAAGCATATGTTTTTAATCACAGCATTTGGGAAGCAGAGACAGGCAGATATCTATGAGTTTGAGGCTAGCCTGGTTGGTATACATAGTGAGTTCTAGGACAGCCAATGTCTACAACCCCTCAGGAAATCTCTAACAGTGGTCTTTTAATGTGCATTTGTGTATGATATACTTACACATGTACATATTCCCTGCAGGTTGCTCTAAATATCCATGCTCAACTACATCCTTTCATTATTTTTCTGTAAACCACGATCATCAGATTTCCCAGAATGCTTTTAGAAATTCTGGAGAGGAAAGGTTTTTGGAGTTGTATAATTCTGTCATATTATAAAAAATGAACCCGGGCGTGGTGGCGCACACCTTTAATCCCAGCACTTGGGAGGCAGAGGCAGGCGGATTTCTGAGTTTGAGGTCAGCCTGGTCTACAGAGTGAGTTCCAGGACAGCAAGGGCTACACAGAGAAACCCTGTCTCAAAAAAACAAAAACAAAAAAATGTACATAATAGCTTATGTTTACAAAATTGTTTAGGACGATGTGAACAATGTAAACCTGAAGGTTCCTCCATGAGAGATAGTAAGCCTTAGCATAGGACTTACCGTGGAGACTTTGTTGGTAACTGGCTGTTGGCCGTACTTAGAGAAACACTATTAAAGACCATTGGCTTTCTTTGATGTAGACCCTAGACATGATTTGATTCTGCTGTAAGTTAATAAATAGCCAGGTGTGGCAACATATGCTAGTAATCTGAGCGTGTGGGAGGTAAAAGCAGAAGGATTGCTGCTAGTTATAGGCAGGAAGTTATAGAGCAGTCAGAGCTACGTAAGGAAATTCTGTCTTTAGAAGATGTTTAAAAGGCTGGCAAGATGGCTCAGTAGATAATGGGATGTTGCCATCCCTGAAGATCTGAATTTGATCCCTAAAACCCACTTGGTAAGAGGAAGTCTACTTATGCAAGTTTCCTTCTGACTTCCACATGAGGTGTGTGTTTGCACGAGTGCACTGAGTAAATGAATGTATTTTTAAATTTTAAATGTATTTTAGTTAAAAAATAATAATAATAAATGTCATTTTCTAAGGAAACTCCCAGCAATCAGGAGGCAAAGGCAAGCAGAGTTCTATGAGTTTAAGGCCAGACTGGTCTACACTGAGAATTCCAGGCCAGCTAGGATTGCACAGTGATAGTAAGACCCTGTCTCGTCTCAAAAGTTAAAAAAAAAAGAAGAAGAGCAGGCCTGGCCTCATGGCCCACACCTATAATCCCAGAATTTGGGAGATAGAGGCAGAGGGTCAAGAATGCAAGGCCGGGCTGGCGAGATGGCTCAGTGCATAAGAGCACTGACTGCTCTTCTGAAGGTCCTGAGTTCAAATCCCAGCAACCACATGGTGGCTCACAACCATCTGTAATGAGATCTGACGCCCTCTTCTGGTGTGTCTGAAGATAGCAATAGTGTACTTATTTATAATAATAAATCTTAAAAAAAAAAAAGAATGCAAGGCCATCCATGACTACATAGTTTGAGATAGCCTGGGCTACATGAGACTCTGTCTTAAAATGGAAGAATAAGAGACAGAGATAAGCCGGGCGGTGGTGGCTCACGCCTTTAATCCCAGCACTTGGGAGGCAGAGGCAGGCAGATTTCTGAGTTCAAGACCAGCCTGGTCTACAAAGTGAGTTCCAGGACAGCCAGGGCTACACAAAGAAACCCTGTCTTGAAAACACCAAAAAAAAAAAAAAAAAAAAAAAGAGAGAGAGAGAGACAGAGATAAAAAACTTGGGCCAGGTAGTGGTGGTGCATGCCTTTAATTCCAGCTCTTGGGGGGCAGAGACTGGCAGTTCTCTGTGATTTTGAGGCCAGTCTGGTCTACAGAGTAAGTTCAGGACAGCTAGGGCTACTCAGAGAAACTGTGTCTCAATCAAACAAACCACACACACACACATGCGTGCGTGCACACACACACACAAATACATAAATTTGTGTCTATACTGAGTATGTACAGACTTGCTCTATCCAATACAGTATAACTATTTACACAGTCTTTGTATTATAAGTCATCTAGAAGGCTGTGGTGGTGCACACTTTTAGTCCAGCATTCCAGAGGTAGACACAGGTTTATTTCTCTGAGTTTATGGCCAGCCTGGTCTACAGAGCAAGTTCCAGGACAGCCATAGGTATGCAGAGATACCCTGTCTTGAAAAAAATAAATGAATAAAGTTTCTAAAATAAACAATCTAGAAGTGGATTAAAGTCCTCTGGAGAATGTGCATAGTTGAATGCTGCTGTATTTAAGAGATTGAGCATCCATACTGTTTAGTGATGTAGCACGAGACAGCGTTTTCCTCATGAATAAGGCTGTAGGTTTAATCATCAGTCTTTCCAACCCCCAAAATATTTAAAAATTCCAAGAGCCTGAGCTCAGTAAAAAACATTCATGAGGCTCTAGGTGTTATCCCTGACTTCATAAATAAATAAGCAGGGAAAGTCCAATTTTACAGGCATGGTAATGCATGCCTATCAATGCAGCAGCTGGGAGGCTGAGGAAGGAAGAGCATGGGAAGCTAGACCAGCCTGATTTACACAGCACCTTTCAGGTTACCTAGGGCTATATTTCAAAAATAGCAAAACAAGAGCTGAGGAGATGGCTCGGTGGTTTGTTAAAATACTGCTGCCCAGGATGAAGGGCTGGCATTCTGATTCCAGAACTCCCACTAAAGCAGGGCAGTTGAATTGGCTACCTGTAATCCTGGGGGTTGGATGCAGAGAGACCGGGGATCGACCCCTGGGGCGAACTGACTAGCTATATTACCCAGTGTCAGGGAACTCTGCTTCTAGCAAGAGACTCTGCCTCAGTAATTAAAAGTAGAAAGCAGTTGTGGAGAATGAGAGTCTATTGTATTCAATTTGAAAATAGCCTCCTAAAGGCCAGGGGAAGACAAACGTTGTCTTCAGGCAGAATCTGTTGGTGCCTCTGAAGAACCTTGAGAGAGCCACTATCCTTCATTTTATCCTTACTTCCACGTTTGCTTTTGTTGGTTGGTTGGTTGGTTTTGCTGCTGTGTTTGCAAATTGGGGGAAATGACCCAGGGCCTTGTGTACATTAGGTGAGAGCTCTATCCCTGAGATACATTTTGTACTACCTACTGCTATTTCCCTAAAATAATACCTCTGAGATGATCCTCATCAACAATTTAAAAAATGTAACATTTCTCTTTTTCTTTTTGCCCTCTTTATTAAAAGTTGCATTTCTTTTCTGTGCATGGGGGGGGGGGTGGGGTCCATTCCTTTAAGAGACAGAGATAGGTGCTTCTCTGTGAGTTAAGGCCAGCCTGAGTTGATGAGTGAGTTTCAGGATTGCCAGAGCTAAGTGGAAAGACTTTGTCTCAACATCCCCCCCCCACACACAACATACAAACAAACAAACGATCAAACAAACAAAAGTCTGGTTTCAGTGACAGTGTAGGCACATACTCAGAATAATTTGGAGAGATTTTTCATCCGCATAATCTTTGTTCTGTGGACTGAACAATACACATCTTTCTTAGTTTGACCTAGAGAATTTTATATGTATCCTTTCTAACCAGATCCTTGCCTCCTAGTGAGAGTTTGTGCACCTACCACAAAACACAGAGTCGTGAGCTCATGCAATTCGTTCAATGACCAACTGGGTACAGAACCCTGCTGATTTCAAAGGGTTTACTTTTTAGTGCTTAGTTTTCCTTAGCACATTCTAGATGGACTTTTCAGAAATTCATCTTCTGGGTACATAAAATCTCCTCTCCTTGTCTGACATAGATCATAGAGAATACCCTAATGCTGCATCTCACAGCTAGTCTTGCATTTGCCTCCATTTTAACAGCAACACTTCAGACTGAGCTTTGTGTGGAAGAAGAGACCCTGGTCAGGAGTGCAGCAGCTACTCACATTGCAGCTCCACCTCAGATATTCCCACCTCTAACCAAGAAAGCAAACATGTCACGGTTCCAAAGACATGAGGACAATGACGAGTACCTGTTAAGTACCTTTAGTCTGAGTGAAGGCGAGCATGGTAGAATGGTGAAAGTAACTAGATCCCACAATCTAAAAGACAGTGAAGCAGAGGACAAGTTCGAGGATGCCCATGAAATTATCCCTGTGGCAACAACAATGAGCCTTTTATCATCCTTGGAAGAATGCACAACTGGATTGTATTTGTTTCTAAATAACAGGTTCTCAGACGCCATCAACCTTATTCACCCATGGTCAAAAAACAGTTCATACCACGCCCTGATATACAGTATGTTTATGGTTGTCAAGGCCATCCTCACCTTTGAGCCACAGGATATCCAGATCGGAATGAACGCTGCAAAGGAAGCTTTGAAAACCTGCAACAATTTCCGAAAAAAGCCCAGGATAGTGACTTTATCTCGCCTAATGAGTAGACAGGGAATAAAGTCTATCAAAGAGGAGGAACTGCATGCAGAAGTCTGTTATGCTGAGTGTCTAGTCTTGAAGTCTGCTATAACATTTATACAGGACGACAGTTTGCTGAGTTTCCTCAAAAGCGGTGTCAATGTTGGGTCAAGCTATCAAATATACAAAGACTGCCAACAAGTCTTAGAACTTATGCCTGAGAACCAAAGTAAAACCCACAGACACCTGATTGGAGGGATAAAATTTGGAGTTGGGGTATTCAATCTGATGTTTTCACTTGTACCACCCAAATCACTGAAACTTCTCAATATGGTTGGCTATTCTGGAGACAGAGAAGTGGGCCTGGCCTTGCTCCACGACAGTGCATCTGAACCACATATAAACAACATCTTAAGTGTGTTCACTCTTCTCTTCTACTACAACTATGTGCGTGTAGCTGTTGGTGTTGAAAAGGCTTCTACTGCTGCCACCGAGAGTCTCTTCCTGATCTACCTGGAGAAATTCCCCAACTGTGTTGTACTTAAATTTTTTCGTGCACGTTTTAACATGCTAAACGGTAATTTTGAAAGCGCAAAGTTAAAGTTACAAGAGTGCATTATTACTCAGAATGAATGGAAGCAGGTTCATCACCTCTGTTACTGGGAGCTCATGTGGTGCCATATTTTCTTGCAGAATTGGAAGCAGGCCTACAACTACGCCAACCTATTGTTTCAGCACAGCAGATGGTCTAAGGCCATCTATATATACAGCAAGGCTATCATACTGGCCTTGCTTCCTCCTGACTGTGTGGACTTGGAAAACGAGAGCCTGAGCTCTTACTTCTTACGCGTGGATAGCTTGAGAATCAAAATTTTAGGCTCTTCTGTGCCCATAGAAAAGTTTATTGCTGAGAAAAGTCAGCGCTATGGTACTACGACAGGCTGGTTTACAGCACAGCCCCTTCTGGAGTTCATCTACGCCTGGAGTGGCTTCCGAGTCATGAGCAAGAAAATAGAGCTTATTTCAAGTTGGCTATTGATAATTGACAAAGGGAAAGAGCTTTTGAGTGAAAACCCAAATGAGGAGTACGGCATAGATGACATGAGCTTGTTAAATCTGCTGAAAGGCCTGTGCCTGAAGCACTTGGGCAAGCATCTGAAGGCTGAGCACTACTTTATTCGTGTTATCAGGAAGGAGAAAATGTTAAAGTACGACCACTATTTGGTGCCGTACAGTTACTATGAACTGGGGATGCTACACTATCTAAAGGGAGACTATGCCAATGCAATGAAAAACCTCGACAACATAAAGAACTATAAAGACTATTCCATGGAAGCCCGGCTACAGTTTAGGGCTCATATTGCCCTTGAACAAATAGCTAAATTAGAAAAGTGATTCTTAACCCAGTGTGCTTCTGTGTAGTATGAGTGAAATATCTACACTCAGTCAAGTAATTAGTGGGTAGAAAAGTAATTCCTCTGTGAAAAGCAAAACTCCAAGTGGCAGCTGCTAAGAAGCTGCTAACTAAGAAAGGGACACGCCATTGCTTTGCTCCCTCCTCCTCCTCCTCCTCCTCCTCCTCCTCCTCCTTCCCCATAAAATTCAATGCTCAGACTGAGAAACGGAGTGACGCACATTCTTGAAAAAGGAAAGGCAAATGCTATAACTGCAAAAACACTCATGAAGGGATTATGTTCACAGTTTTTAAACTTCCAGAGGTTTAGCCTTCCACTAGATACTGAATATGCTTTGCACATAACACAGTGAATGCTTAACTGGTAAAGAAATGACCTCGGTCATTACTGTTTCAAAGATAATGGCACACTGAGTACTATAAACTCTGAAGGGTTTCCCTTACAATCACTTTCATTGGCTTTTACAGCAAAGGCGATCCCCCTATGTGATAAGGAATATCTTTTACGCTTTTACATGAGGAGTCCTAGGAAGCTCTAGTGTGAATTTCTAACTTGCTAGAGAATAGAAAGAAATCTCCATCCACATATAAACCCTATGATGATAATTGTGGGAAATGAAGATGACTGGGGAAATGGCTTAGCAAAGGAAGCATTTGCCACATAATCAGGGAGACCAGAGTTGGCTCCCCAGAACCAGGTAAATTCTCCTGGATAGCTGTGGCAGCCCCACTTGTTTTTGTTTTTGTTTAAGATTTACTTACTTATTTTATGTATATGAGGACACTGTAGCTGTCTTCAGACACACCGAAAGAGGGCATCAGATCCCATTACAGATGGTTGTGAGCCACCATGTGGTTGCTGGGAATGGAACTCAGGACCTCTGGTAGAGCAGTCAGTGCTCTTAACCGCTAAGCCATCTCTCCAGCCCCGGCAGCCCCACTTGTAAGAGGTGGGAGGAGATGGGAGTCTCAGGAATAAGCTGGCTAGTTAGATGAACCATGTCTGAGAGCTCTAGGTTCAGCTGAGAGACTCTGGCTTAATAAGGTGAAGAACAATCAAAAACTTCTAATATCAGCCCAAGGCCTCCGCATGCGCGGGCATACAGATACACTTCTATACATGTGTGTCCACACTCATGAGAAGAAGTAAACACAACTATGTATGTCCCTGGGTTGTGTCATGTGTCCCCCAGACCTCACCCCAGTCTCTCTTGGTGCTGTGATTAAAAGTATATACCACTACTCCAAGCTTATACAATGCTGGGATCAAACCTAGGAATTCATATATGCTGAGCAAGAACTCTACCCAACTGGGCTACATCTCCAGCTCAAACACAGATGTTTTCTTATGCAAATAAACAGTAGTCAGGTGAGGTGATGCAGTGCTCTCAGAAGATTCCGAAGACTAATGCAGGAAGATCTTGAGCTCTAGGCTAGCCTGGGCTACATACTGAGAGCCTGTCTCAAAAGACAGTAACAATTTAAAAAAAAATTTAATTTAGTCAGCCAGGCATGGTGGCATACACCCAATCCTGGCACGTGGGAGGCAGAGGCAGGTGGATATCTGAGTTTGAGGCCAGTCTTGTCTACAGATTGAATTCTAGGATGGCCAGCGCTACACAGAGAAACCCTGTTTAGGAGGAAAAAAAATCAGTATAACCTGAGCACCTAATATATGCCAGATGGAGATGGTTGTCAGTACATGCTTGCCAATAAAACAAAACACAGCCCCTGCTCACTTCTAGAGGGCTTCTGGGGTTAATGATGTCTTAGTTATGAAATTTTAGAGCTGATTTTTTTTTTTTTTTTTTGGTTTTTCAAGGCAGGGTTTCTCTGTGTAGCCCTGGCTGTCCTGGAACTCACTCTGTAGACCAGGCTGGCCCTGAACTCAGAAATCCGCCTGCCTCTGCCTCCTGAGTGCTGGGATTAAAGACATGCACCACCATGCCTGGCTGGGTTATCTTTTTAAAAGATTTATTAATTTTATGTGTATGAGTACACTGTTGGTGACACACCAGATCCATTACAGATGGTTATGAGCCAAGATATGGTTGCTGGGAATCAAACTCAGGACCTCTGGAAGAGCAGTCAGTGCTCTTAGCTGCTGAGCCATCTTTCCAGCAAATCTAATCACACATTTTTATTTCTAGATGAGCTGAGTGAAATCCAGTCAGTTGATCTGTATGCATTCACACTTGTGTGACCACACACAAGCAAATAAACACACATAACATACACACACACACACACACACACAAGTCAAACATTCATTTTTAACCATGCATGGTAGTGGGTTTCTGTAATCTTAGTATTTAGGAAATGGAGTTAAGATCAAGAGTTCAAGACCAGCTTGAACTCAGCTTCACAGTAAGTCCAAGACTAGCCTGGGCTAAATAAGACACCTCCCCCCCCCACATCCCTATAGAAAATAATTCTAGTTTTTAGCAGAAATCATAGCAACAAAACTATAGCAATATTTTCTCTGTGTGTTTACTGGGTGTGGGTGTAGGTTTGTGTGGAGCAGGGGTAGAGGTCATGGAGTCAATGCCAGGTGTTTTCCTCAGTCATTTCTGTAGTGTGATCTGTTTTGTGTGCCTGGACCTTTAAAGGACCCTATGTCTTTCAGTGTCAGTTGCCTCTTGGAATTCTGAGAACAGGAGAGGACATAAAAAGCCAGCAGAGGTTGAGAGCAGTCAGTGGGATTTGGGAGTAGCAGGGAGTAGAGTCCAGGACACAGAAGAGTGGGGTCAGAGAACAGAAGAGAAGACAGTGGGAGACAGTTGAGCTAGGAGAAGCTGAGCCGAGCCAAAGAAGATACTGTTAGGAGACAAAGCACCCATGAAGAACCCACACAAAGTAGTTAAAAAAAGAAAAAAACAGACTAAAAGCCATGTCTCTGTCTGTCTGTCTGTCTCTGTCTCCGTGTGTGCGTGTGTATATTATATGCATGTATGCACATGTGCTGGCCTGGCAGGCACTTGAAGCAGACAAAGGTTGACATTAAAGGAGGTTGCACTGAAAGTGTCAGAACTTGAGTTCATATACCCAGCACTGACATCAGAAACCAGTCGAGCCCCTGTAGTCTGGTGAGACTGTTTAGTGGTTGAAAGAACTTGTCACACTATTCCTGATAAACTAAGTTGGAAGATATTATTATTATTGTTGTTATTACTAATTTTATTATAGACAGGGTCCCACCATGTAGCTCTGGCTGTCCTGGAACTCAATACTGTAGACCACGCTGGCTTTGAACTCACTGAGATCCACTTGCCTCTCTGCCTTCTAAGTTCTGAGATTAAAGACCTTGTGCCCTCACGCCCAGTGGTCTTTAAGACCTTTACTTTTTGAGTCAGACCTTCTCTCAGAACTTGGAAGTTGGTACCTTGGCAAAAATGGCAGGCTAGCAGGCCTGGGATCTGGCGGTCACAACCCCAAACCCTGAGGCTACAGATCCATGCTGCCATGTCAGCCTTTGATGTGGGTGAACTCAGGGTCCCATGCGTCCACAGCACGAACTTTACACTCTGAACCTTTTCACAAGTAATGCATGTAATAATACAAAATCAACCCCAGTTATCGTTGGCTACACTCTAGCAAAGCGGTCACCCCGCCCCCACTGTCCCCAGGCTGCATCTGCCCAACTTCTCCTAGTTTGCTTGCCGGGGAACCCCGCTCTAATCTTCCTATCCATCCGCCCCTGTGACTGTCACAAATCCCCATAACCAGTAAAAACAAAACTCTAGAGGCTTGTAATTTATCAGTCAGATTCATATCAGTAAATTCTCAACCCACAAAACGCCCACACAATGAACTCAGAGCCAATTGATGGTGATACAAGCTGCCCACCTAGATTGGACAGATTGTCCTGTATTATTCTATCCCTTCTAAGATATTCATAGCTACCTGCGGCTATTTAAAGCCTCGTGGGTCTGGTTCTTCCTCTTCCATCTTCTCTGTCCTTCTGTCCTCTGTCTCTGAAACTCTCAGCCCCACCTTCCTTTTCCACTGCCCAATCACAGGCTCTAGCCTTACCTTGTGCCTGCCCTCACCTGCATATAGACAGCAATTCACACACAGGCCCTCTGGTTTTGTTTGTCTTGGTTTCTGAGACAGGGTCTTACTCTGTAGCCTTGGCTAGCCTGGAACTCACTAGACAGGACTGGCTTCTGCTTCCCATACTGCTGAGATTAAAGGTGTGCACCACCACATCCAACCTAAAACACATTTGTGTGTGTGTGTGTGTGTGTGTGTGTACTTGTGGAAGTCACAGAACTTGCAGGAGTTGGTTCTTCCCTTCCACAAATGTCCCAGAGATCAAACTTGGCTTATCAGGAATAGTGGCAAATTCCTTTAACCACTGAGCAATCTCACCAGACTACAGGGGCTTATCTGGCTTCTGATGTTGGTGCTGGGTATATGAACGAAGGCTCTCGCAGTTGCTTCCAGTGCAAGCAAACACTTTACTAACAGCCATCACCCCAGCCCAATGATATGAATACATTGGGCTGGGGTGATGGCTGTTAGTTATACAGTTATACATATATATATATATATATATATACACATATATATGTGTGTGTGTATGTATATATGTATATGTGTGTGTATACACACACACAAACATTATATATACACACATATATATACATATACATATATATATGTATAACATCCATACATGTATATATATATATATATATATATATATATATACAACACATATATATATGTTGTATGTGTATGGGTGTTTTGCTTGCATGCATGTATGAGCACCATATGAGCACCACTATGGTGGCTGGTGCCCCTGCTGGCCAAATAAGTGTGTCATCTCCTGGGAGTTTGACATTTTTGTAAGCAGTCACGCGGGAAATCCCGGCTCTCTAAAGAACAGCCAGTGCTCCTAGCCACTGAACCATCTCTCTCCAGCCCCTTAATGTATTCTTTTTCTAGATTGGATTTTTTGTTTCCTTCTGTGTGTGTGTAGGGCAACCTCAGTGTCATTTTCAGGAAATACACCCACATTCTTTGAGACAGTGTCTCTTTGGTTCAGGATTTTACAATTAGACTAGTGAGCCCCAGAGGTCCTTCTGATTCCACTTCCCAGCCATGAAATTGCAAATGAGCCATACCGGGCTTTTTTTTTTTTTTTTAAATGGAGCTATTCCTAGCACTCATCAATATAATCTTGATGACTACTAAGCATATACATAAAGAAGAGACATTTCAATTGGCTGGTACTAATTGAGTGAATAGAAAAGCTAGAAGCCTGGGCTGGTGAGATGGCTCAATGGTTAAGAGCGCCGATTGCTCTTCCGAAGGTCCCGAGTTCAAATCCCAGCAACCACATGGTGGCTCACAACCATCGTAACGAAATCTGACGCCCTCTTCTGGAGTATCTGAGGACAGCTACAGTGTACTTACATATAATAAATAAAATAAATCTTTAAAAAAAGAAAAAAGAAAAGAAAAGCTAGAAGCCGGGTGATGGTGGTGCATGCCTTTAATCCCAGCTCTTGGGAGGCAGAGGCAGGCAGATTTCTGAGTTCGAGGCCAGCCTGGTCTACAGAGTGAGTTCCAGGACAGCCAGGGCTACACAGAGAAACCCTGTCTCGAATTAAAAAAAACAAAAACAAAAAACAAAAAACAGGCTAGAATAGTTTAAATATCTTGTATCTAGTCGCAACTGATATTTATTTATTTATTTATTTATTGTAACAGGGCTGGCCTAGAACTCACTATGTAGACTAATTGATCTCAAAATCCCTGCCTACCTCTGCTTCCCACATGCTTGTATTAAAGTCCTGTGCATCACATGTGGCCCAAATGCAATTTAAATTTCTGATAATTTGGGCAGAGTAGGGACATGTCCTTGTTTCAAAAGGGGAAGAAAACATAAGCCAAACAGGTTTGCAGTAAAGAATGAAACTTAAAATGCAACTGAACAGTTGTCACAAATCAGTTGTAGATTTTTATTCTGTAGTTTTAAAGGTCAAACATTTTCTCCCACACTTTTAATAACTTGGAATTTACATTTGCTCTTGTAGCTTTATAGAGGGTTTTAACTGATAAAGTCTAACTTAATCCATGAAATCTCATTAATATGAGCAGTCAATCATTCAATAAATGAAGGTTTTGGGAAGGATTATTTGATATGGAATTTCAAGTAGTAATTTTTAAAAACCGATTCATATTTAATGTTTCTGCTGCTTGGCTTGACAATCTTATAGCTCAGTTTTTGTTCATCGCCCTTGGTGGTTTTTTTTTGTTGTTGTTGTTGGGGTTTTTATTTGGGGGGGGTTGTTGTTTTTTTTTTTTTTTTTCAGTATAGGCAGAATCTTAGCATTTGCTGCCTTGCACCACTTTTCAGTATCACAGTCTCGAAGATTCTGCAGTATGTCAGAGCCCAGTCAACTACGTGCCCAGAAATCTGAAGCAGAAGCAACATAATCCCGTTGCTGTTTGGGAGGCAGAGGCAGGCGAAGTCTACAGAGTGAGTTCCAGGACAGCTAGGGCTACACAGAGAAACCCTGTCTCGAAAGAAAAAAAAAAAAATCCAGTGCTGATCTTCCCAACTTCAGCACTGTTCTTGAGATTTACTGAGAACACGTCCCCAAAGGTGCAGCATTTTAACCGGCCCCAAAACGAGCTAAACAAGAATTCATGCCATTCACCTCGGCTTTTAGAGCCTTAAGGTTTACCCAGAGAGCTTTGTGTTGAATTCAGGGCAAAAGCGCATTTTCATACCCCACTTAAAAAGCTTTGAGGTACGAACATTTTCCTCTTACAAAGATTTCTTGAGACGTTCACGGTAGCCAGGAGAACTCAAGTTCCCTTGGACACAACCTGCAGTGCAAGAACGGAGGCAAAGGACTACAGGGCGGAGGATTCTGGGGGAAGGAAATGACGTCAGGAGCAAAGCATGCTGGGCTCAGGCGGGCCGACTCAAGTCCGCTCGGTGGCGTGTGAGCTGAGTAGAAATGTGGCCAGGGTCTCTGCGGCGTTTCCCTGGGTCGTGCAGAGCTCTGGGTATGGCGGCCTCAGGGCAGGACCTGCTCTTCGAGCTCTAGAGCTTCGCTAACGGGTCCTCAGCGCTTTACGAGAAAATTGGCGCAAACCCCGCGGAGAATCATCTAGAAAGTGTAGGTGGGAATCCGAGAACTCCGCGTCAGTTATGTCTGTAAGGGGTTTAGGGCGAAATCCTTTTATCTAAGGAAAGCGGAACGGAAGTGGCTTTTTTTTAGATTTATTTATTGTATATGAGCACACCACTGCTTTCTTCAGACACACCAGAAGAGGACATCGGATTCCATTACATATGGTTTTGAGCTACCATGTGGTTGGTGGGAATTGAACTCGGGACCTCCCAGTCGGCGCTCTTAACCGCTGAGCCATCTCTCCAGCCCTGAAGAGTTTGAGTATTATCTACGGGCCAGGTTCAAAGCCAGGTTGACAGCGGTATCCGGAATTGGGAGCAGAGGGTGGGACTAGACATGCCACAGGAGTTTAAGAATTGTACCTGCGGCCATTCACTATTACCATCAGTCTGAATTATAAATACCCCTCCCCAGATATACTAAACAAAACATTCTCAAGAATTCTCCAAAGATAGTATCAGTTTCTTATACCCCAGATGGGCTTTTTGCTTGTTCTTCTGAGATCTGAGACGGCACACAATGTTACCAGGCTGGTCTCAGCACTACTAGTAGGTAGGACTGTAGGTGTGAGTTAAGACTGGCTCTATATATCAGTGCTTACTTGCATTAAGAAACTCGTTAGTTTCAGGCAAATTACAGACTGCCTCCAGAATGGCGATCAGGGTTTAAGACATGTGCTTGTGTGGAATATCCATAGTGATTAACCCAAATTGATAATGGTTCTAGATCTAGCCAGCTGGTAACCATGAGCGAATGGATGAAGAAAAGCCCCTTAGAATGGGAAGATTACGTTTATAAAGAAGTGAGAGTGATAGCCTGTGAGAAGGAGTATAAAGGATGGCTTCTAACCACAGACCCAGTCTCTGCCAAGTGAGTATGCAACTTACTTTTGTGAAATGGCAATCCTATGTACTGGCCCCGGATATCCAAGGTGAGAAGGCAGATCATTCAAAGACTGGTCGTTCACACATAATAATTGCTTTTGAGCCTGACTGCTGCTGTTTTAACTATGGAATGCTGTAGCAAACTAAACATAGTTATAGGAATAGAAAAGAGAAATTCTCCCCTCTTCTAATTCTCCTTCCAGAGGGTCTCATGTAGCCCAGGTTCACCTTATTTGGCTATATAGTTGAAGATGACATTAAACTTCTGATTCATCTGCTTCTGCTTCTGAATGCTAGGACACCACACCCAACTTTATTTATTTATTTATTTATTTTTTAAATTTATTTATTATATGTAAGTACAGACACTCCAGAAGAGGGAGTCAGATCTTGTTACAGATGGTTGTGAGCCACCATGTGGTTGCTGGGATTTGAACTCCAGACCTTCGGAAGAGCAGTCGGGTGCTCTTACCCACTGAGCCATCTCACCAGCCCCTATTTATTTTTTTAAATAAGTCTCATATAATTCAGACTGTCCTCAAATTCATTATGTAGCTAAGGATAAACACGAATCCCTGATCCTCCTATCTCCACCATATCCATACGGTGGCCACCATATCCAATGGTCAGGACTTGTCTCAAAAAAAAAAAAAAAAAAAAAAAAGGATTGAAGATACATAGATGTCAAGGGGGAAAATGCCCATACTGTTTGTTGGAAATTTTTATACTTTATTGAAGTACTAAGTATTTTGTTTGTTTGTTTGTTTGTTTCTTTTTTCTGAGACAGGGTTTCTGTGTGTAGGTAGCCCTGGCTGTCCTGGAACTCACTCTGTAGACCACGCTGGCCTGGAACTCAGAAATCTGCCTGCCTCTGCCTCCCGAGTGCTGGGATTAAAGGCGTGCGCCACCACTGCCCGGCTACTAAGTATTTTTTTTTTTAAGTTTTAGTTATGTATGTATATGAGTACACTTTTGTTCTCTTCAGACACCAGAAGAGAGCATTGGATCCCACTACATATGGTTGTGAGCCACCATGTGGTTGCTGGGAATGGAACTCAGGACCTCTGGTAGAGTATCGGTGCTCTTAACTGCTGAGCCATCTCTCTAGGCCTAGTACTAAGTATTTATAATCTTACTAAATTTCTGTAGCACTGTGGAGGATTATATAATAGTCTCTCTCAGTCTCTGCATTTAGCATGGAATGGCCTCAGACTTAGTGATCCTCCTACTTTAACCTCGTGGGCACTGTGATGATAGGCTGAAGCTAGTATGATTGAAGCTAATACGATTTTGATGTCAAAAGCTGAGGACAGGATTTAAAAAAGAAGCTTTAAACTAATTCCATTTATGATTACAAACACTCAAATCTTCAATAAAATACATGGACATAGAGTCCTACAAACAGACTTTGTTTTCTTTCTTTTTCCTTTTCTTTTCTCTTTTGGTTTTTTGAGGCAGGATTTCACTGTATAGCATTGACTGTTCTGGAACTCACTCTGTAGACCAGGCTGACTTTGTTTTAAAAATCCAAAAAAGAATTTCACTTCTGTGCCACTCTTTTCAAAAGTCTAATAATTCATGTGTGTGTGATTTAAGAAAGCTCCACACCACCCAAAATTGCGACATTCTACAAAACACCTCCCTAGTACTTTTCAGACCTCACATGATTGTAGGACGTAGGATCTTGGTTGGATCCTAGAACAGACGAAAGGCCGTCCATGGGAACCTCAGAAAGCTAAATCACATCTGTGGTTAGTTAACAGGAATTCTTAGTTTTGACAAAAATACCATCAGTATGTGCAGTGTTAACTTTAGGGGAAGCTTAGTGATGGGTGGGCACTCTGTAATGACTGTAACTTTTCTATTAGAAATACCCACATTTAAGACAGATGACCTAATTCTTAAATAAGTGATAGGAAAGGAGTAGGGGCCAAGCTTTTAATCCCAGCACGCTGGAGGCAGAGGCAGGGCTATCTCAGTCCTTGGAGACTATCCTGGGCTACATTTGGTGATAAGACTAATCTTCCTCTCATTGAAGGGACCTGAGTTGTTGATGATGCTCTTATTCCATTGTTTCTTCCTAGTTCTTAAGGTTTTTCTTTTACTAATCTGCTCTGAACTTCCTCTGTCTTTAAAGCATTGTCCTCGTAAACTTCCTTGAAGATGGCAGATTGTCTGTGACTGGAATCATGGGCCACTCTGTGCAGACTGTGGAGACCGTAAGTGAAGGGGACCCCAGAGTACGCGAGAAGCTGATGCATGTGTTTACAGCTGGAGACTGTAAAGGATACAGCCCCGAGGATCTGGAAGAGAAGAGGACCAGCCTCAAGAAATGGCTGGAGAAGAACCACATCCCTGTCACCGAGCAGGGGGATGCACAGAGGACTCTCTGTGTGGCTGGGGTTCTGACTATAGACCCACCATACGCTCCAGAAAACTGCAGCAGCTCCAATGAGATCATTCTGTCCCGAATTCAGGATCTTATTCAAGGACATCTTTCAGCTTCCCAGTGAGAGGCCAAGCACTGTGAACATGCTGGCTTCACCGTTTGGTTTTGTATTCAATTCTTCCAATTGAAGAATTGATTTCTGTGTGTAGGTAGCCCTGGCTGTCCTGGAACTCACTCTGTAGACCACGCTGGCCTGGAACTTGATTATATTACATGACATCAGAAGCACATGAGGGTTATAGGTGTGTGTGTATTTTAAGGTTTTGTTCAGGTCAAATCAGATGAGTAGATCATGAGTGCTGGGTTCCTTAGGAATTGAAGGTACAAGAGCAGTGCCCCTGTGAAAATAACACAGGGAAGTCAGATTTGAAAGGAGCTCTTCTTGTGTGTGATTTAAGATAAATTGCCCTTCAAGAATACATTTTGAGTAGGTGTAACAATGAAATAAATTTATAAATTTCAATATAAGATATTAAAGTAAAAATCCGTTTCAGGTTCCTTTGACTAATCATATTTCTATTCTTAAAATATTGGTCTTTCCTGGGTGGTGGCAGTGCATTCCTTGAATCCCAGCATTTGGGAGGTAGAGGTAGGCAAATCTCTGAGGTTAAAGCCACCATTGTCTATAGAGCAAGTTCCAGAACAACCAAGACAACACAGAGAAACCCTGTCTTGGAAAAAAAAATAACAAAACAGCCGGGCATGGTGGCGCACGCCTTTAATCCCAGCACTCGGGAGGCAGAGGCAGGCGGATTTCTGAGTTCAAGGCCAGCTTGGTCTACAAAGTGAGTTCCAGGACAGCCAGGACTACACAGAGAAACCCTGTCTGGAAAAGAAAAACAAAACAAAACAAAACTCAACAACAGTGTTTCAACTTGAGTAAACTGGTTTGGCTATGGCTTATGCACTCCTCAGTCCTTGTGATGGGAACTTCTAACTTTAAGAGATGACATGTAGGGCTGGAGAGATGGCTCAGCAGTTAGGAACACTGGCTGTTCTTCCAAAGGACTGATGTTCAACTCCCAGCACCCACATGATAGCTCAAACTGTCTGTAACTTCAGTTACAGGACATCTGACATGTTCATACAGACATGCATGCAAGCAAAACACACAAAATAAAAATAAATCATTAAAAAGAGAGAGGTGGGGAGAAATGAGACATAATGGGAAATCTTTAGGTCATTGAAAGTATGCACTAAGGAAGGGTGGGTCGTAGGGGTTCAATTGCTGTGAAGAGACACTATGACATCTCTTACAAAGGAAAACATTTAATTGGGGCAGGCTTACAGTTTTCAGAGGTTTAGTCCATTATTGTCATGTCGGGAAACATGGCTGTGTAAGAGACCTGATGCTAGGAAAGGAGCTGAGAGTTGTACATCTTGATCTACAGGCAGCAAAGGGAGACTGAGTGCCACACTGAGCATAACCTGAACATAGGAGGCCTCAGAGCCTGATCCCAAGGTGACAGACATGTCTCCTTCAGCAAGGTCACACCTACTAATCATGCCACTCTTTATGGACATTCAAACACATGACTCTATGGGATCCATTTCTATATAAACTGCCACAGGAAGGATTGTGGAACCTGGTCTGTGACTTCCTGTTTGATGATGTAAGCTCTTTAACTACCATGATGTGTTTTGGGGAAAGAAAAAGCTCTTTTGTGAACATGCTCCATCCCTGACCAAAATGTAGCTGACATCATGGAACTGTCTTATACATTCAGCATTGAGCTAACTTTCTCTTCATAAATAGCCTGTTTCATTTTAGTGACTCAAAGCTGACTAATAAGTATATTATTAAAGTTGAAGGTATTAGCTGTTGGTAATTTTTTTTTTTCTTTTGACAAGATTTCACTATGTAGCTTAGGCTATCCTGGAATTCACTATGTAGTTCAGGCTGGTCTCAAACTCACCAAGATCCATCTGCCTCTGCTTCCTGAGTGCTGGGATTTAAAGGGACGCAGCACCAGGCCCTCCTTTTGCTTGAGGAAGAGGACAGATTTATTTTCTCTATATATGTGTGCATTGTCTGTGTGGGTGTATGCCATGTGTGCACATGCCGACAGTGAATGTCAGAGTCACTTGTGCTGGGCTTGCACGTGGTTGTGAGCTGCCTGCTTTTGACACTGTTACCTGAATTGGAGTCCTGCAAGAGCAGTACTGTTAACCACTTGTACTGGCTAGTTTTGTGTCAACTTGACACAGCTGGAGTTATCACAGAGAAAGGAGCTTCAGTTGAGGAAATGTCTCCATGAGATCCAGCTGTAAGGCATTTTCTCAGTTAGTGATCAAGGAGGAAAGGCCCCTTGTGGGTGGGACCATCTCTGGGCTGGTAGTCTTGGTTCTATAAGAGAGCAGGCTGAGCAAGCCAGGGGAAGCAAGCCAGTAAAGAACATCTCTCCATGGCCTTAGCATCAGCTCCTGCTTCCAGGTCCAGTCCTGACTTCCTTTGGTGATGAACAGCAGTATGGAAGTTTAAGCCGAATAAACCCTTTCCTCCCCAACTTGCTTCTTGGTCATGATGTTTGTGCAGGAATAGAAACCCTGACTTTAAGACACCACTGAACAGTCTCTCTAGACCTGGATCTTGTTTTGCAACCAAGACTGGTCTAGAACCCCAAGCATGTACCATTACACAGTAGAGAATCCATTTCTAACAGATTCCTAGGTCTGCAGCCTCCACCCCACCCCAATAGGGTTTCTCTGTGTAGCCCTAGCTGTCCTGGAACTTGCTCTGTAGACCAGGCTGACCTCAAACTGAGCACTGGATTAAAGGCTGTGTGGCTTCTGTCTGTCTCTGTCTCTGTCTCTGTCTCTGTCTCTCTCTCTCTCTCTCTGTGTTTGAGACAGGTTCTTATTCTATAACCCTGCCTGATTTTGACTTTCCCTTGACCTCACAATCTTGCCTCAGCCCTCTGATCTTGGGATTACAAGTGTGGGACACTACACTTGACTTTTTTTTAAAAGTATTTTATTTATTTAATGTATGTGAGGACACTGTAGCTGTATAGATGGTTGTGAGCCTTCATGTGGTTGTTGGGGATTGAATTTTTAGGACCTCTGCTCCCTCCTGTCGGCCTTGCTCACTCAGTCCTTGTTTGCTACAGCCTAAAGATTTATTTTTTATTATACATAAATACTGTAGCTGACTTCAGATGGTGGTTGTGAGCCACCATGTGGTTGGTGGGATTTGAACTCGGGACCTTCGGAAGAGCAGTCAGTACTCTTAACCGCTGAGCCATCTCTCCAGCCCCCAGCACCCTGATTCTAAAAGTAAAATTCAGTGTCCAAGAATCTTTAGAAATTTAACAGAGGAAGCAGGATACAAAATAGCTGACATTCAATAAGCCATATAGGAAATTAGCCACAAGCTCACTCAGGTTTGGCCTTGGCTCAGGGACAGATCCTGGGCCATTAGTGTTGGTAGATAGATTTGCTGTCAAAGTAGTGTGTTGGAGACATGCTGTTTCTTGGCAACTGAACCCTTTGACTGTTTAAACAATTTGCCCACAAATAAAACCTGAGTGCTGGAGAGGGGAAATGATCCTCTCTGCCATGGAAACTGGCTGCTTAGGGAGTTTCCCTGTCACCGCCTCACCTAAGATGCTCCCAGAGAGGTTAGCTCATCTCTTCCTGATCCTCCCTCAGGGCCGGCAGCTGGAGTGCCAGGTCCTGCAGAGGCAGCCTTTCCCAAAGCTGGCTCTGTTGACTGCTGCTTCTGGGTGGCAGCCAAGGCTGTCTTTGAACATGGCATCAGGAATACTTTTGAAATAACAAAAGACATGGGCTGGAGGGATGGCTCAGTGGTAAGAGCACATAACTGCTCTTCCAGAGGTCCTGAGTTTGACCTCCAACATCCACATCATTTGGCACACAGCCAAGTATAACTAATTCCTGGGCACTGGCCTGTGTGGGCACCTGCTCTACAGGCACACTTCTATTATATATATGTGTGTGTGTGTGTGTGTGTGTGTGTATAATTTAAAACAATAAAAACAAATCTTTAAGGTTTGGGGGGGTATTGATTCAGCTTTTTAACTGGGGAGGCAGAGGCAGGCAGATTTCTGAGTTGGAGGCCAGCCTGGTCTACAGAGTGAGTTCCAGGTCAGTCAGGGCTATACAGAGAAACCCTGTCTCGAAAAAACAAACAAACAAACAACAAAAAATTCTTTTTACCCCCTTTATTTATTTATTTATTTATTTTTATTGATAGACGGAGTCTTACTATGTAGCTCTAGCAGGCTGGCCTCCAACTCAGAGATCAGCTTGCCTCTGTCTCCCAAGTGCTGGGATTAAAGGGTGTGCCCGGCCATCAGCAGTTATTAACGTGTGCCTAGGTGTGAAAGTCAGAGAACTACAGTGCTTCGTAGTTTCGTAGTTTCCTGCATACAAGTCTTATACTGCTTTTTAAATTTATTTTATTTATTGAGATAGGGCCTTTCAACATTTCCCAGCAGGCCTGGGACTTGCAATGTAGTCCAGCCTGACTTCAGACTTGCAACAATTCTCCTGCCTCAGCTCCCAAGTACTATCACTCCATT